>NC_086447.1:98073448-98403448 GCF_028390025.1 Pseudophryne corroboree | reverse complement strand
GAACTGCGCCACACGTGTGATTGCGGAGAGGGTGGCGCTGTCCTGGGGAACAAGATTCCTCCAATTATACTGTGCTATTTAGATGAACACAATCATCTGATTGGTTACTACAACTTTAAGCCGTCTTTCATCGCAGCTAACCACCTCGATATTTTTGAGTATCGGCATATTGGCTGTCGACCTAAAGTCTGTGTTTGGTGCTGACGTTCTGGCCTGATACCCCCGGGGAAGAGGGTCGACCTAAAGTCTGTGTTTGGTGCTGACATTCTGGCCTGATACCACCGGGGAAGAGGGTACAGCTGTTGCGTTCCTGCATGGCGCCCCAAACGTTCTCCAGCTATAGAAAATGACGGACAATGGCCCTCTTTCCGAGTTGTTCGCTCGTTGCCGATTTTCGCTATATTGCGATTAGTCGCTTACTGCGCATGCGCAAGGTTCGCAGAGCGCATGCGGTTAGTTATTTTACACAAAAGTTAGGTATTTTACTCACGGCATAACGAGGATTTTTCATCGTTCTGGTGATCGGAGTGTGATTGACAGGAATTTGGGTGTTTCTGGGCGGAAACTGGCCATTTTCTGGGCGTGTGCGAAAAAACGCAGGCGTTTCTGGGAAAAACACGGGAGTGTCTGAAGAAACGGGGGAGTGTCTGGGCGAACGCAGGGCGTGTTTGTGACGTCAAACCAGGAACGAAACTGACTGAACTGATCGCTATGTGTGAGTAAGTCTCGAGCTACTCAGAAACTGCTAAGAATTTTCTATTCGCTATTCTGCTATGCTAAGATACACTCCCAGAGGGCGGCGGCTTAGCGTGTGCAATGCTGCTAAAAGCAGCTAGCGAGCGAACAACTCGGAATGAGGGCCCATGATCCTTATACCGCTGGGTAATCTGTGCACAATTTAATAACAGAGAGGGTGATTCCAAGTTGATCGCAGCAGGAAATTTTTTAGCAATTGGGCAAAACCATGTGCACTGCAGGGGGGGCAGATATAACATGTGCAGAGAGAGTTAGATTTGGGTGGGTTATTTTGTTTCTGTGCAGGGTAAATACTGGCTGCTTTATTTTTACACTGCAATTTAGATTTCACGAGTGGTCATACGTGTTTCATACAAAAGTCTACAATTGAAAGCTAGGTGGGCTCCATGACTGTATGGCTTCTAAATAAAAGATGTCTCATTATCACGTTCTTGCGACTTGGGAGTACAGTAGACGTAAGATTTAGGGGCATATTCAATTGCTGAATTTTATTGCAAAGAAAAAAAAAAGGGAGTATTAACACGATTTTTAGCCGGTGTTTCGCACTGAGCAATTCAATTATAGCACCTGTTATTTTATCGGACCTATGTGTTTTTGCAAAAAAACGAGGCTGATAGGATTGGTTATCAGGGATTATCTTTCGCCTGCCTCTGGCAAGTGAAACGGGAACTCCCATAAGTGCTGCCACCGGCCGCACCTCAGGGTCAACTGAATATCCCCCCAGGGGGATCCACTAGCCGTAGTAATTTACTGCGGCTAATTGAATATCCCCCTTAATAGAAGGAAAGTGCACTGGAAAAACAATTGTGGGCACAAGCGCTTTTACAGCTGCCCAGAGCTATATGGACATCTCTCTATACAGCTGGACACAAAGATTTGGCCCGAGTGCTGAGGGACCAGGATGTGGTCAGTCTATAACTAAGCGGAGTGAGCATTGTAGGAGCCTGGTAATGACGTCAAAAGAAGACCACACACAGAAACCAACAGCAGTCACCTTCTAACCTCATTTATCCTTCATCAGGCTTCGCCTTTCTTCTCTGGCCATACACACTGCATAACCAGGCCCTATATAAGTAGTAATGTTGCAACGTTGACCAGATTATCTCTCCTCAGGTGCCGGTACAATCATTCATTGCCGGCTAGATGGAGTCAGGATGATTGGAGAGGCTTATGTCATACGAGACTGACTGCTGCACAGAGCTCTTGTGGAAACAATCAATCATAGCAATCCCTGATCAGGTACAACAAAGGTGAAATAAATAGGATTTTACTGGTAAATCCTTTTCTCATAGTCCGTAGAGGATACTGGGGTCCACATTAGTACCATGCGGTATAGACGGGTCCACTAGGAGCCTTGGGCACTTTAAGAAATCAATAGTGTGCACTGGCTCCTCCCTCTATGCCCCTCCTACCAGACTCTGTCTAGAAACTATGCCCGAGGAGACGGACATATCCTGAGGAAGGATGTAACAGAACAGTGGTGAGATACGAGCCACCACACACAAACAAGAGGAAAGCCATGCTAACCAAACTTGAACAGGAACAGCAACAGCTGAACCAACAATACTTAACGAAGTAACAGAGCAGGAAACACGAAGCACTGTGCAGGCGCCCAGCATCCTCTACGGACTACAAGAAAAGGATTTACCGGTAGGTAATTAAAATACTAGTTTCTCTTACGTCCTAGAGAATACTGGGGTCCACATTAGTAACATGGGGATGTACCAAAGCTCCCAAACCGGGTGGTAGAGTGCTGAGGTTCCTGCAGGACTGATTGACCAAATTGAAGGTCCTCAGAGGCCAAAGTATCGAACTTGTAGAACTTAGCAAACGTGTTCGACCCAGACCAAGTAGCAGCTCAGCAGAGCAGTAAAGCTGAGACACCCCAGGCAGCCGCCCAGGAAGAACCCACAGATCTAGTAGAGTGGGCCTGTACTTTAGGAACCGGCAATCCTGCCATAGAGTAAGCATGCTGGATAGAAGCCTGATCCAGCGAGCAATAGACTGCTTTGAAGCAGGGCACCCAATTTTCTTGGGATCATAGAGAACAAAGGGGGTCATTCCGAGATGATCACTCGCTAGCTACTTTTTGCAGCCATGCAAACGCATAGTTCCCGCCCCCAGGGGAGTGTATTTTTGCTTTGCAAGTGTGCGAACGCCTGTGCAGCCGAGCTCTGCAAAACCATTTTGTGCAGTTTCTGAGTAGGTCTGAACTTATTCAGCCCTTGCGATCACTTCAGCCTGTCTGGTCCCTGAATTGACGTCAGACACCCGCCCTGCAAACGCTTGGACACACCTGCGTTTTTCCAAACACTCCCAGAAAACGGTCAGTTGCCACCCACAAACGCCTTCTTCCTGTCAATCTCCTTGCGATCGGCTGTACAAATGGATTCTTCGTTAAATCCATCGCTCAGCAACGTTCCGCTTTGTACCCGTACAACGCATACGCAGTAGTGACCTGATCGCTGCGCTGCAAGAAATGGCATCGTGCGATCAGGTCGGAATGACCCCCCATGTTGGGATAGATTTATAGGTTAGGCTTAGTGGTCCTTTAATAAACGGTCTTTACTAAAGTAACATTTGAATTTTATTTGGCGGATCAATATTGCGTGAAAAACGTGTATTATTAAAATAAGTATTTTTAAATGATTCATGTAATAAAAGTGAAGGTAGATGTAGGAGAAATAAAATGTAACTTTAATTTGACAATGTACCGTACATATATTACGCTATAGGTTGTAAGACCCCCACATACATTATCGATGCACTGACGCTATTTCCTGTCTGTTATTGCATAATAATTATAATTTATTAATCTGTGTAAAAATAAGTCTGCAGGGCTTATTTGGTTCAATAACAAATATTGGAAGGTAATATGATTTATGCGGAATTTTTTCCTTAGTATTTACTATCACCTGACTCTACCAGGGAAAAGGAAGTACAATAATGGCCCCAAAAATTCTCATCCTAGATCACCAAGGTTGTTAGGAACTTTTCTTACATTAAACCTGGTTATATTATAGGGACAGCAGGTAGCAGGCAGTGGCACTGGGCCTACAGCAGCTGATGATGATGTTACAATTCTGCTGATGATGTCACGAAGCTTTGTGATGTCACTGGCTGCTGGCTCAGGGGCTCACGAACCTAATTTCCATTAGTGTATCTTCACCTATTCCAGTGTGAAGCTGCTTTTCTTTGCCCTTGGCAAAAAATGTTGTATTGTTTCGACAATATGAGTCCAAAAAAGAGAAAGCGACCAAATAACAACAGGTCCGCTACAAAGGAGCTAGCGGCTCCTAGCAAGAGGAAGAAGGAGGAGGATGGATGTGAGGAGAAAGGAGATGTTTCCAAAATCATAATGTCAGGAGACATTCAGCTGCGTGAGGAGAACCAGTCAAGTGAGAAAGCATCAAAGTCTCTTCAAAATAAGAGAAAAAGAGAGTCCTCAGATGAGTCCCCAAATATGAGGAAGGTGAGAAAGACCAGCAGTGGCAGAACTGACAACATGCTTAAGAGAGTGTCCACTAAAAGACTCTTAGACAGGACAGTGGACAGTGGAACATGTAAGAAAAAGAAAGTGGAGGAACATCGTGACAGTCCAGGCGAGGGACCCAGCGTGCCCATCATACCTCAGGCATCTGGACGGAGGGGCATAAAAAGAACTCACACAAGTGAGGAAACTGGCCACAAAAGGAAGAGATCAGAAGAGGCAAGTGTGATATCCGTAGCCAGCACCCCAGAGACATCAGCTGCATCTCACCTTCTGGCCAGTTTGACCTTCCACAGAAAGCTTGGAGAAGGTAGCTTCGGGAAGGTGTTCCTAGCGTCCCATTCCACCAACAAACAGCGTCTGGCAGTGAAAGTAATAGAAAAAAGGAAAGTAGTAAAAAGCATTAAGGAAAACTCCTTGTGTGTAGAGAAAGAGGTGATGAAAATAACTGGGGAGAGTGCACTCTTCCCGCACACATATGCTGCCTTCCACACACCGGGCCATGTATTCTTTGTAATGGAGTACCTGAGTGGGGGAGACCTCTGCCAATTAATATGGAGCAGAGGCCCATTTGATGTTCCTTCTACCAGATTTTTTGCAGCAGAAATACTCTGTGGGCTGCAGTTCCTGCACACAAGAGGCATTGTCCACAGGGACATTAAGACAGAAAATATACTTCTGGATGCAGCTGGCCATGTGAAAATCGCAGATTTTGGCCTCTCTGTGATGAATGTCCATGGCGATAAGAAAATCTCAGGAAAAACTGGGACTCTGCGTTATATGGCTCCAGAGATTATCTGTAAGTTCCCATATAACATCATGGTAGATCTCTTTTCATTCGGGGTAGTATTATTTGAAATGGCTACTGGAGTATACCCCTTTCATGCTGGCAATACCACCAAGATTGCGCTGTCTATCATGCATGATGCTCCATGCTATCCGAGCAATCTCCATCCAGAGATTAGGGACCTCCTTGAAAGACTCTTATGCAAAGACCCAGAGGAGAGACTGAAACATTGTAGTAACATCACATGTCATCCATTCTTCAAGTCCATAAACTGGGAGAAACTAGATGCCAGCAGGATAACTCCCCCATTTACCATGTATCCTACCTCAGAGACAATGGCTGAAGCTATACCGGTGGATGACCTGCTCTCACCTACAGAATCTGCAATATCTGCAGAGGATGAGAGCCTGTTCACAGGATTCTCCTTTACCAGTGACATGTGGACAACAATGAACTGCGTAAGACAAACTAGCAGCCGCTGCATCCTCCTCTAGGCAGTAGTACCACCAGCTGCCTCCTCCTATCGGCACAAGCACCACCAGCTGCCTCCTCATCCCGGCAGCAGCACCACCAGCTGCCGCCTGCTCCCGGTAGAAGCACCACCTGCTGCCTCTTCATCCCGGCAGTAGCAATACCAGATGCCGCCTGCTCCCGGTAGAAGCACCACCTGCTGCCTAAATGCATATAGGCCAGGTGAGGGACTAGTAGGATATTGGGGTCCCTTGACGTGGGCTGCAAGCTTAAATATTTTGATCAAAACATGATAAAACCCCCTATAATTTATTTGCTATATGCACACAGATTTGCAGTATGTTATTGTTAGAGCCCACATAAAATGTCTTTCAGTTTTATATAAATATATGGCATTAATACTGCCACGCAGCTGGTACCATGTACAATATGGGTAACACCGAGTGTGGGCATATTTATTTTCTTTTTTTGTTTGAAAATATTTTTCCTAGTGCTATCATGGCAGCTTACAATTAAGGCTATGACAGGCCTAATTAGGTGCGGATCACACGCCAGCTCTGTATAGATGTTCCACTCTAGCTAGGAGGAGAGTACATGTAACTGCAATGTAATGGTGAGCTGAGCATATAGGTGTTATGAGCCACGGCTGTGGCTCATTCCTGTTTTGCATGTCAGTTAGGTATTTTATGTTATTCTTCTGTTCATGTTCCCCGTGGGTGTCATGGGGTGCTCGGAGCTCACCCTTAAGGAGGGGATACTGTTATGAACCACAGGTAGTGGTTCATTCCTATTTTATGTTTATAAATTGTTTTGCAGGCAAGGATTTCCCGTTGCTCTGTTTAAGAATACTCTTGGTTGCTGCCGCTGGTGAGTCTGTGTAATTGCAGCTTGTTCCCATGTGTTCAGCCTCACCTGGCTGCTAATTGCATCTTTTCAGTTTGGAGTCATGCAACAGGGCAGCTGCATGACATTATTAATTAGGCCTCTCTGTTATATGCTGGCTCAGTGCAATTCACAGACGCTGGTGATATTTCTAGGTTTCCAGTCTGCTTGAGTTCTGAGCTTGTTCCTGTCAGTTCCTGAGCTCCTGTGTAGCAGTGTCTGTCGAGCTGCTTCCTGTGTCGATTCCTGTATCTGATCCCGTGTCCTGCCGTGAAGCATTCCTGTCCAGAAGTCTGGTGGCTTTGCCTATGCCTGGTCGAGTTTCTGGCTTCTTGGTGTCCACCGGTCTGTCGTTTGGGATTCTGCCTGTCCTCCAGTTCTGAGAATCTGTGTCGGCAGCATTGGGGGTTCCTGTCCGTTTGCCAGTATTCGTGCCGGTTCCGTGAGTAGCGGCTCTGCCGCGTCCGTCGGCCTAGGCCGCTGTATTCCGTTATTATTTCTGTCACTGGTGTTTTGCAGAGGGTTCTGCTTATGCTGTCACCGCCGGTACACAAAAGTATTGTGTCGGCGTGTGGTCAGCATTTCCTTTGTTGTTCTTTTCCTTTGGCGGCAAGCCGCACATACTTTGGTTTTAGGTTTGCTAGTAGCCCCTGGCCTTGTTGTTTAGTTAGAGGGCCCCTTGTTATCACCCTGTCTCTGTTCACTCTTTGTCTCTCATTAAGACCTGAGGGGGCATCGAAGTTGGGCAGACGTAATCCGCCCTTCAAACGCGGCTGCCATGGGCTCAAGCAACCATAGTCTCGCAAGAGTGTACTGACAGCACGGGCGAGACAATGGAGATAGGGCGCCAGGGGCTATTCCCTTTCCATTCCCCTTTCCCAGCATTACGTCCTGGTGCTCTGGACTCACTTCATAACATCTCCCTTGTTCTGAGCACCAGGAACCTAACATTATCACCAGCCATACCACAAAAAAGAAATAAAACTTTTTTTCTTTTTTGGCCCAGTCCAGTGTCTAGTCTAGAATCCAGTCCTGTCTAGAATTTAGTGTGCAGAATCCAATCCGGTGTTTAGAATCCAGTCCTGTCTAGAATTCAGTGTGCAGAATCCAGTCCGGTGTTTAGAATCCAGTCCGGTGTTTATAATCCAGTCCGGTGTTTAGAATCCAGTCCGGTGTTTAAAAAAAAAAACAGTCTTGTTTTGTTTAGCTTAAAAATTCAGTCTTGCCTTGTCTAGTCTTGCCTTGTCTAGTCTTGTCTAGTTTTACATCCTCCTATGTCTACTATGCAAGCCCTGCAGGCATCTCTCGCAGCCCTGAACTCTGCTTTCAGTGCTTTGAGACCAGAGCGGCTAGAAGTTTTGCAGCAATCCCTAAAGCAACTGCAAAACCTTCTGACTAAAATCTTGCTCATCTTGCCAGAAGTCGTTGAGAGTACATCTATCTCTAAAGAGACTTTTGTTCACAGTATGGTGACAAGAGAATCCTCTGGTTTAATTGAAGAGAAAAGGTTTAAAAGTTCTCTGCGGCCCAGGCTCTCAGAAGAGGAGCGTCTGCGTCGCAGAAACTTAAACTTATGCCTATATTGTGGGGGTTTAGGCCACTATCTGCAGACCTGTGAGTTGCGCAAGCCAAAGTGTGGTGACGAGTCTTGCCCTCTGGCCAAGTTGAGTCAGGATGCAAGACCTACTCCTGTCTCTACTGTGGCAGAGGTACTTGTCACACAACCCACACTAAAAAGCTCTCTGTCCTATAATTGGGGTCCTTGGGCAAGGGAGCCCCATTATAGATTCAGGAATCAAAAGAGAATGTTTCTCTCCTCTCTTGAGGTTCCTGTTGAAGCAGAGTTGCAAGCCCCTGGAGTGGTGCCCGATGCCCAGGTTCCTAGAGTGGTGCCCGATGCCCAGGGTCCTGGTGTGGTGCCCGATGCCAAGGTCCTGGAGTTGTGCCCGTTGCCCAGGGTCCTGGAGTGGTGCCCGTTGCCCAGGGTCCTGGAGTGGTGCCCGTTGCCCAGGGTCCTGGAGTGGTTCCCATTGCCCAGGGTCCTGGAGTGGTGCCCATTGCCCAGGGTCCTGGAGTGGTGCCCATTGCCCAGGGTCCTGGAGTGGTGCCCGTTGCCCAGGGTCCTGGAGTGGTGCCCGTTGCCCAGGGTCCTGGAGTGGTGCCCGTTGCCCAGGGTCCTGGAGAGGTGCCCGATGCTCAGGATCTTGGTGCGGTACCCGATGCCCAGAGTGCTGGAGCGGTACCCGATGCCCAGAGTGCTGGAGCAGTACCCAATGCCCAGAGTGCTGGAGCGGTACCCGATGCCCAGAGTGCTGGAGCGGTACCCGATGCCCAGAGTGCTGGAGCGGTACCCGATGCCCAGAGTGCTGGAGCGGTACCCGATGCCCAGAGTGCTGGAGCGGTACCCGATGCCCAGAGTGCTGTAGTGGTACCCAATGCCCTAGCTTATAGAGGGACATCAAATATTATAGTTCAGGTGTCCATACCAGAAGGGGTCTCAGAAGCTGTTACCCCAGGTAGGGACTTGAAAAGCGCAACCCCAGAAAGGGTATCTAAAACCATAGTTCTAGAAGGGAACTCGAGAAGCAAAACCCCAGAAGGGATATTTGAAGTAATATCCTCAAGTGGGGTCTCGAGAGACGCAGCCTCTAAGAAGGGTCTAGAGGTCGCTTCCCCAGGAAAGAACTTAAGAGGTGTAGCATTAGTGGAGGTGCTGAAGGTTATAGCTTCAGCAAAAGTCCCGGAAGTCATAGTCCCGGGAGAAGTTTCGATAATTATCGACTCAGAGAGGGAGGCCGATGGCTCGGTCCCAGTGGGGGAGGCCGATGGCTCGGTCCCAGTAAAAGAATCCGAGGTGCTGACCCCAGCGGGGTTCCCGGAGGCCTCTGCCCCAGCGGGGTTCCCGGAGGCCACTGCCCCAGCGGGGTTCCTGGAGGCCACTGCCCCAGCGGGGTTCCCGGAGGCCACTGCCCCAGCGGGGTTCTCGAAGGCCACTGCCCCGGGTGGGGTTCAGAAAGTCACTGCCCCGGGTGGGGTTCAGAAAGTCACTGCCCCGGGTGGGGTTCAGAAAGTCACTGCCCCAGGTGGGGTTCAGAAAGTCACTGCCCCGGGTGGGGTTCAGAAAGTCACTGCCCTGGGTGGGGTTCAGAGAGTCTCAGCCTCGAGTAAGGTCAATAGTGACCAGGTCCTAGCAAAGCACTCCAGTCAGTCAGATGGGAAGGAAACAGATCCTGACTCTGTTGATATCTCAACATCCTTAATCTTTGATGGGGACTTAGCCCAATTTCTGGCGCTTTTCAAACACTATTACATTATTATGTTGTCTAGACCATTTCTAGGCATCACTTTAGAGAACCTTGCGCTCTATCTGATTTATTCTTTTAGAGGAGAGCCTTTTGAGTGGGCGACCAGCCTAATGAAAGCTGAAGATCCCATTCTTCAGGATCCCCCAGCATTCTGTGATGCAATTATTAAAAGATATGGTTCCAAAGAAATTGGTTCAGGTTCCTCTAATTCACCCGTCTTGTCTGCTGAGAGTCCACCAAATACTGTAAACTCGGCACAAGAGTCTCAGCCCGTTGTTTTGACTGCAGGATGTGCTTTTCTGAATTCTTCTTCTAATAGGAGTACTTTGCCAGAAAGTTCAGCTCCCAAGGGTAAGAAACCTATCTCTGATTTGAACGCAGCCTTGCTGGGTGGTACCATCAGTTCAGACAATGTTTGGGGAATTACCTTGGTCAGACCTAAAGAGCTTTGTAAAAAGAAGAAGAAAAAGAAATAATTTTTGACTCTTGCCTTGATAAAAAAAAAAAAAGTTTTTTTCCTTGTCTTGTGTCCAGTGGCCACCGTCAAGGGGAGGGCACTGTTACAAGCTGTTGTTGCAGCTTGTTTCTGTTTTCTTGTCTGTCTGTTAGACCAGTGTATCAGGTTTTTTTTTGTATCCCTTGTTTTGGATAGTCTGTATTTTGGGGTCCTTTGACACCTCCTCAAGGGGGGGGGGGGGGTACTGTTATGAGCCACGGCTGTGGCTCATTCCTATTTTGCATGTCAGTTAGGTATTTTATGTTATTCTTCTGTTCATGTTCCCCGTGGGTGTCATGGGGTGCTCGGAGCTCACCCTTAAGGAGGGGATACTGTTATGAACCACAGGTAGTGGTTCATTCCTATTTTATGTTTATAAGTTGTTTTGCAGGCCAGGATTTCCTGTTGCTCTGTTTAAGAATACTCTTGGTTGCTGCCACTGGTGAGTCTGTGTAATTGCAGCTTGTTCCCATGTGTTCAGCCTCACCTGGCTGCTAATTGCATCTTGTCAGTTTGGAGTCATGCAACAGGGCAGCTGCATGACATTATTAATTAGGCCTCTCTGTTATATGCTGGCTCAGTGCAATTCACAGACGCTGGAGATCTTTCTAGGTTTCCAGTCTGCTTGAGTTCTGAGCTTGTTCCTGCCAGTTCCTGAGCTCCTGTGTAGCAGTGTCTGTCGAGCTGCTTCCTGTGTCGATTCCTGTGTCAGTCCCTGTGTCGATTCCTGTGTCTGATCCCGTGTCCTGCCGTGAAGCATTCCTGTCCAGAAGTCCGGTGGCTTTGCCTATGCCTGGTCGAGTTTCTGGCTTCTTGGTGTCCACCGGTCTGTCGTTTGGGATTCTGCCTGTCCTCCAGTTCTGAGAGTCTGTGTCGGCAGCATTGGGGGTTCCTGTCCGTTTGCCAGTATTCGTGCCGGTTCCGTGAGTAGCGGCTCTGCCGCGTCCGTCGGCCTAGGCCGCTGTATTCCGTTATTATTTCTGTCACTGGTGTTTTGCAGAGGGTTCTGCTTATGCTGTCACCGCCGGTACACAAAAGTATTATGTCGGCGTGTGGTCAGCATTTCCTTTGTAGTTCTTTTCCTTTGGCGGCAAGCCGCACATACTTTGGTTTTAGGTTTGCTAGTAGCACCTGGCCTTGTTGTTTAGTTAGAGGGCCCCTTGTTATCACCCTGTCTCGGTTCACTCTTTGTCTCTCATTAAGACCTGAGGGGGCATCGAAGTTGGGCAGACGTAATCCGCCCTTCAAACGCGGCTGCCATGGGCTCAAGCAACCATAGTCTCGCAAGAGTGTACTGACAGCACGGGCGAGACAACGGAGATAGGGCGCCAGGGGCTATTCCCTTTCCAATCCCCTTTCCCAGCATTACGTCCTGGTGCTCTGGACTCACTTCATAACATCTCCCTTGTCCTGAGCACCAGGAACCTAACAATAGGCTAGTGTAGAGACTAGCAGAATGGTTGGGGCCCCTGACATGGGCTGCAAGCTTAAATGTTTTGATCAAAATATGACAAAATCCCCAATGTTTTATTTGCTACATACACACAGGTATACAGTAGATTATTGTTAGAGCAGACAGCAAATGTTTTTCTACCTCTCCTAATGCCAGTAACATTACACACAGCACAGCAGCTGGGCACACACATATACACACAGTGGCCTGACACACAGCGGCCTGACAAACACACACATACGCACAGCGGCCTGACACACATACATATATGCACAGCAGCCTGACACACACACATATACACACAGTGGCCTGGCACACACATACACAGCGGCTGACTTACACACATATATGCACAGTGGCCTGACACATACATGCACACATGTACACACAGTGGCCTGACACACATATATGCACAGTGGCCTGGTACCCACACACACAGCGGCTGACTTACACAAATATACGCACAGCGGCCTGGCACCCCCACACACATCGGCTGTCACACACACACATATACGCACAGCGGCCTGAGACACACACATATACGGACAGCGGCCTGGCACTCACACACACATCGGCTGACACACACACATATAAACACAGTGCACTGACACACACACATATACGCACAGAGGCCTGACACACACACATATACGCACAGCGGCCTGGCACCCACACACACAGCGGCTGGTATACACACACATATATGCACATTGTGTTAAATTAGCAAAAACGCCTATTCAACTGTTCAACTCCTTGAGAGCCATAGCCCGTGGAATTTTCTTGGATAATCTGGACACTGACGGGTCCACTGTGGGTGGAGTTTCCCACAGTTGCCTTTTCTCAGACGGAAAAGAATATGTGGTAAGTAGTCTCTTTGTTTCCTGAAACTTTGCATCTGGATTCTTCCAGGCTTCAGCGAACTGGGTATCCAACTCACGTGTAATAGGAAAAGTGGCTGAAGTCTTCAGCTTCAGTCTAAAGAACGAAGGTTGGGTCGTTGCAGGATCCGTATCAGGAATCTTTAGGACCTCCCGTACCGCCAGTATGAGTGCGTCAACCCCCTGAGGACTGGTGTCGTCCTCCTGAGGTGTGTGTTCCTCAGGCTCCTGCATAAATTAATCCTCCTCCAGCTGCGGCATATCACTGTCAGAGTCGTATGACTGTAACACATTGATGTTTCTTAGGCACCGGCTGAGAAACACAAGCTAAAGTTTGATTGGCATATGTCATTGCCGATGCCAAACCTTTCGACCGACCTTGCTAGGGTCTGAGCCGAGGCGGGTTCAGGAGCCTGAAGTGTGTGCACCCAAAAATCCGCTCTATCCATCCTGGCTGCAGCCAGCTCCGAAGAGATATTGGACATGACCCTGGTAAAGGTGGATAACCAACCTGGAGCCGTGTCCTTTGCACTGGGAGTAACTTGTGAAGCAGTTTCCTGAGAACACTCTTCACAATATAAGGATATATCAGTTGAAGTCTGTCTAAACTTAATTGAACAATTTTTACAGGTAAAAACTTTTGCCAGCCATATTTGCAGAAAACACACACTAAATAGTAAGAGTTTTGGTAGACTTACCATTGTTAACTCTTTTTCTGCAAGGTACACTGGGTTTCACAGGGAAAAGGAGATTTATGGAAGACTTACCATAGTTAAATCTCTTTCTGCGAGGTACACTGGATTCCACAGGGAATAACATTGGGGTGTAGAGTTGGATCTTGATCCGAGGCACCAACAGGCTAAAGCTTTGACTGTTCCAGGATGCATTGCACTGCCTCCTCTATAAACCCGCCTCCAGGCACTGGAGCTCAGTTTTGTTAACCAGTCCAATGCAGTAGCAGGTAAAAGAGATGGTAGATGTTAGTCACATAGAACCACATTCTCACGACAGGAGTAGGGACTAGCGGCTAATGCAGTGGTTTCCAAACTTTTTTGAATCACGCGCCCTAGGATATCAGAATTTTTTTCATGGCACCCCTAGGCCAAAAATGTCTTATTGAGAAGTTTAGAAAGAAATATTACATTAAGTAGATCGCGTTTATATGTCATCCTCAGGGTCAGTTGTGTGGTGAGGGACAAGATTTGCTTCTGTTTGGCCACATAGCACTGGTATTGCCTATTATATTGACCATGAATAATTTGAATTGGTCCTGGACCACCAACCCAGGGCACCCCTGCAAGTGTCCCGAGGCACCCCAGAGAGCCACGGCACACAGTTTGGAAACCTTTGGGCTAATGCCATATAAACACAAAGAAGCTAAGTGCGTCAGGGTGGGCGCCCTGTGGAATCCAGTGTACCTCGCATAAGGAGATTTAACTATAGTAAGTCTACCATAAATCTCCTTTTCTGCAGCGGGGTACACTAGGCCTTGTTGCAGAAAGGCCAAAAGCCTAGAAGTACTGAATGAATAGGCATCATAATTCTTAGCAGCACACCATGTGAAGTAAGAGTGCCAGACCCTGTAATAAATCTGTGCAGAAGCCGGTTTGCAGGCCTTCAACATAGTTTGAATAACCACCACGGAGAATCCCTTGGCCCTCAGGAGTGAAGCTTCAAGAGCCACGGCCAGTGGCGTAACTAGAAATTTTTCTCCCCCAAGCCAAAAAATTATTCGCCGCGCGCCGCAAAAAAGAGTGTGTGGCTTAGTTGAAATGGGCGTGGCTTCGCATAAAGGGGTGTGGTATTGCAGGAAAAGGACTACCTTATACCCCAGTTTTGCAACCTGCACGCCCAGATGTTAGCCACCACAGGAAAGAAAAATAATCCTGATTCATGCCCCTTACATTATTTGTCATTTTTCCTCCTTATAGTAATGCCCAGTATACATTATGCCACATACTGCAATGGCCCTTAGACATTATGCCGCACACAATAATGCACATGACACAATATGCACACACCGTAATGCCCCCGACACATTATGTCACACACCGTAATGCCTGTGACACATTATGACAGGAATCGCAATGCCCGTTATACATTATGCTACACACTGCAATGCCCCTGATACATTATAGCACATACAATGTCTGTGACACATTATGACACACACCGCAATGACCCTGAGACATTATACCACATACCACAATGCCCGTGATATAGTATACAACACACCGTAATGCCTGCCACATTATGACACACACCGCAATGTCCGTGATACATTATGCCACACACTGCAATGACCCTGAGACATTATACCACATATCACAATGCCCGTGATATAGTATACCACACACCGTAATGCCTGTGACACATACCGCAATGCCCGTTATACCCTTTGCCACACACCACAATGCCCGTTATACATTATGCCACACTGCAATGCCCCTGAGACATTATACCACGACCACAATGCCCGTGATATAGTATGCCACACACTGTAATGCCTGTGACACATTATGACACACACTGCAATGTCTGTGATACATTATGCCACACACCGTAATGCTCATTACACATTAAGTCCTACAGTAAGGCTTCTAATTACTTTTAAATTACCTGCTCGTTGCCAGGGGTTTCATGCTCTTGGTTCCATGCATGGTGCCAGGGGTTTTCATGCTCAGGGTGTCATGCTCGTTGCCAGGTGTTTCATGCACTGGGTGTCATGCTCGTTGCCAGGGTTTTCATGCACTGGGTGTCATGCTCGTGTCTAGGGGGTAGTGCTTGTTGCTAGGGCTGTGCTCCCAGTGCCACATATGCCCCCAGTGCCAGATATTCCCCCACAGTGCCAGGTACTCACATGCCCCCAGTGCCAAATATAGCCCCCCCCCATGTTCCAGGTATACACATACC
This sequence comes from Pseudophryne corroboree, assembly GCF_028390025.1. NCBI lineage: Eukaryota > Metazoa > Chordata > Amphibia > Anura > Myobatrachidae > Pseudophryne > Pseudophryne corroboree. The sequence continues at coordinate 98,388,017 of NC_086447.1, read as the reverse complement.
CCCCAGTGCCAGATATTCCCCCACAGTGCCAAGTACTCACATGCCCCCAGTGCCAAATATAGCCCCCCCATGTGCCAGGTACACATATACCCCTCCCAGTGCCACATATGCCCCCAGTGCCAGATATTCCCCCACAGTGCCAGGTACTCACATGCCCCCAGTGCCAAATATACCCCCCCCCTATGTGCCAGGTACACATATACCCCCCCAGTGCCACATATGCCCCCAGTGCCAGATATTCCCCCACAGTGCCAAGTACTCACATGCCCCAGTGCCAAATATAGCCCCCCCATGTGCCAGGTACACATATACCCCCCAGTGCCACATATGCCCCCTCAGTGCCACATAAGCCACCTTCCCCTGTGCCGCATATGCTCCCCCAGTGCTCCTCCCCCCCCGGATCCCCCGCTGTTTTGTGATGAAGGGACATGGAGGGCGGAGCGCGCGCCTCTCCTGTGTCCCTCCTGGGTCTCCGGCGGGTCTGTTTAAGGAAGTGCCGGTTCGTGAGCCAATCAGAGCTCACGAACGGCACTTCCTTTATTAGACCCGCCGGAGACCCAGGAGGGACACAGGAGAGGCGAGGGTGTCCCTCCTTACAGCAGCGGAGGGTTAGTGAGAGCAGATTGACATGCGGATGCTCGTCCGCATGTCAATCTGCGCCAAAGCAGTGGCGGCACCCCCGCAGCCCCTCACCCCCAAGCCACCACGAGGGCTGCGGGGGCAGTAGTTACGCCACTGCATCAAATACAGAAGCATGAACATACTAGAGGAAATGCTTGGAAATGCTTGAGTAAACAGGAATGTCTTGAGTCTACTTTTGAAGGATTCTATAGTTGGGGCCTCTCGCACTGTGCGGGGAAGTGAGTTCCATAGAGTCGGAGCCGCATGATTAAAAGCTCGACCCCCAGATGAATTACGGGAGATTCTAGGTACTGCTAAAAGTCCTTCATCTACAGATCACAGTAATCTAGTGGGGCAGTGTGGGATCAGAAGCTGCTTCAGGTACCTTGGGCCCTGGTCATGTAGTGCTTTGAAACTCAGTTAGCCAATCTTGAAGATGATTTGCCATTTTACAGGCAGCCAATGAAGGGAGTAGAGTATGGGTGTTATGTGGCTAAAATGGGGCTGATTGGTCACCAGCCTGGCAGCTGTGTTTTGCACCAGCTGTACGAGCTGTAAGCCCGGGACAGCCTGCTGCCTGCTTCCCAGCCTGTGAGGATACGGAGACCCCAGGGAGGTGACGGAGACCCCCCGCACACCTTCTCACAGGTATCGCGTGGGGCCTCCATCACTGCATTGCGATTTTAATTGCATATGTTTGTACATATGAAATTAGTATTGCTGCGGTAGGCGGTGAGCGGCGGCAATGTATTTCTCTTACGTCCTAGAGGATGCTGGAGTCCACATTAGTACCATGGGGTATAGACGGGTCCACCAGGAGCCATTGGCACTTTAAGAGTTTGAGAATGTGGGCTGTCTCCTCCCTGTATGCCTCTCCTACCAGACTCATTTTAGAAAATGTGCCCGGAGGACCCGGTCACAGCTAGGGGAGCTCGCCTGAGTCTTCCTGGTAAATGGGGGAGCAGTGTCCGCCCTGCGGCGTCTGAGCCACTGTCTCCGCTGACTGGACACTGAGCTCCAGAGGGGTCTGATCATTCTCCGCCACAGGGGACCGCTCGCCCCAGCAGCATGCCGCCACTCCCTTGCAGAGCTTAAGAATCGGTGGCGAGTGAGACACCGACCGCCCTAGCAAGCGGGGGGTCGGTATGAAGATGGCGGCACAGGGTAGGAGCACAGTATTAACTGCGCTCCGGGATGGCTCAGCGGTATATGAAGCGGCACTGTGAGGGGCGCCCTGAGCCAGCGCAACACCCTACACTGGTCCAGAAGCCCGTCGGGGTCCCCGGATCTCAGCCAGCACTAATCCCTCAGGCCAGTATAATCATGAAGAGCGGGAAGACAGCACCATTAAGAGGGCAGAGCTTCTCCTCAGAGCGGACCCAGCAGCGTTTCAGCGCCATTATCCTGCCTGCACAGCGCTGAGAAGGAGAATCAGGTCCCTCCACAGCAACTCCAGCTATCTGTAAACGGTACCAGGGGGTTGTATAAGGGGGTGGGGAGGCTGTAATACGACTGTGTATCCTATTAAGGTGCACAGTCAGCGCTGACAAAGGGTCTCCCTTTGGTAAAAGCGCTGTGTGTGGGTTGGCTCCAATCTCTGTGTCTCTCTTGCCATTCTTGGGGGGAAAACTCTGTCTGCCCTCACCTGTGTATGTGTAGAGTGTTTGGTGGTCTACTTTAGCTATGTCCAGAGACACTGAGTCATATGCTGCAGAGGATTTGTCCTCTCAGGATGATCCCATTCCATGTAATCAGGATAGCACTGGCTTAGCACAGATACCAGCAAGGGAGCCTGAGTGGTTTTCCTCTATCAAATCTTGGATTTCTCAGATTCTGACAGGGTTGCAAGTAATGAATCTGCAACCCAGGTATTACAGAGCTCTATGGCAGTATGGCCGGTTTCTGGTACCTCAGGACTCTCCGCTATATACCATCAGAAGCATGCGCTTGTGCATGTCACACAAGACGACATGGATACCGATTCTGACACCACAGACGGTGATGGGGATGTGTTGCGGGGGTCCACATCTCTTGCAAAGGGGGTGCAGTTGATGATATAGGCTATCAGGGATGTGTTGAATATTAATCATACCACACCTGAGCAGGTTGAGGAGGCTTTTTTCACTGAAAATAAAAAAGCCTTGCTAACCTTCCCTGCGTCAAGGGAATTAAATGCTATATTTGAGAAAGAATGGGTAAACCCTGAGAAAAAATTCCAGGTCCCTAAAAGGGTACTGGTGGCGTTTCCTTTCCTGAGGAGGATAGAAAAAAAATGGGAAAACCCGCTGATTGTTGACACATCTTTGTCCAGACTCTCAAAGAAGGTGGTTTTGCCTGTTCCAGGATCTACCGCCTTAAAGGAGCCGGCTGATCAAAAAATTGTAAACACACTTAAATCAATGTACACTGCTTCAGGGGCCATATTACGTCCCACTATTGCTAGTGCATGGATTGCACAGGATATAGTAAAGTGGTCGGCTACCTTACTTGAGGATTTGGATACGATGGATAAGGATGATGTTGCATTATTTTTACGCAACATACATGATTCATCAGGTTTTATGATAGAATCAATGAAAGACCTGGGTTCCATGGATGCGGGAATATCTTCCATGTCTGTTTCAGCTCGTCGGGGACTGTGGAATCCCGAAAAAGTGTGGAGTTCCTACCCTATACAGGTCAGACTCTCTTTGGGGAAGCTCTAGACGCGTGCATATCCACGGCTACAGCGGGTAAGTCTCTGTTCTTCCCTCAGCAGTACCTGCTCCGAAGATATCCTTCTCTTCATCTGCAACACAGTCCTTTCGGCCTAACAAGCCTAGAAAGGCAAGACCGTCCAACACCTTCTTTAGGGGAGGTCGAGTTAAGTCCAAAAAACCTGCCGCTGCAGGTTCCCAGGAACAAAAGCCTGCTTCAGGTACGCCAAAGTCCTCCACATGACGCTGGACCGTGCGGCCTGGAGGTGAGGCCGGTCAGAGCGAGACTCATACACTTCAGTCACATCTGGGTATCGTCCGGCCTGGATCCCTGGGTGATAGATATTGTATCCCAGGGATACAGGCTGGAATTTCAAAGTCTCCCTCCTCATCGTTTTTTCAAATCAGGCTTACCAGCTCTGTTGGCAGACAGCACTGTACTACAAGAAGCTCTCCAAAAGCTGGTGGTCATAGTGCCAGTTCCTCCTCCTGCGCAGGCCACAGGTTAACATTCAAACCTTTTTGTGGTACCAAAACTGGATGGTTCGGTCAGGCCCATTCTGAACCTAAAATCATTGAACCCCTTTCTAAAGGAGTTCAAGTTAAAGATGGAGTCTCTCAGGGCGGTGATATCAGGTCTGGAAGAGGGGGAATTCCTGGTATCCCTGGATATCAATGATGCGTACCTCCACATTCCGATATGGCTGCCGCATCAGGCTTATCTCCGTTTCGCATTGCTGGACTGTCATTTCCAGTACCAGGCCCTGCCATTCGGCCTCTCCACAACACCAAGGGTGTTACCAAGGTGATGGCAGAGATGATGGTTCTCCTCCACAAACAAGGGATGAACATAATTCCATATCTGGACGATCTGCTGATAAAGGCATCGTCCAAGGAGAAGCTGCGCCAGTCCATTGTTCTCACAACTCGCCTCCTCAAGAGTCATGGTTGGATTCTGAACCTTCCAAAGTCACATTTGGAACCAACCCACAGGTTGTCCTTTCTGGGAATGATCCTGGACACAGAAGTGCAGAAAGTGTTTCTTCCGCAGGAAAAGGCGTTGGTGATACAAACTATGGTTCGGGATGTCCTGAAGCCAGCCCGGGTGTCGGTTCATCAATGCATTCGCCTGTTGGGGAAGATGGTGGCCTCTTACGAGGCTCTCCAGTATGGGAGGTTCTACGCTCGGACCTTCCAACTGGATCTTCTGGACAAGTGGTCGGGATTTCATCTCCACATGCACCAGAGAATTCATCTGTCGCCGAAGGCCAGGATTTCGCCCCTCTGGTGGTTACAATTACCTCACCTTCTGGAGGGCCGCAGGTTCGGGATTCAGGAATGGGTCCTCCTAACCATGGATGCGAGCCTTCGGGGCTGGGGAGCAGTCACTCAAGGAGTAACTTTCCAAGGACGGTGGTCAAGCCTGGAAGCCGGCTTGCCCATCAACATCCTGGAACCAAGAGCCGTCTACAACGGTCTCCTTTAGACGGCCCCTCTTCTAAGAAATCTGGCCATTCAAGTGCAGTCGGACAACGTAACAACAGTAGCTTACATAAACTGACAGGGCGGAACGAAGAGCAGAGCGGCAATGTCAAAGGTGACAAGAATACTCCTCTGGGCAGAAAAACACGCGTTTGCGCTGTCAGCCATCTTCATTTCTGGAGTAGACAACTGGGAAGCAGACTTCCTCAGCAGACACGATCTCCATCCAAGGGAGTGGGGTCTCCATCCGGAGATGTTCAAGGAAATAACAGACCTTTGGGTATTACCCCAAATAGATATGATGGCCTCTCATCTCAACAAGAAGCTTTGGCGTTATTGTTCCAGGTCGAGGGACCCAGATGCAGTGGCAGTGGACGCCCTGGTATCTCCGTGGGTGTTCCAGTCAGTGTACATGTTTCCACCACTTCCAGTCATCCCAAAAATCCTAAAGCTAATAAGGAGAACAAGGGTTCAAGGGATCCTCATTGCTCCAAACTGGCCGAGAAGGGCTTGGTACGCGGACCTTCTGAATCTACTGCAAGAAGAACCGAGACCTCTTTCTCTTCGGGAGGACCTGCTGCAGCAGGGGCCATTCACCTATCAAGACTTACCATGGTTACGTTTGATGGCATGGAAGTTGAGCGCCTGATACTTGCTTGGAAGGGCATTCCGAAGAAGGTCATTCCTACCCTGATACAGGCTAGGAAAAGGGTATTTGGAAGAAATATGTCTCTTGGTGTGAATCCAAGAAGTTTCCTACAGTGGAGTTTCAACTCAGAAGTTTTCTCCTATTCCTGCAAGCAGGTGTGGATATGGGCCTGAGGTTGGGATCTGTGAAGGTCCAGATTTCGGCCCTATCCATTTTCTTCCAGAAACAATTGGCTGCCCTCCCTGAGGTTCAGACTTTTTGAAGGGGGTTCTGCACATCCAACTTCCCTTTGTACCGCCTACGGCGCCTTGGGACCTTAACGTGGTGTTGCAGTTCCTCCAGTCGGATTGGTTTGAGCCTCTACAAAATTTTTAGGTCAAATTTCTTACATGGAAGGCAGTCACGTTGTTGGCCTTAGCTTCTGCTAGACGCGTGTCCGAATTGGGGGCTTTATTCTGTAAAAGCCCTAACTTGATATTCCACGAAGATAGAGCTGAGCTCAGGACACGTCAGCAGTTTCTTCCGAAGGTTGTGTCGGCATTTCATATTAACCAACCTATTGTGGTGCCAGTGGCTACTGACTCCTCAATTACATCAAAGTCCTTGGATGTTGTAAGGGCTCTGAAGATATATGTGAATAGAACTTCTCGTCACAGAAAGTCAGACTCTCTGTTTGTCCTATATAACCCCAAGAAAATTGGGTGTCCTGCTTCTAAGCAGACTATTTCTCACTGGATTTGGTTCACTATCCAGCACGCTTATTCTACGGCAGGACTGCCGTGTCCAAAATCTGTTAAGGCCCACTCTATTCGTAAGGTGGGGTCGTCCTGGACGGCTGCCCAGGGTGTCTCGGCAGTGCAACTTTGCCGAGCTGCAACTTGGTCTGGATCGAACACGTTTGCAAAGTTTTACAAGTTCGATACTTTGGCCTCTGATGATCTGAAGTTCAGTCAATCAGTTCTGCAGGAGCCTCCGCGCTCTTCCTCCCTTTCTGGGAGCTTTGGTACATCCCCATGGTACTAATGTGGACCCCAGCATCCTCTAGGGCGTAAGAGAAAATAGGATTTTGGTTACCTACCGATAAATCCTTTTCCCGTAGTCCATAGTGGATGCTGGGCGCCCGCCCAGCACTTTGTTTTCCTGCAACAGTTATTTGGTTCGGTACTACTTTGTTTAGTTATGTACTGCATTGTTACTTGGTAAGTAATGTTGCAGCAGTTGCTGAATGTTTCAAGCTAGTTCGCTTGATGTGCCTTGTATGTGTGAGCTGGTGTGAATCTCGCCACTATCTGTGTTAAATCCTTTTCTTGAAGATGTCTGTCTCCTCGGGCACAGTTTCTAGACTGAGTCTGGTAGGAGGGGCATAGAGGGAGGAGCAAGCCCACACTCTCAAACTCTTAAAGTGCCAATGGCTCCTGGTGGACCCGTCTATACCCCATGGTACTAATGTGGACCCCAGCATCTTCTACGGACTACGAGAAAAGGATTTACCTATTTTTAATACATTCCGCCCTCTATGTAATGGCAAAGCCAGTTCATTTTTCTACCATTACACAGTTATGCTATACAGTACAGTATCTGGCCAGTGTACTCTGCATTTATCAGTGTCATAGGTGGTATAGTTGGAAATTGCATTCAATTGAGGGAGGGGGGCCCCAAACTGATATTTTGCTTAGGGCCCCATGAGGTCTAAATCCGCCTCTGCTTCTATCAGTTGGAGTACCACAAGTCTCTGCTTTTCTCAATCTATACCTCAGCTCTTTAAGATTTCAGCATCATCTGTATGCGGATTTACCCATCCTCCCCAGATTTGTCACCATCTGTATTGGTCTGTGTCACTAAATGCCTTTCTGCCATTTCATTTAGAAGTCGTTTTACCAACTCAAACTCAACATTTCTAAAACAGAATGAATTCAATTCCCACCAGAACAAGAGCAGTTAACAACCTAGGGGGAAATTTACTAATATTCGTGTTTTTGCCGTTTTTAAGGGTGTTTGAACTCGAATGGTATCGGGTGCATTTTACTGCAACTTTTTGAATCCTGATACGGTTATTCACTAAGCTGCCGAGTTTTGCACAATCGTTTTAAAAGTAACCTCACCGCTGACCGCAAAGTTCCCACCATTGGCTACAATGGAGCGCATAGGCGCTACATTGTATCTGTGCCGTGTGCTGCCTGACAGACACTACAGGAGCACACAGCCAATCAGGAGAGTGCCACGACGTGGCGCTCCCTGATTGGCTGAAAGGACCCTCTTTGACAGGAGTCAGGGGGGGTCCTGGCAGTCGGGGAAAGGGGTCCCGGCTGTGGCATTATGTACCTGGCTAGTGGAGCCCGGTGCTGGTTTCAAAAATACGGGGAACCTCTACGCTTTTTGTCCCCCGTATTTTTGGAACCAGGACCAGGCGCAGAGCCCGGTGCTGGTTGATTAAATATGGGGGAACCCCTGTCATTTCCCCCTCATATTTTTTCAACAAGGACCGGCTCAAAGAGCCCGAGGCTGGTTATGCTTAGGAGGGGGGACCCCACGCAATTTTTTTCTCAGTTTTTACACTAAACAGACCCTTTCCCATAGATAACCATGCACAGATCTCACTGATCCGAGCATGGTTATCCAAACTCGACTGGAAAAAGCAGGTCTATTTTTTTGCTGCTTTTTTTAACGATTCGAAAAAAAACAGACCCGCACTTGAGCACTCAGAAACTAACACCCAAATACGAATGAATAGTGAATGCCCGTATTGTATGAAATATCAGCCGCGTTTGACCGATGGTCTATTCATTCGTATTTCGGAACTTTGCAAATCAAACCATTACGAATAGTCCAAACACTGCCGAGATTGGTGCTTAGTGAATTCCCGGATTAGGACTTAGAAAAAAAAACACAAAACGGACAAACTCGAATTCTTAGTAAATACTGGCCCTAGTATCTCCATATCTGTCGACAACTCGACAGTCTACCCTATCCCACAAATATAAAGGAACTGGCGCTGTGTTGTATCTCCAATAAACAGAAAATGGATGGATAAATAAAAATTATTTATTTAACATTAGATAATGTAATTCAGATATAAAAGGACCCTAAAGGTCACTGTATAAAACCATAAATATAATACTGTGTCGCAAAAGATTTTTCGTATAACTGCCCAATTTGTAATTCCACAGTTGGATCCAAGACAAATAGCATATGCTATATAGGGCACCACTTAAATTCAGATGGTATTACCCGTGGTGGTGAATTGCATCAGAACTAGTGATGTGCACCGGAAATTTTTCGGGTTTTGGTTTTGGATTCGGTTCCGCGGCCGTGTTTTGGATTCGGACGCGTTTTAGCAAAACCTCCCAGAAAATTTTTTGTCGGATTCGGGTGTGTTTTGGATTCGGGTGTTTTTTTTACAAAACAAACTCAAAAACAGCTTAAATCATAGAATTTGGGGGTCATTTTGATCCCATAGTATTATTAACCGCAATAACCATAATTTCCACTCATTTTCAGCCTATTCTGAACACCTCACACCTCACACCTCACAATATTATTTTTAGTCCTAAAATTTGCACCGAGGTCGCTGGATGGCTAAGCTAAGCGACACAAGTGGCCGACACAAACACCTGGCCCATCTAGGAGTGGCACTGCAGTGTCAGGCAGGATGACACTTCAAAAAAATTGTCCCCAAACAGCACATGATGCAAAGAAAAAAAGAGGCGCACCAAGGTCGCTGTGTGACTAAGCTAAGCGACACAAGTGGCCGACACAAACACCTGGCCCATCTAGGAGTGGCACTGCAGTGTCAGGCAGGATGGCACTTCAAAAAAAGTGTCCCCAAACAGCACATGATGCAAAGAAAAAAAGAGGCGCACCAAGGTCGCTGTGTAACTAAGCTAAGCGACACAAGTGGCCGACACAAACACCTGGCCCATCTAGGAGTGGCACTGCAGTGTCAGGCAGGATGGCACTTCCAAAAAATTGTCCCCAAACAGCACATGATGCAAAGAAAAAAAGAGGCGCACCAAGGTCGCTGTGTGACTAAGCTAAGCGACACAAGTGGCCGACACAAACACCTGGCCCATCTAGGAGTGGCACTGCAGTTTTCTAGCGAGAAGATGAGTGCTTCCATCCTCATGTGAATCTGAACCACTAGCCATGAACATAGGCCAGGGCCTCAGCCGTTCCTTGCCACTCCGTGCCGTAAATGGCATATTGGCAAGTTTACGCTTCTCATCAGACGCTTTCAATTTTGATTTTTGGGTCATTTTACTGAACTTTTGTTTTTTGGATTTTACATGCTCTCTACTATGACATTGGGCATCGGCCTTGGCAGACGACGTTGATGGCATTTCATCGTCTTGGCCATGACTAGTGGAAGCAGCTTCAGCATGAGGTGGAAGTGGATCTTGATCTTTCCCTATTTTAACCTCCACATTTTTGTTCTCCATTTTTTAATGTGTGGAATTATATGCCAGTATCAATAGCAATGGCCTACTACTATATATACTGCGCACAACTTAAATGCACCACAGGTATGGATGGATAGTATACTTGACGACACAGAGGTAGGAAGAGCAGTGGCCTTCCGTACCGTACTGCTATATATACTGGTGGTCACTGTCAGCAAACTGCAAAACTAAAATGCACCACAGGTATAGAATCTAGATGGATAGTATACTGTACTTGACGACACAGAGGTAGGTAGAGCAGTGGCCTTCCGTACCGTACTGCTATATATACTGGTGGTCACTGTCAGCAAACTGCAAAACTAAAATGCACCACAGGTATAGAATCTAGATGGATAGTATACTTGACGACACAGAGGTAGGTAGAGCAGTGGCCTTCCGTACCGTACTGCTATATATACTGGTGGTCACTGTCAGCAAACTGCAAAACTAAAATGCACCACAGGTGTAGAATCTAGATGGATAGTATACTTGACGACACAGAGGTAGGTAGAGCAGTGGCCTTCCGTACCGTACTGCTATATATACTGGTGGCCACTGTCAGCAAACTGCAAAACTAAAATGCACCACAGGTATAGAATCTAGATGGATGGTATACTTGACGACACAGAGGTAGGTAGAGCAGTGGCCTTCCGTACCGTACTGCTATATATACTGGTGGTCACTGTCAGCAAACTGCAAAACTAAAATGCACCACAGGTATAGAATCTAGATGGATAGTATACTTGACGACACAGAGGTAGGTAGAGCAGTGGCCTTCCGTACCGTACTGCTATATATACTGGTGCTCACTGTCAGCAAACTGCAAAACTAAAATGCACCACAGGTATAGAATCTAGATGGATAGTATACTTGACGACACAGAGGTAGGTAGAGCAGTGGCCTTCCGTACCGTACTGCTATATATACTGGTGGTCACTGTCAGCAAACTGCAAAACTAAAATGCACCACAGGTATAGAATCTAGATGGATAGTATACTTGACGACACAGAGGTAGGTAGAGCAGTGGCCTTCCGTACCGTACTGCTATATATACTGGTGGTCACTGTCAGCAAACTGCAAAACTAAAATGCACCACAGGTATAGAATCTAGATGGATAGTATACTTGACGACACAGAGGTAGGTAGAGCAGTGCCCTTCCGTACCGTACTGCTATATATACTGGTGGTCACTGTCAGCAAACTGCAAAACTAAAATGCACCACAGGTATAGAATCTAGATGGATAGTATACTTGACGACACAGAGGTAGGTAGAGCAGTGGCCTTCCGTACCGTACTGCTATATATACTGGTGGTCACTGTCAGCAAAACTCTGCACTGTACTCCTCCTATATAATACTGCTGGTTCCCAGTCGCCACAATAAAGCAGTGTGAGCACAGATATATGCAGTACACTGAGCACAGATATGGAGTGTTTTTCAGGCAGACAACGTATACTGGTGGTCACTGTCAGCAAAACTCTGCACTGTACTCCTCCTATATAATACAGCTGCTCCCCAGTCCCCACAATTAAGCAGTGTGAGCACAGATATATGCAGCACACTGAGCACAGATATGGAGTGTTTTTCAGGCAGACAACGTATACTGGTGGTCACTGTCAGCAAAATTCTGCACTGTACTCCTATATAATACAGCTGCTCCCCAGTCCCCACAATTAAGAAATAAGCACAAATATTTGCATCAACATTAATAAACGGAGAGGACGCCAGCCACGTCCTCTCCCTAACATTTCCAATGCACGAGTGAAAATGGCGGTGACGCGCGGCTGCTTATATAGAATCCGAATCTCGTGAGAATCCGACAGCGGGATGATGACGTTCGGGCGCGCTCGGGTTAACCGAGCCGTACGGGAGAATCCGAGTATGCCTCGGACCCGTGTAAAATGGGTGAAGTTCGGGGGGCTTCGGTTTCCGAGGAACCGAACCCGCTCATCACTAATCAGAACACACTTTAAGTCCTCAGCAAGCAAGCTGTCTGTGTGCAGTCCACTGGGTTTTTCCAAATAATGCTGTGATGCAGTATCAGTGGCGCACGCGGGGGGGGGGGGGGGGGGGGGGGGGTTCCGAGCACCCAGAACCCCCCCCCCCTCAATAAAAATAAAAATCTTTTTTTTTTCTTTTTCTTTCTGCATGACTATTATTTTGCCTGCTGTCTTCCTGGTGGTACTTATAAGTGCTTAATAAAAGTTTACTTTATTTTAATTATAGTACATATATATCCATGTGCATACATATATACACATGTATGTATATACATACATATGAACACACACACACACACATATGATATATATACATGTGTGTATATATATGTGTACTGTATATTAGAGATGAGCGGGTTCGGTTTCTCTGAATCCGAACCCGCCAGAACTTCATGTTTTTTTTTACGAGTCCGAGCGACTCGGATCTTCCCGCCTTGCTCGGTTAACCCGAGCGCGCCCGAACGTCATCATGACGCTGTCGGATTCTCGCGAGGCTCGGATTCTATCGCGAGACTCGGATTCTATATAAGGAGCCGCGCGTCGCCGCCATTTTCACACGTGCATTGAGATTGATAGGGAGAGGACGTGGCTGGCGTCCTCTCCGTTTAGACACTTGATTTACTAATTTTGGGGAGCATTAGGAGTACTCAGTAGTGTACAGTGCAGAGTTTTGCTGATAGTGACCAGTGACCACCACTTTTATTTATAATCCGTTCTCTGCCTGAAAAAAGCGATACACAGCACACAGTGACTCAGTCACATACATACCATATCTGTGTGCACTGCTCAGGCTCAGGCCAGTGTGCTGCATCATCTATATATATTATATATCTGTCTGACTGCTCAGCTCACACAGCTTATAATTGTGGGGGAGACTGGGGAGCACTACTGCAGTGCCAGTTATAGGTTATAGCAGGAGCCAGGAGTACATAATATTATATTAAAATTAAACAGTGCACACTTTTGCTGCAGGAGTGCCACTGCCAGTGTGACTAGTGACCAGTGACCTGACCACCAGTATATAATATTAGTAGTATACTATCTCTTTATCAACCAGTCTATATTAGCAGCAGACACAGTACAGTGCGGTAGTTCACGGCTGTGGCTACCTCTGTGTCGGCACTCGGCAGCCCGTCCATAATTGTATATACCAGTGACCTAACCGTGGTTTTTTTTTCTTTCTTTATACATACATACTAGTTACGAGTATACTATCTCTTTATCAACCAGTCTATATATTAGCAGCAGACACAGTACAGTGCGGTAGTTCACGGCTGTGGCTACCTCTGTGTCGGCACTCGGCAGCCCGTCCATAATTGTATATACCAGTGACCTAACCGTGGTTTTTTTTTCTTTCTTTATACATACATACTAGTTACGAGTATACTATCTCTTTATCAACCAGTCTATATATTAGCAGCAGACACAGTACAGTGCGGTAGTTCACGGCTGTGGCTACCTCTGTGTCGGCACTCGGCAGCCCGTCCATAATTGTATATACCACCTAACCGTGGTTTTTTTTTCTTTCTTTATACATACATACTAGTTACGAGTATACTATCTCTTTATCAACCAGTCTATATATTAGCAGCAGACACAGTACAGTGCGGTAGTTCACGGCTGTGGCTACCTCTGTGTCGGCACTCCGCAGCCCGTCCATAATTGTATATACCAGTGACCTAACCGTGGTTTTTTTTTCTTTCTTTATACATACATACTAGTTACGAGTATACTATCTCTTTATCAACCAGTCTATATATTAGCAGCAGACACAGTACAGTGCGGTAGTTCACGGCTGTGGCTACCTCTGTGTCGGCACTCGGCAGCCCGTCCATAATTGTATATACCAGTGACCTAACCGTGGTTTTTTTTTCTTTCTTTATACATACATACTAGTTACAAGTATACTATCTCTTTATCAACCAGTCTATATATTAGCAGCAGACACAGTACAGTGCGGTAGTTCACGGCTGTGGCTACCTCTGTGTCGGCACTCGGCAGCCCGTCCATAATTGTATATACCAGTGACCTAACCGTGGTTTTTTTTTCTTTCTTTATACATACATACTAGTTACGAGTATACTATCTCTTTATCAACCAGTCTATATATTAGCAGCAGACACAGTACAGTGCGGTAGTTCACGGCTGTGGCTACCTCTGTGTCGGCACTCGGCAGCCCGTCCATAATTGTATATACCAGTGACCTAACCGTGGTTTTTTTTTTCTTTCTTTATACATACATACTAGTTACGAGTATACTATCTCTTTATCAACCAGTCTATATATTAGCAGCAGACACAGTACAGTGCGGTAGTTCACGGCTGTGGCTACCTCTGTGTCGGCACTCGGCAGCCCGTCCATAATTGTATATACCACCTAACCGTGGTTTTTTTTTCTTTCTTTATACATACATACTAGTTACGAGTATACTATCTCTTTATCAACCAGTCTATATATTAGCAGCAGACACAGTACAGTGCGGTAGTTCACGGCTGTGGCTACCTCTGTGTCGGCACTCGGCAGCCCGTCCATAATTGTATATACCACCTAACCGTGGTTTTTTTTTCTTTCTTTATACATACATACTAGTTACGAGTATACTATCTCTTTATCAACCAGTCTATATATTAGCAGCAGACACAGTACAGTGCGGTAGTTCACGGCTGTGGCTACCTCTGTGTCGGCACTCGGCAGCCCGTCCATAATTGTATACTAGTATCCAATCCATCCATCTCCATTGTTTACCTGAGGTGCCTTTTAGTTGTGCCTATTAAAATATGGAGAACAAAAATGTTGAGGTTCCAAAATTAGGGAAAGATCAAGATCCACTTCCACCTCGTGCTGAAGCTGCTGCCACTAGTCATGGCCGAGACGATGAAATGCCAGCAACGTCGTCTGCCAAGGCCGATGCCCAATGGCATAGTACAGAGCATGTCAAAACCAAAACACCAAATATCAGTAAAAAAAGGACTCCAAAACCTAAAATAAAATTGTCGGAGGAGAAGCGTAAACTTGCCAATATGCCATTTACCACACGGAGTGGCAAGGAACGGCTGAGGCCCTGGCCTATGTTCATGGCTAGTGGTTCAGCTTCACATGAGGATGGAAGCACTCAGCCTCTCGCTAGAAAACTGAAAAGACTCAAGCTGGCAAAAGCACCGCAAAGAACTGTGCGTTCTTTGAAATCCCAAATCCACAAGGAGAGTCCAATTGTGTCGGTTGCGATGCCTGACCTTCCCAACACTGGACGTGAAGAGCATGCGCCTTCCACCATTTGCACGCCCCCTGCAAGTGCTGGAAGGAGCACCCGCAGTCCAGTTCCTGATAGTCAGATTGAAGATGTCAGTGTTGAAGTACACCAGGATGAGGAGGATATGGGTGTTGCTGGCGCTGGGGAGGAAATTGACCAGGAGGATTCTGATGGTGAGGTGGTTTGTTTAAGTCAGGCACCCGGGGAGACACCTGTTGTCCGTGGGAGGAATATGGCCGTTGACATGCCAGGTGAAAATACCAAAAAAATCAGCTCTTCGGTGTGGAGGTATTTCACCAGAAATGCGGACAACAGGTGTCAAGCCGTGTGTTCCCTTTGTCAAGCTGTAATAAGTAGGGGTAAGGACGTTAACCACCTCGGAACATCCTCCCTTATACGTCACCTGCAGCGCATTCATAATAAGTCAGTGACAAGTTCAAAAACTTTGGGTGACAGCGGAAGCAGTCCACTGACCAGTAAATCCCTTCCTCTTGTAACCAAGCTCACGCAAACCACCCCACCAACTCCCTCAGTGTCAATTTCCTCCTTCCCCAGGAATGCCAATAGTCCTGCAGGCCATGTCACTGGCAAGTCTGACGAGTCCTCTCCTGCCTGGGATTCCTCCGATGCATCCTTGCGTGTAACGCCTACTGCTGCTGGCGCTGCTGTTGTTGCCGCTGGGAGTCGATGGTCATCCCAGAGGGGAAGTCGTAAGCCCACTTGTACTACTTCCAGTAAGCAATTGACTGTTCAACAGTCCTTTGCGAGGAAGATGAAATATCACAGCAGTCATCCTACTGCAAAGCGGATAACTGAGTCCTTGACAACTATGTTGGTGTTAGACGTGCGTCCGGTATCCGCCGTTAGTTCACAGGGAACTAGACAATTTATTGAGGCAGTGTGCCCCCGTTACCAAATACCATCTAGGTTCCACTTCTCTAGGCAGGCGATACCGAGAATGTACACGGACGTCAGAAAAAGACTCACCAGTCTCCTAAAAAATGCAGTTGTACCCAATGTCCACTTAACCACGGACATGTGGACAAGTGGAGCAGGGCAGGGTCAGGACTATATGACTGTGACAGCCCACTGGGTAGATGTATGGACTCCCGCCGCAAGAACAGCAGCGGCGGCACCAGTAGCAGCATCTCGCAAACGCCAACTCTTTCCTAGGCAGGCTACGCTTTGTATCACCGCTTTCCAGAATACGCACACAGCTGAAAACCTCTTACGGCAACTGAGGAAGATCATCGCGGAATGGCTTACCCCAATTGGACTCTCCTGTGGATTTGTGGCATCGGACAACGCCAGCAATATTGTGTGTGCATTAAATATGGGCAAATTCCAGCACGTCCCATGTTTTGCACATACCTTGAATTTGGTGGTGCAGAATTTTTTTAAAAACGACAGGGGCGTGCAAGAGATGCTGTCGGTGGCCAGAAAAATTGCGGGACACTTTCGGCGTACAGGCACCACGTACAGAAGACTGGAGCACCACCAAAAACTACTGAACCTGCCCTGCCATCATCTGAAGCAAGAAGTGGTAACGAGGTGGAATTCAACCCTCTATATGCTTCAGAGGTTGGAGGAGCAGCAAAAGGCCATTCAAGCCTATACAATTGAGCACGATATAGGAGATGGAATGCACCTGTCTCAAGTGCAGTGGAGAATGATTTCAACGTTGTGCAAGGTTCTGATGCCCTTTGAACTTGCCACACGTGAAGTCAGTTCAGACACTGCCAGCCTGAGTCAGGTCATTCCCCTCATCAGGCTTTTGCAGAAGAAGCTGGAGGCATTGAAGAAGGAGCTAAAAGGGAGCGATTCCGCTAGGCATGTGGGACTTGTGGATGCAGCCCTTAATTCGCTTAACAAGGATTCACGGGTGGTCAATCTGTTGAAATCAGAGCACTACATTTTGGCCACCGTGCTCGATCCTAGATTTAAAGCCTACCTTGGATCTCTCTTTCCGGCAGACACAGGTCTGCTGGGGTTGAAAGACCTGCTGGTGACAAAATTGTCAAGTCAAGCGGAACGCGACCTGTCAACATCTCCTCCTTCACATTCTCCCGCAACTGGGGGTGCGAGGAAAAGGCTCAGAATTCCGAGCCCACCCGCTGGCGGTGATGCAGGGCAGTCTGGAGCGACTGCTGATGCTGACATCTGGTCCGGACTGAAGGACCTGACAACGATTACGGACATGTCGTCTACTGTCACTGCATATGATTCTCTCAACATTGATAGAATGGTGGAGGATTATATGAGTGACCGCATCCAAGTAGGCACGTCACACAGTCCGTACTTATACTGGCAGGAAAAAGAGGCAATTTGGAGGCCCTTGCACAAACTGGCTTTATTCTACCTAAGTTGCCCTCCCACAAGTGTGTACTCCGAAAGAGTGTTTAGTGCCGCCGCTCACCTTGTCAGCAATCGGCGTACGAGGTTACATCCAGAAAATGTGGAGAAGATGATGTTCATTAAAATGAATTATAATCAATTCCTCCGCGGAGACATTGACCAGCAGCAATTGCCTCCACAAAGTACACAGGGAGCTGAGATGGTGGATTCCAGTGGGGACGAATTGATAATCTGTGAGGAGGGGGATGTACACGGTGATATATCGGAGGGTGAAGATGAGGTGGACATCTTGCCTCTGTAGAGCCAGTTTGTGCAAGGAGAGATTAATTGCTTCTTTTTTGGGGGGGGTCCAAACCAACCCGTCATATCAGTCACAGTCGTGTGGCAGACCCTGTCACTGAAATGATGGGTTGGTTAAAGTGTGCATGTCCTGTTTTGTTTATACAACATAAGGGTGGGTGGGAGGGCCCAAGGATAATTCCATCTTGCACCTCTTTTTTCTTTTCTTTTTCTTTGCATCATGTGCTGATTGGGGAGGGTTTTTTGGAAGGGACATCCTGCGTGACACTGCAGTGCCACTCCTAGATGGGCCCGGTGTTTGTGTCGGCCACTAGGGTCGCTAATCTTACTCACACAGCTACCTCATTGCGCCTCTTTTTTTCTTTGCGTCATGTGCTGTTTGGGGAGGGTTTTTTGGAAGGGACATCCTGCGTGACACTGCAGTGCCACTCCTAGATGTGCCCGGTGTTTGTGTCGGCCACTAGGGTCGCTAATCTTACTCACACAGCTACCTCATTGCGCCTCTTTTTTTCTTTGCGTCATGTGCTGTTTGGGGAGGGTTTTTTGGAAGGGACATCCTGCGTGACACTGCAGTGCCACTCCTAGATGGGCCCGGTGTTTGTGTCGGCCACTAGGGTCGCTAATCTTACTCACACAGTCAGCTACCTCATTGCGCCTCTTTTTTTCTTTGCGTCATGTGCTGTTTGGGGAGGGTTTTTTGGAAGGGCCATCCTGCGTGACACTGCAGTGCCACTCCTAGATGGGCCCGGTGTTTGTGTCGGCCACTAGGGTCGCTAATCTTACTCACACAGCTACCTCATTGCGCCTCTTTTTTTCTTTGCGTCATGTGCTGTTTGGGGAGGGTTTTTTGGAAGGGACATCCTGCGTGACACTGCAGTGCCACTCCTAGATGTGCCCGGTGTTTGTGTCGGCCACTAGGGTCGCTAATCTTACTCACACAGCTACCTCATTGCGCCTCTTTTTTTCTTTGCGTCATGTGCTGTTTGGGGAGGGTTTTTTGGAAGGGACATCCTGCGTGACACTGCAGTGCCACTCCTAGATGGGCCCGGTGTTTGTGTCGGCCACTAGGGTCGCTAATCTTACTCACACAGCTACCTCATTGCGCCTCTTTTTTTCTTTGCGTCATGTGCTGTTTGGGGAGGGTTTTTTGGAAGGGACATCCTGCGTGACACTGCAGTGCCACTCCTAGATGGGCCCGGTGTTTGTGTCGGCCACTAGGGTCGCTAATCTTACTCACACAGTCAGCTACCTCATTGCGCCTCTTTTTTTCTTTGCGTCATGTGCTGTTTGGGGAGGGTTTTTTGGAAGGGCCATCCTGCGTGACACTGCAGTGCCACTCCTAGATGGGCCCGGTGTTTGTGTCGGCCACTAGGGTCGCTAATCTTACTCACACAGTCAGCTACCTCATTGCGCCTCTTTTTTTCTTTGCGTCATGTGCTGTTTGGGGAGGGTTTTTTGGAAGGGCCATCCTGCGTGACACTGCAGTGCCACTCCTAGATTGGCCCGGTGTTTGTGTCGGCCACTAGGGTCGCTAATCTTACTCACACAGCTACCTCATTGCGCCTCTTTTTTTCTTTGCGTCATGTGCTGTTTGGGGAGGGTTTTTTGGAAGGGACATCCTGCGTGACACTGCAGTGCCACTCCTAGATGGGCCCGGTGTTTGTGTCGGCCACTAGGGTCGCTTATCTTACTCACACAGCGACCTCGGTGCAAATTTTAGGACTAAAAATAATATTGTGAGGTGTGAGGTATTCAGAATAGACTGAAAATGAGTGTAAATTATGGTTTTTGAGGTTAATAATACTTTGGGATCAAAATGACCCCCAAATTCTATGATTTAAGCTGTTTTTTAGTGTTTTTGGAAAAAAACACCCGAATCCAAAACACACCCGAATCAGACAAAAATAATTCGGTGAGGTTTTGCCAAAACGCGTTCGAACCCAAAACACGGCCGCGGAACCGAACCCAAAACCAAAACACAAAACCCGAAAAATTTCAGGCGCTCATCTCTACTGTATATATATGCATGTTTAATATGCTATGTATATGTGTGTGTATATATATATATATATGTGTGTGTGTGTGGACAAGGGATGAGGTGGTAGAGAGCGACCAAAGGTGCCAAATAATTGTTAAAAGCAGTGTGATGTTATAAAAAAAGGGGTATACAAATTTATTGCAGTGGAACGCACTATACAAAACTGGTTATAAAATCATACAAGCTCATATAAAAAAGATATATATATGACTCATGTAAAAAACATAAAAAATAAAAATTTTTACAATTTAAAAAAGAGGAAGAAAAGAAAAAGGCATGGTGACATAAAACACATGTGTTGTTAAAAAATCTTAGAAGTATCACTCCGGTATAGAAGGTAAAAAATACTTAAAAAAGGTTTAAAAGGCACATGGGAATAAAAAAAAAAAAAAAAAAAAAAAACTTTCAAAAGATTTTAAAAAGAGGAATCAAGAATAGCTTAACTTAGTAGTGAGGTTGTGATCAAGGAGTAGCACCCAACGCGTTTCGTCCTATCTGGACTTCATCAAGGGGTAATTATATATGTGTGTGTGTGTGTGTGTGTGTGTGTGTGTGTGTGTGTGTGTATATATATATATATATATATATAGAGGTGTATATACGGTATATATATGTGTGTCAATATATATATATATATATATATATATATATAATTATACACAGACACACTAGTTTTAATGACCCATCATATACTGGGTCACCTCAGTCCCCACCCCCGTGCTTGGCTTCACCCAGTTCTGGAAACCCCCCCATGCAAATCCTGCGTTTGCCACTGAGTATGGTCCCAATTAGTAGTTCCAAAGTCAGGTGAGTCTTTAGTAGTTCATCTCTGGATCCATAAACATAGGTGGAGATAGATGGCAGCAGTTTTCCGGTCTTAACGCGTTTCCCTAGGCACGGTCACCTAGCTTCATCAGAAGTAGTTCTCAGTATCCAGAAAGAGTCTATTTACACCTCCTTAACGAGCTTGTCAGGTGTTTGTGCAACAATTATGTTATCCATCCATAAAAATATAATAAAAACACTTTTAAATATATATAGTAAATCTTAATTGATATAGAGGCAATCCTACATTAATATTCTTTAAATCAGTACATTTCTCAACCATATATAATTAAACAGTTTACAAGGTCAGAGGTTGTAAGGTCACATGACTGGAGTGATACCTGTGAAAGTAATTGTGCCCCAGGTGCGCCGCCCACGCTCTCACAATGCTACCCAGCAGGGGTGTGGTTCATTAGGTTGACATGATCATTAGGTCGACATGTACTAGGTATACATGGAAAAGCTTGACATTAGTTTTTTGACTGTTTTTGGTGTTGTTTTCACTATAAAGTGACAGGGAACCCCAATTAGTGCACCGTGTCTCCTCGTATGGTTCGCCATGCTTCGGGCAAGGTGCCTCACTCGTCACAGGTTACCATTCCCAACTGTAGTCCATGTGGATTGTTAAGTATGAAAAAGGTAAAAAAAAAAATTGTGAAAAACTTATGTCGACCTAATGTTGACCTAGTACATGTCGACCTAATGGCCATGTCGATCTAATGCATGTTGACCATTAGTAGTCGACCCAATATATGTCAACCTAATGCGTGTCGATCTAACGACCGCCATCCACCCAGCGGACGCCGGCAAAGCCGGAAGTCCGCACTAGTATTGTGGCCCATGAATCGTCCATCCTTTAGGGTCCTTTTATATCTGAATTACATTATCTAATGTTAAATAAATAATTTTTATTTATCCATCCATTTTCTGTTTATTGGAGATACAACACAGCGCCTGTTCCTTTACATTTGTATATTCTCTATTTAGTGGGACTGGCTGCTTTGACAGCGCATCTGGGTTACCCACCTATATACCCTACCCCGCAAGCTCGTTCGCGAGGTGTCATCCTCGACTCTGAACTGTCCTTTGTTCCACACATTCAGTCTGTCTCTTTATCATGGTACATGCATATAAAAAACATCCTAAATACGACCTTATCTTACAAAAGACACAGCAAACACTGTAATCCATGCTCTCATCTCCCACGTTGATTATTGCAATAGTCTCCTTACTGGTTTTCCCAAGTAAATACTCTCACCACTACAATCCGTTTTGACTGCAGCTGCGAGGCTGATCTTCCTAGCAAGACGTTCATGGTCTGTGGATCTGCTCTATCAGTCCCTCCATTGGTTACCTGTATTATACCATATTCAATATAAAATACTTCTACTCACATATATAAGCTATTAACCAACTACACCAACATATATCTCTTTCCTTATCTCAAAATATCTCCCAACTCAACCTCTCTGCTCTGCACAAGATCTTCGTCTCTCATCCACACGTATTACTCGCTCCAAGTCACAATTGCAGGACTTTCTCTGTGGAATGCCCTCCCACGCACAATAAGACTTTCCACCAGCCTCCAAACTTTCAAGCGTTCCCTGAAAACTCACCTCTTCAGGAAAGCCTATTAAATTCCTGAACCGCCCATATAACCTTCAGAAGCATTCATATCTAACTACAGTACGTCCCATCAGGACTGTCTTTGCAATCTGGTCAGACCGCTATGCTATAGAGAGTACCTATCCTTTATGGTGGCCAATCCCGGGATCGGGATCGGCGGGATCCCGGGATTTAGGGCCAAAAATGGCCGGGATTCAATCCCGGAATTGGAGGCTCCAATCCCGGGGATTGAGGGATCAGTGTTGAGCGTCCACAGGACGCTCAGACGCTGGCCGGCTTCCTCCTTCCGTGTCCCCAGCTGCACTGTTAGCTGCTGCTGGGAGCGCCAGCAGCGTTCAAAAGATGTTCCCCTCCCACCCACCCCCGGTATATGGTGAGTTATATGTGCGGGGCGGGCAGGGCGGGGTGGGGCGAGGGGGCGGACACCTAGGTAAAAGCCAATCCCAGATATCCTGGGAATCCCGGGATTGCCCATTTTTCAATCCCGATACCCGGAATTGAAATAATGGCCCGGGATTGGCTTCCCTACTATCCTTGTTTAGCCTTCCTATTTCCATATAGATTGTATGCTTATGAGCAGGGCCTTCCTACCTCTATGTCTGTCTGTTATTACCTACTTTGTCTTATCACTGTTTCAAATTGAAAATCACAATGGAATATGCCGTGCTATATATGAAACTGTCAATATATAAAATAAATAAGAGCTTTAGTAGGTTATAATTATTATCATTACATTTAATTTATAAGACGCCACAAGTTTTTTGCAGCATCAGGTTGGGTTGGTGGCAAACTTGTGGACATGTCTCTGAAAGTGGCTGCATTCAAAGATGCTGTACCAGTCACACAGAAAGCCATACTCAATAGGAGTAACTGTTCCTGTAATAGGGCTGGTGTAAGTTTCGACTGTGCAGCCGATGGTGGCGCCTGATGACGCACAGGGACGGAAATGCACTGTCTCAAGACATTGCAATGAGCGTTTCAGTTTTCTGAAAGTCAGCCACTGCATTAGCATTTAGAAATTTAGAAATCTAAATTGTAGTGTAGAAACTAGAGATGTGCGGCGAGCACTTTTCGTGTTTTGTGTTTTGGTTTTGGTTCTGGTTCCATCCTCGTGTTTTGGATCTGGATTGGTTTTGCCAAAACCACCCTTTCGGGTTTGGTTTTGGTTTTGGATCTGGATGATTTGGGGGGGGGGAAACATAAAACCAGCTAAAATCACAGAATTTGGGGGTAATTTTGCTCCTACAGTATTAATAACCTCATAACATTCATTTCCACTCATTTCCAGTCTATTCTGAACACCTCACGCCTCACAATATTGTTTTTAGGCCTAAAAGTTGCACCGAGGTGGATGTATGACTAAGCTAAGCGACACAAGTGTGCTGCACAAACACCTGGCCCATCTAGGAGTGGCACTGCAGTTGCAGACAGGATGGCAGATTTAAAAACTAGGCCCCAAACAGCACATCATGCAAAGAAGAAAAAGAGGTTCAATGAGGTAGCTGTATGACTAAGCTAAGCGACATAAGTGTACGGCACAAACAACATGGGACGTGCGGGAATTATATGTCAGGATCACTGGACTTATATGCCAGTACCACTGGACTTATACGCCAGTACCACTGGACATACACGGCAGTATCACTGGACTGGACTTATATGCCAGTACCACTGGAATTATACAGCAGGATCACTGGAATTATACGGCAGGATCACTGGAATGATTCGGCAGTACCACTGGACTTATACAGCAGTACTACCTGACATATACGGCAGTATCACTGGAATTATACGGCAGGATCACTGGAATTAACAGCAGTACCACTGGACTTAAACGGCAGTATCAATGGACATATACGGCAGTATTACTGGACATATACGGCAGTACCACTGGACATATACAGTAGCACAGGGACACCACCACTGGACTGATGCAGGATAACATTGCACCACTGCAATGGACTGGACTTATACAGCAGCACTGGACATATGGCAGTAGAGGACACCACCACTGTGACCGGACTGATGCAGCACAAGACACCACCACTGGACTGATGCAGCACAAGACAGCACCACTGGATTGGATTTATACAGCAGCACTGGACATATGGCAGTATCAATGGATTTATACGGCATTACCACTGGACTGATGCAGGATAACATTGCACCACTGCAATGGACTGGACTTATACAGCAGCACTGGACATATGGCAGCAGAGAACACCACCACTGTGACTGGACTGATGCAGCATAATACACCACCACTGGACTGATGCAGCACAAGACAGCACCACTGGATTGGATTTATACAGCAGCACTGGACATATGGCAGCAGAGGACACCACCACTGTGACTGGACTGATGCGGCACAAGACAATACCACTGAACTGATCCAGGACACTGAGGACGGAGACACGTCCTCTCTCTACACTCTCCAATGAGGGAGGGAAAATGGTGGCGACACGCGGCTCCTTATATGGAATCCAAACCCCCGCGAAAATCTAACAGCAGGATGATGAAGTTTTGCCTCGTTCTGGTTTCCGAGTCAGGCGGGAAAACCCGAGCCGGGCTCGGATCTGGGCTTGGGTAGTGAAGTTCGAGGGGGGTTCTCAGGGAACCGAACCCGCTCATCTCTAGTAGAAACTAAGCAGCCATAATTTACCATGCGCAGAAACAATATAACCCACCCAAATCTAAATTGCTCTGCACATGTTACATCTGCCCCACCTGCAGTGCAGCATGGTTTTGTCCAATTGCTAACATTTTTAGTTTGCTAACAAACCTGAATAAACCCCTAAGTCTGCACTTTGGGCATCCAAATGGAGTTTGGGTGCCCAAAGTAGTACTTAAGACGTGTTTATCCATTTCATGCGGCTAAACCCTGTCTGTTTGGGTGTGACATGCGCAATATGAAAATATGGGGTATATGCAATTGCGGTCGAATTGATGCGAAAGTCAAAAAACGGGACATTTTCGACAAAAAAAACATGTCGAATTGGATTCGTCAATGCAATACAGTACTTTTCGACAAAATATCTTCCGTTTCAGATTCGACTTTTTGCAAATCGACATTTTCAAAATTCGACATGTCTGCAATGGTCAAAATGCGGCTTTTCGACAAAAGTATATTCAATTGAAGAATGACGATTTGACAACAGTGTTTATCGACAGCAAATTCGTCATTTTCAGTCCGCCTCACTTTGCTGGCGGGATCTAATAATTTATTTTTTTTAAATGTTGTTTTTTTGCTTTTTGGATTGCTAATAGCATATCTATTTATATTTGAAGGGATTATCTACTTGGTTTGTCTTTTTTTGACTCACAAGTATTATTTAAATGATTTTTTAAAAGAATATTTTTTTCTTCACTCTGCTGAGGGAAATGTACCCATGATTCCATAGTTTTACCCAGGATACACTTCTGCAAAGCCCCTCCTATCTCCTCACTAGTGATGAGCGGGTTCGGTTCCTCGGAATCCGAACCCCCCGAACTTCAGCCTTTTTACACGGGTCCGAGGCAGGTTCGAACCTTCCCGCCTTGCTCGGCTAACCCGAGCGCGCCCGAACGTCATCATCCCGCTGTCGGATTCTCACGAGGCTCGAATTCTATCGCGAGACTCGGATTCTATATAAGGAGCCGCGCGTCGCCGCCATTTTCACACGTGCATTGAGATTGATAGGGAGAGGACGTGGCTGGCGTCCTCTCCGTTTATAGAGAAGAGAGTAGAGAGTTAGAGACACTATTTAGTATTTACTAATTTTGGGGAGCATATTAGGACTGGAGTACTACTACTTGCTGATAGTGTGACCATTGACCACCAGTTTAATTAATCCGTTCTCTGCCTGAAAAAAAACGATACACAGTGTGACACAGTCACATACCATATCTGTGCTCAGCCTCAGTGTGCTGCATCATCATATGTAATACTGTATATCTGACTGTGCTGAGTGCTCACTGCTCACACAGCTTAATTGTGGGGGAGACTGGGGAGCAGTTAGAGCAGGAGTACATAAATAATATATTTTAAGTACAGTGCACACTTTTGCTGCCAGAGTGCCACACTGCCAGTGTGACTGACCAGTGACCACACTGACCACCAGTATATTGTGATTGTCTGCTTAGGACGGAGTACTACTTGCTGATAGTGTGACCAGTGACCAGTGACCACCACCAGTTTAATTAATCCGTTCTCTGCCTGAAAAAAAATGATACACAGTGTGACACAGTCACATACCATATCTGTGCTCAGCCCAGTGTGCTGCATCATATGCAATACTGTATATCATTATCTGACTGTGCTGAGTGCTCACTGCTCACACAGCTTAATTGTGGGGGAGACTGGGGAGCAGTTATAGCAGGAGTACATATTTTAAGTACAGTGCACACTTTTGCTGCCAGAGTGCCACTGCCAGTGTGACTGACCAGTGACCACTGACCACCAGTATATTGTGATTGTCTGCTGACCACCAGTATATTGTGATTGTCTGCCTGAAAAAGTTAAACACTCGTCGTGTGGTGTTTTTATAAACGCATTCTGCAGACAGTGTCCAGCAGGTCCGTCATTACATAATATATACCTGTCCGGCTGCAGTACTAGTGTGATATATATATATATATTTCAATTTTATCTCATTATCATCCAGTCTATATTAGCAGCAGACACAGTACGGTAGTCCACGGCTGTAGCTACCTCTGTGTCGGCAGTCGCTCGTCCATCCATAATTGTATACCACCTACCCGTGGTTTTTTTTTCTATCTTCTTGATACTAGTAGCTTACTTTAGGAGTCTGCAGTGCTGACAGACAGTGTCCAGCAGGTCCGTCATTACATAATATATATACCTGTCCGGCTGCAGTACTAGTGTGATATATATATATATTTTAATTTTATCTCATTATCATCCAGTCTATATTAGCAGCAGACACAGTACGGTAGTCAACGGCTGTAGCTACCTCTGTGTCGGCAGTCGCTCGTCCATCCATAGTTGTATACCACCTACCCGTGGTTTTTTTTTCTATCTTCTTGATACTAGTAGCTTACTTTAGGAGTCTGCAGTGCTGACAGACAGTGTCCAGCAGGTCCGTCATTACATAATATATATACCTGTCCGGCTGCAGTACTAGTGTGATATATATATATATTTTATTTTTATCTCATTATCATCCAGTCTATATTAGCAGCAGACACAGTACGGTAGTCCACGGCTGTAGCTACCTCTGTGTCGGCAGTCGCTCGTCCATCCATAAGTATACTAGTATCCATCCATCTCCATTGTTTACCTGAGGTGCCTTTTAGTTGTGCCTATTAAAATATGGAGAACAAAAATGTTGAGGTTCCAAAAATAGGGAAAGATCAAGATCGACTTCCACCTCTTGCTGAAGCTGCTGCCACTAGTCATGGCCGAGACGATGAAATTCCATCAACGTCGTCTGCCAAGGCCGATGCCCAATGTCATAGTACAGAGCATGTAAAATCCAAAACACCAAATATCAGTAAAAAAAAGGACTCAAAAATCTAAAATAAAATTGTCGGAGGAGAAGCGTAAACTTGCCAATATGCCATTTACCACACGGAGTGGCAAGGAACGGCTGAGGCCCTGGCCTATGTTCATGGCTAGTGGTTCAGCTTCACATGAGGATGGAAGCACTCAGCCTCTCGCTAGAAAAATGAAAAGACTCAAGCTGGCAAAAGCACAGCAAAGAACTGTGCGTTCTTCGAAATCCCAAATCCACAAGGAGAGTCCAATTGTGTCGGTTGCGATGCCTGACCTTCCCAACACTGGACGTGAAGAGCATGCGCCTTCCACCATTTGCACGCCCCCTGCAAGTGCTGGAAGGAGCACCCGCAGTCCAGTTCCTGATAGTCAGATTGAAGATGTCAGTGTTGAAGTACACCAGTTTGAGGAGGATATGGGTGTTGCTGGCGCTGGGGAGGAAATTGACAAGGAGGATTCTGATGGTGAGGTGGTTTGTTTAAGTCAGGCACCCGGGGAGACACCTGTTGTCCGTGGGAGGAATATGGCCATTGACATGCCTGGTGAAAATACCAAAAAAATCAGCTCTTCGGTGTGGAAGTATTTCAACAGAAATGCGGACAACATTTGTCAAGCCGTGTGTTGCCTTTGTCAAGCTGTAATAAGTAGGGGTAAGGACGTTAACCACCTCGGAACATCCTCCCTTATACGTCACCTGCAGTGCATTCATAATAAGTCAGTGACAAGTTCAAAAACTTTGGGCGACAGCGGAAGCAGTCCACTGACCAGTAAATCCCTTCCTCTTGTAACCAAGCTCATGCAAACCACCCCACCAACTCCCTCAGTGTCAATTTCCTCCTTCCCCAGGAATGCCAATAGTCCTGCAGGCCATGTCACTGGCAATTCTGACGAGTCCTCTCCTGCCTGGGATTCCTCCGATGCATCCTTGCGTGTAACGCCTACTGCTGCTGGCGCTGCTGTTGTTGCTGCTGGGAGTCGATGGTCATCCCAGAGGGGAAGTCGTAAGACCACTTTTACTACTTCCACCAAGCAATTGACTGTCCAACAGTCCTTTGCGAGGAAGATGAAATATCACAGCAGTCATCCTGCTGCAAAGCGGATAACTGAGTCCTTGGCATCCTGGGTGGTGAGAAACGTGGTTCCAGTATCCATCATTACTGCAGAGCCAACTAGAGACTTGTTGGAGGTACTGTGTCCCCGGTACCAAATACCATCTAGGTTCCATTTCTCTTGGCAGGCGATACCGAAAATGTACACAGACCTCAGAAAAAGAGTCACCAGTGTCCTAAAAAAGGCAGCTGTACCCAATGTCCACTTAACCACGGACATGTGAACAAGTGGAGCAGGGCAGGGTCAGGACTATATGACTGTGACAGCCCACTGGGTAGATGTATGGACTCCCGCCGCAAGAACAGCAGCGGCGGCACCAGTAGCAGCATCTCGCAAACGCCAACTCTTTCCTAGGCAGGCTACGCTTTGTATCACCGGTTTCCAGAATACGCACACAGCTGAAAACCTCTTACGGCAACTGAGGAAGATCATCGCGGAATGGCTTACCCCAATTGGACTCTCCTGTGGATTTGTGGCATCGGACAACGCCAGCAATATTGTGTGTGCATTAAATATGGGCAAATTCCAGCACGTCCAATGTTTTGCACATACCTTGAATTTGGTGGTGCAGAATTATTTAAAAAACGAGAGGGGCATGCAAGAGATGCTGTCGGTGGCCAGAAGAATTGCGGGACACTTTCGGCGTACAGGCACCATGTACAGAAGACTGGAGCACCACCATAAACGCCTGAACCTGCCCTGCCATCATCTGAAGCAAGAAGTGGTAACGAGGTGGAATTCAACCCTATATATGCTTCAGAGGTTGGAGGAGCAGCAAAAGGCCAGTCAAGCCTATACAATTGAGCACGATATAGGAGGTGGAATGCACCTGTCTCAAGCGCAGTGGAGAATGATTTCAACGTTGTGCAAGGTTCTGCTGCCCTTTGAACTTGCCACACGTGAAATCAGTTCAGACACTGCCAGCCTGAGTCAGGTCATTCCCCTCATCAGGCTTTTGCTGAAGAAGCTGAAGACATTGAAGGAGGAGCTAACACAGAGCGATTCCGCTAGGCATGTGGGACTTGTGGATGGAGCCCTTAATTCGCTTAACAAGGATTCACGGGTGGTCAATCTGTTGAAATCAGAGCACTACATTTTGGCCACCGTGCTCGATCCTAGATTTAAAACCTACCTTGGATCTCTCTTTCCGGCAGACACAAGTCTGCTGGGGTTCAAAGACCTGCTGGTGAGAAAATTGTCAAGTCAAGCGGAACGCGACCTGTCAACATCTCCTCCTTCACATTCTCCCGCAACTGGGGGTGCGAGGAAAAGGCTCAGAATTCCGAGCCCACCCGCTGGCGGTGATGCAGGGCAGTCTGGAGCGACTGCTGATGCTGACATCTGGTCCGGACTGAAGGACCTGCCAACGATTACGGACATGTCGTCTACTGGCACTGCATATGATTCTCTCCCCATTGAAAGAATGGTGGAGGATTATATGAGTGACCGCATCCAAGTAGGCACGTCAGACAGTCCGTACTTACACTGGCAGGAAAAAGAGGCAATTTGGAGGCCCTTGCACAAACTGGCTTTATTCTACCTAAGTTGCCCTCCCACAAGTGTGTACTCCGAAAGAGTGTTTAGTGCCGCCGCTCACCTTGTCAGCAATCGGCGTACGAGGTTACTTCCAGAAAATGTGGAGAAGATGATGTTCATTAAAATGAATTATAATCAATTCCTCCATGGAGACATTGACCAGCAGCAATTGCCTCCACAAAGTACACAGGGAGCTGAGATGGTGGATTCCAGTGGGGACGAATTGATAATCTGTGAGGAGGGGGATGTACACGGTGATATATCGGAGGATGATGATGAGGTGGACATCTTGCCTCTGTAGAGCCAGTTTGTGCAAGGAGAGATTAATTGCTTCTTTTTTGGTGGGGGTCCAAACCAACCCGTCATTTCAGTCACAGTCGTGTGGCGGACCCTGTCACTGAAATGATGGGTTGGTTAAAGTGTGCATGTCCTGTTTATACAACATAAGGGTTGGTGGGAGGGCCCAAGGACAATTCCATCTTGCACCTCTTTTTTCTTTCATTTTTCTTTGCGTCATGTGCTGTTTGGGGAGTGTTTTTTGGAAGGGCCATCCTGCGTGACACTGCAGTGACACTCCTAGATGGGCCAGGTGTTTGTGTCGGCCACTAGGGTCGCTTAGCTTACTCACACAGCTACCTCATTGCGCCTCTTTTTTTCTTTGCGTCATGTGCTGTTTGGGGAGTGTTTTTTGGAAGGGCCATCCTGCGTGACACTGCAGTGCCACTCCTAGATGGGCCAGGTGTTTGTGTCGGCCACTAGGGTCGCTTAGCTTACTCACACAGCTACCTCATTGCGCCTCTTTTTTTCTTTGCGTCATGTGCTGTTTGGGGAGTGTTTTTTGGAAGGGCCATCCTGCGTGACACTGCAGTGCCACTCCTAGATGGGCCAGGTGTTTGTGTCGGCCACTAGGGTCGCTTAGCTTACTCATACAGCTACCTCATTGCGCCTCTTTTTTTCTTTGTGTCATGTGCTGTTTGGGGAGTGTTTTTTGGAAGGGCCATCCTGCGTGACACTGCAGTGCCACTCCTAGATGGGCCAGGTGTTTGTGTCGGCCACTAGGGTCGCTTAGCTTACTCACACAGCTACCTCATTGCGCCTCTTTTTTTCTTTGCGTCATGTGCTGTTTGGGGAGTGTTTTTTGGAAGGGCCATCCTGCGTGACACTGCAGTGCCACTCCTAGATGGGCCAGGTGTTTGTGTCGGCCACTAGGGTCGCTTAGCTTACTCACACAGCTACCTCATTGCGCCTCTTTTTTTCTTTGCGTCATGTGCTGTTTGGGGAGTGTTTTTTGGAAGGGCCATCCTGCGTGACACTGCAGTGCCACTCCTAGATGGGCCAGGTGTTTGTGTCGGCCACTAGGGTCGCTTAGCTTACTCACACAGCTACCTCATTGCGCCTCTTTTTTTCTTTGCGTCATGTGCTGTTTGGGGAGTGTTTTTTGTAAGGGCCATCCTGCGTGACACTGCAGTGCCACTCCTAGATGGGCCAGGTGTTTGTGTCGGCCACTAGGGTCGCTTAGCTTACTCACACAGCTACCTCATTGCGCCTCTTTTTTTCTTTGCGTCATGTGCTGTTTGGGGAGTGTTTTTTGGAAGGGCCATCCTGCGTGACACTGCAGTGCCACTCCTAGATGGGCCAGGTGTTTGTGTCGGCCACTAGGGTCGCTTAGCTTACTCACACAGCTACCTCATTGCGCCTCTTTTTTTCTTTGCGTCATGTGCTGTTTGGGGAGTGTTTTTTGGAAGGGCCATCGTGCGAGACACTGCAGTGCCACTCCTAGATGGGCCAGGTGTTTGTGTCGGCCACTAGGGTCGCTTAGCTTACTCACACAGCTACCTCATTGCGCTTTTTTTTTTCTTTGCATCATGTGCTGTTTGGGGAGTGTTTTTTGGAAGGGCCATCCTGCGTGACACTGCAGTGCCACTCCTAGATGGGCCAGGTGTTTGTGTCGGCCACTTGGGTCGCTTAGCTTACTCACACAGCTACCTCATTGCGCCTCTTTTTTTCTTTGCGTCATGTGCTGTTTGGGGAGTGTTTTTTGGAAGTGCCATCCTGCGTGACACTGCAGTGCCACTCCTAGATGGGCCAGGTGTTTGTGTCGGCCACTAGGGTCGCTTAGCTTACTCACACAGCTACCTCATTGCGCCTCTTTTTTTCTTTGCGTCATGTGCTGTTTGGGGAGTGTTTTTTGGAAGGGCCATCCTGCGTGACACTGCAGTGCCACTCCTAGATGGGCCAGGTGTTTGTGTCGGCCACTAGGGTCGCTTAGCTTACTCACACAGCTACCTCATTGCGCCTCTTTTTTTCTTTGCGTCATGTGCTGTTTGGGGAGTGTTTTTTGGAAGGGCCATCCTGCGTGACACTGCAGTGCCACTCCTAGATGGGCCAGGTGTTTGTGTCGGCCACTTGGGTCGCTTAGCTTACTCACACAGCTACCTCATTGCGCCTCTTTTTTTCTTTGCGTCATGTGCTGTTTGGGGAGTGTTTTTTGGAAGTGCCATCCTGCGTGACACTGCAGTGCCACTCCTAGATGGGCCAGGTGTTTGTGTCGGCCACTAGGGTCGCTTAGCTTACTCACACAGCTACCTCATTGCGCCTCTTTTTTTCTTTGCGTCATGTGCTGTTTGGGGAGTGTTTTTTGGAAGGGCCATCCTGCGTGACACTGCAGTGCCACTCCTAGATGGGCCAGGTGTTTGTGTCGGCCACTAGGGTCGCTTAGCTTACTCACACAGCTACCTCATTGCGCCTCTTTTTTTCTTTGCGTCATGTGCTGTTTGGGGAATGTTTTTTGGAAGGGCCATCCTGCGTGACACTGCAGTGCCACTCCTAGATGGGCCAGGTGTTTGTGTCGGCCACTATGGTCGCTTAGCTTACTCACACAGCTACCTCATTGCGCCTCTTTTTTTCTTTGCGTCATGTGCTGTTTGGGGAGTGTTTTTTGGAAGGGACATCCTGCGTGACACTGCAGTGCCACTCCTAGATGGGCCAGGTGTTTGTGTCGGCCACTAGGGTCGCTTAGCTTACTCACACAGCTACCTCATTGCGCCTCTTTTTTTCTTTGCATCATGTGCTGTTTGGGGAGTGTTTTTTGGAAGGGCCATCCTGCGTGACACTGCAGTGCCACTCCTAGATGGGCCAGGTGTTTGTGTCGGCCACTAGGGTCGCTTAGCTTACTCACACAGCTACCTCATTGCGCCTCTTTTTTTCTTTGCATCATGTGCTGTTTGGGGAGTGTTTTTTGGAAGGGCCATCCTGCGTGACACTGCAGTGCCACTCCTAGATGGGCCAGGTGTTTGTGTCGGCCACTAGGGTCGCTTAGCTTACTCACACAGCTACCTCATTGCGCCTCTTTTTTTCTTTGCGTCATGTGCTGTTTGGGGAGTGTTTTTTGGAAGGGCCATCCTGCGTGACACTGCAGTGCCACTCCTAGATGGGCCAGGTGTTTGTGTCGGCCACTAGGGTCGCTTAGCTTACTCACACAGCTACCTCATTGCGCCTCTTTTTTTCTTTGCGTCACGTGCTGTTTGGGGAGTGTTTTTTGGAAGGGCCATCCTGCGTGACACTGCAGTGCCACTCCTAGATGGGCCAGGTGTTTGTGTCGGCCACTAGGGTCGCTTAGCTTACTCACACAGCTACCCCATTGCGCCTCTTTTTTTCTTTGCGTCATGTGCTGTTTGGGGAGTGTTTTTTGGAAGGGCCATCCTGCGTGACACTGCAGTGCCACTCCTAGATGGGCCAGGTGTTTGTGTCGGCCACTAGGGTCGCTTAGCTTACTCACACAGCTACCTCATTGCGCCTCTTTTTTTCTTTGCGTCATGTGCTGTTTGGGGAGTGTTTTTTGGAAGGGCCATCCTGCGTGACACTGCAGTGACACTCCTAGATGGGCCAGGTGTTTGTGTCGGCCACTAGGGTCGCTTAGCTTACTCACACAGCTACCTCATTGCGCCTCTTTTTTCTTTGCGTCATGTGCTGTTTGGGGAGTGTTTTTTGTAAGGGCCATCCTGCGTGACACTGCAGTGCCACTCCTAGATGGGCCAGGTGTTTGTGTCGGCCACTAGGGTCGCTTAGCTTACTCACACAGCTACCTCATTGCGCCTCTTTTTTTCTTTGCGTCATGTGCTGTTTGGGGAGTGTTTTTT
Organism: Pseudophryne corroboree; assembly: GCF_028390025.1. Lineage (NCBI taxonomy): Eukaryota > Metazoa > Chordata > Amphibia > Anura > Myobatrachidae > Pseudophryne > Pseudophryne corroboree. The sequence continues at coordinate 98,353,460 of NC_086447.1, read as the reverse complement.
GGAAGGGCCATCCTGCGTGACACTGCAGTGCCACTCCTAGATGGGCCAGGTGTTTGTGTCGGCCACTAGGGTCGCTTAGCTTACTCACACAGCTACCTCATTGCGCCTCTTTTTTTCTTTGCGTCATGTGCTGTTTGGGGAGTGTTTTTTGGAAGGGCCATCCTGCGTGACACTGCAGTGCCACTCCTAGATGGGCCAGGTGTTTGTGTCGGCCACTAGGGTCGCTTAGCTTACTCACACAGCTACCTCATTGCGCTTTTTTTTTTCTTTGCATCATGTGCTGTTTGGGGAGTGTTTTTTGGAAGGGCCATCCTGCGTGACACTGCAGTGCCACTCCTAGATGGGCCAGGTGTTTGTGTCGGCCACTAGGGTCGCTTAGCTTACTCACACAGCTACCTCATTGCGCCTCTTTTTTTCTTTGCGTCATGTGCTGTTTGGGGAGTGTTTTTTGGAAGGGCCATCCTGCGTGACACTGCAGTGCCACTCCTAGATGGGCCAGGTGTTTGTGTCGGCCACTAGGGTCGCTTAGCTTACTCACACAGCTACCTCATTGCGCCTCTTTTTTTCTTTGCGTCACGTGCTGTTTGGGGAGTGTTTTTTGGAAGGGCCATCCTGCGTGACACTGCAGTGCCACTCCTAGATGGGCCAGGTGTTTGTGTCGGCCACTAGGGTCGCTTAGCTTACTCACACAGCTACCTCATTGCGCTTTTTTTTTTCTTTGCATCATGTGCTGTTTGGGGAGTGTTTTTTGGAAGGGCCATCCTGTGTGACACTGCAGTGCCACTCCTAGATGGGCCAGGTGTTTGTGTCGGCCACTAGGGTCGCTTAGCTTACTCACACAGCTACCTCATTGCGCCTCTTGTTTTCTTTGCGTCATGTGCTGTTTGGGGAGTGTTTTTTGGAAGGGCCATCCTGCGTGACACTGCAGTGCCACTCCTAGATGGGCCAGGTGTTTGTGTCGGCCACTAGGGTCGCTTAGCTTACTCACACAGCTACCTCATTGCGCCTCTTTTTTTCTTTGCGTCACGTGCTGTTTGGGGAGTGTTTTTTGGAAGGGCCATCCTGCGTGACACTGCAGTGCCACTCCTAGATGGGCCAGGTGTTTGTGTCGGCCACTAGGGTCGCTTAGCTTACTCACACAGCTACCTCATTGCGCCTCTTTTTTTCTTTGCGTCATGTGCTGTTTGGGGAGTGTTTTTTGGAAGGGCCATCCTGCGTGACACTGCAGTGCCACTCCTAGATGGGCCAGGTGTTTGTGTCGGCCACTAGGGTCGCTTAGCTTACTCACACAGCTACCTCATTGCGCTTTTTTTTTTCTTTGCATCATGTGCTGTTTGGGGAGTGTTTTTTGGAAGGGCCATCCTGCGTGACACTGCAGTGCCACTCCTAGATGGGCCAGGTGTTTGTGTCGGCCACTAGGGTCGCTTAGCTTACTCACACAGCTACCTCATTGCGCCTCTTTTTTTCTTTGCGTCATGTGCTGTTTGGGGAGTGTTTTTTGGAAGGGCCATCCTGCGTGACACTGCAGTGCCACTCCTAGATGGGCCAGGTGTTTGTGTCGGCCACTAGGGTCGCTTAGCTTACTCACACAGCTACCTCATTGCGCCTCTTTTTTTCTTTGCGTCATGTGCTGTTTGGGGAATGTTTTTTGGAAGGGCCATCCTGCGTGACACTGCAGTGCCACTCCTAGATGGGCCAGGTGTTTGTGTCGGCCACTATGGTCGCTTAGCTTACTCACACAGCTACCTCATTGCGCCTCTTTTTTTCTTTGCGTCATGTGCTGTTTGGGGAGTGTTTTTTGGAAGGGACATCCTGCGTGACACTGCAGTGCCACTCCTAGATGGGCCAGGTGTTTGTGTCGGCCACTAGGGTCGCTTAGCTTACTCACACAGCTACCTCATTGCGCCTCTTTTTTTCTTTGCATCATGTGCTGTTTGGGGAGTGTTTTTTGGAAGGGCCATCCTGCGTGACACTGCAGTGCCACTCCTAGATGGGCCAGGTGTTTGTGTCGGCCACTAGGGTCGCTTAGCTTACTCACACAGCTACCTCATTGCGCCTCTTTTTTTCTTTGCGTCATGTGCTGTTTGGGGAGTGTTTTTTGGAAGGGCCATCCTGCGTGACACTGCAGTGCCACTCCTAGATGGGCCAGGTGTTTGTGTCGGCCACTAGGGTCGCTTAGCTTACTCACACAGCTACCTCATTGCGCCTCTTTTTTTCTTTGCGTCATGTGCTGTTTGGGGAGTGTTTTTTGGAAGGGCCATCCTGCGTGACACTGCAGTGCCACTCCTAGATGGGCCAGGTGTTTGTGTCGGCCACTAGGGTCGCTTAGCTTACTCACACAGCTACCTCATTGCGCCTCTTTTTTTCTTTGCGTCACGTGCTGTTTGGGGAGTGTTTTTTGGAAGGGCCATCCTGCGTGACACTGCAGTGCCACTCCTAGATGGGCCAGGTGTTTGTGTCGGCCACTAGGGTCGCTTAGCTTACTCACACAGCTACCTCATTGCGCCTCTTTTTTTCTTTGCGTCATGTGCTGTTTGGGGAGTGTTTTTTGGAAGGGCCATCCTGCGTGACACTGCAGTGCCACTCCTAGATGGGCCAGGTGTTTGTGTCGGCCACTAGGGTCGCTTAGCTTACTCACACAGCTACCTCATTGCGCCTCTTTTTTTCTTTGCGTCATGTGCTGTTTGGGGAGTGTTTTTTGGAAGGGCCATCCTGCGTGACACTGCAGTGCCACTCCTAGATGGGCCAGGTGTTTGTGTCGGCCACTAGGGTCGCTTAGCTTACTCACACAGCTACCTCATTGCGCCTCTTTTTTTCTTTGCGTCATGTGCTGTTTGGGGAGTGTTTTTTGTAAGGGCCATCCTGCGTGACACTGCAGTGCCACTCCTAGATGGGCCAGGTGTTTGTGTCGGCCACTAGGGTCGCTTAGCTTACTCACACAGCTACCTCATTGCGCCTCTTTTTTTCTTTGCGTCATGTGCTGTTTGGGGAGTGTTTTTTGGAAGGGCCATCCTGCGTGACACTGCAGTGCCACTCCTAGATGGGCCAGGTGTTTGTGTCGGCCACTAGGGTCGCTTAGCTTACTCACACAGCTACCTCATTGCGCCTCTTTTTTTCTTTGCGTCATGTGCTGTTTGGGGAGTGTTTTTTGGAAGGGCCATCCTGCGTGACACTGCAGTGCCACTCCTAGATGGGCCAGGTGTTTGTGTCGGCCACTAGGGTCGCTTAGCTTACTCACACAGCTACCTCATTGCGCCTCTTTTTTTCTTTGCGTCATGTGCTGTTTGGGGAGTGTTTTTTGGAAGTGCCATCCTGCGTGACACTGCAGTGCCACTCCTAGATGGGCCAGGTGTTTGTGTCGGCCACTAGGGTCGCTTAGCTTACTCACACAGCTACCTCATTGCGCCTCTTTTTTTCTTTGCGTCATGTGCTGTTTGGGGAGTGTTTTTTGGAAGGGCCATCCTGCGTGACACTGCAGTGCCACTCCTAGATGGGCCAGGTGTTTGTGTCGGCCACTAGGGTCGCTTAGCTTACTCACACAGCTACCTCATTGCGCCTCTTTTTTTCTTTGCGTCATGTGCTGTTTGGGGAGTGTTTTTTGGAAGGGCCATCCTGCGTGACACTGCAGTGCCACTCCTAGATGGGCCAGGTGTTTGTGTCGGCCACTATGGTCGCTTAGCTTACTCACACAGCTACCTCATTGCGCCTCTTTTTTCTTTGCGTCATGTGCTGTTTGGGGAGTGTTTTTTGGAAGGGACATCCTGCGTGACACTGCAGTGCCACTCCTAGATGGGCCAGGTGTTTGTGTCGGCCACTAGGGTCGCTTAGCTTACTCACACAGCTACCTCATTGCGCCTCTTTTTTTCTTTGCATCATGTGCTGTTTGGGGAGTGTTTTTTGGAAGGGCCATCCTGCGTGACACTGCAGTGCCACTCCTAGATGGGCCAGGTGTTTGTGTCGGCCACTAGGGTCGCTTAGCTTACTCACACAGCTACCTCAGTGCGCCTCTTTTTTTCTTTGCGTCATGTGCTGTTTGGGGAGTGTTTTTTGGAAGGGCCATCCTGCGTGACACTGCAGTGCCACTCCTAGATGGGCCAGGTGTTTGTGTCGGCCACTAGGGTCGCTTACCTTACTCACACAGCTACCTCATTGCGCCTCTTTTTTTCTTTGCGTCATGTGCTGTTTGGGGAGTGTTTTTTGGAAGGGCCATCCTGCGTGACACTGCAGTGCCACTCCTAGATGGGCCAGGTGTTTGTGTCGGCCACTAGGGTCGCTTAGCTTACTCACACAGCTACCTCATTGCGCCTCTTTTTTTCTTTGCGTCACGTGCTGTTTGGGGAGTGTTTTTTGGAAGGGCCATCCTGCGTGACACTGCAGTGCCACTCCTAGATGGGCCAGGTGTTTGTGTCGGCCACTAGGGTCGCTTAGCTTACTCACACAGCTACCTCATTGCGCCTCTTTTTTTCTTTGCGTCATGTGCTGTTTGGGGAGTGTTTTTTGGAAGGGCCATCCTGCGTGACACTGCAGTGCCACTCCTAGATGGGCCAGGTGTTTGTGTCGGCCACTAGGGTCGCTTAGCTTACTCACACAGCTACCTCATTGCGCCTCTTTTTTTCTTTGCGTCATGTGCTGTTTGGGGAGTGTTTTTTGGAAGGGCCATCCTGCGTGACACTGCAGTGCCACTCCTAGATGGGCCAGGTGTTTGTGTCGGCCAGTAGGGTCGCTTATCTTACTCACACAGCTACCTCATTGCGCCTCTTTTTTTCTTTGCGTCATGTGCTGTTTGGGGAGTGTTTTTTGGAAGGGCCATCCTGCGTGACACTGCAGTGCCACTCCTAGATGGGCCAGGTGTTTGTGTCGGCCACTAGGGTCGCTTAGCTTACTCACACAGCTTCCTCATTGCGCCTCTTTTTTTCTTTGCGTCATGTGCTGTTTGGGGAGTGTTTTTTGGAAGGGCCATCCTGCGTGACACTGCACTGCCACTCCTAGATGGGCCAGGTGTTTGTGTCGGCCACTAGGGTCGCTTAGCTTACTCACACAGCTACCTCATTGCGCCTCTTTTTTTCTTTGCATCATGTGCTTTTTGGGGAGTGTTTTTTGGAAGGGCCATCCTGCGTGACACTGCAGTGCCACTCCTAGATGGGCCAGGTGTTTGTGTCGGCCACTAGGGTCGCTTAGCTTACTCACACAGCTACCTCATTGCGCCTCTTTTTTTCTTTGCGTCATGTGCTGTTTGGGGAGTGTTTTTTGGAAGGGCCATCCTGCGTGACACTGCAGTGCCACTCCTAGATGGGCCAGGTGTTTGTGTCAGCCACTAGGGTCGCTTAGCTTACTCACACAGCTACCTCATTGCGCCTCTTTTTTTCTTTGCGTCATGTGCTGTTTGGGGAGTGTTTTTTGGAAGGGCCATCCTGCGTGACACTGCAGTGCCACTCCTAGATGGGCCAGGTGTTTGTGTCGGCCACTAGGGTCGCTTAGCTTACTCACACAGCTACCTCATTGCGCCTCTTTTTTTCTTTGCGTCATGTGCTGTTTGGGGAGTGTTTTTTGGAAGGGCCATCCTGCGTGATACTGCAGTGCCACTCCTAGATGGGCCAGGTGTTTGTGTCGGCCACTAGGGTCGCTTAGCTTACTCACACAGCTACCTCATTGCGCCTCTTTTTTTCTTTGCGTCATGTGCTGTTTGGGGAGTGTTTTTTGGAAGGGCCATCCTGCGTGACACTGCAGTGCCACTCCTAGATGGGCCAGGTGTTTGTGTCGGCCACTTGGGTCGCTTAGCTTAGTCATCCAGCGACCTTGTTGCAAATTTTAGGACTAAAAATAATATTGTGAGGTGTGAGGTGTTCAGAATAGACTGAAAATGAGTGGAAATTATGGTTTTTGAGGTTAATAATACTTTGGGATCAAAATGACCCCCAAATTCTATGATTTAAGCTGTTTCTTAGGGTTTTTTGAAAAAAACACCCGAATCCAAAACACACCCGAATCCGACAAAAAAAATTCGGTGAGGTTTTGCCAAAACGCGGTCAAACCCAAAACACGGCCGCGGAACCGAACCCAAAACCAAAACACAAAACCTGAAAAATTTCAAGTGCACATCTCTACTCCTCTCTCCCGGTTTTTTGAGACTTCTAGGGAGAAGGAGCCATTACAGTCAGCTCTCTTGTGGAATCGGTTTTTTTGGACAATCCCTGCGTTTTAACTCATTTATATCCTATTTTTGTACTGACTACAATAATGGAGCCTTTTTCTGACCAGATTGTGATGTTCATGCTGGCTGCAAGCATGGAGGAAGAAAGGGTTGGTGGACATCAGGATCAAGGTCAGCAAATGTCTGCATTGGGTGAGCCAGTATTGCGGGTTTAATTTCCACGTCCACGCCAGTATCGCACTAGGCGTGAACTGGAGGATCTCAGCGAGTTCGAGGTGATTCAAAATTATCTCTTATCGACTCGCGACATATATTCGCTGTACGCTCTGTTGGAGGCCGACCTGGAACCTCGGGCACGGACCAATCGCACAGTCAGCGGTTTCCAGAAACTGCTGGCTACGTTACATTTTTTGGCGTCAGGCACATTCCAGCCTACACTGTCTCAAACCTGCGGTTTTTCACAGTCGACACTGTCGCGCTGTATAACCCAGGTCATTAGGGCTTTCCGCAAATAGACGATCCAGTTCATCACATTTCCAGAGACGGACAGCGGATGACGTGAGATCAAATTAGGCTTTTTTACCAAATACAATTTTCCCAATGTTCTGGGCGCGATTGACTGTATCCACGTGCAGATCAGACCGCCACGGAATTCGGAAGAATGTTTTCGGAACCGAAAACATTTCCATTCCATGAATGTACAGGCGGTCTGTGATGTCAACATGAAATTTTTGAATATTTTTGTGGGATTTCCTGGATCGTCTCACGACTCCTTCATCCTAAGTCAGTCATCGCTGTTTGAGAAGTTCGAAACAGGAAACATGCCGGGCGGCTGGCTGTTAGGTATTTATTTTAATTGTTTTTATTTTTTTATTATTTTTAAAAAAAAATGTAATTTATTTATTTATTTTTATATTACCCACCATTTTTTTCTTTTCCATAGGCGATGCGGGTTATCCCAACAAATCGTGGCTCTTGACCCCATTGTCTAATCCTGTTGGTAGAGCAGAAAAACGTTACCAATAGACACACAAAGCATCGAGGCAAATAATTGAACGTGCCTTCTGTGTACTTAAAAGCCGGTTTCGATGTTTAGACACTTCCGGTGGTGCTCTTTTGTATTCACCGGGAAAGGTTTGCGGCATGGTACATGCATGTTGTATTTTACACAATATATGTGTCGCAAACCGTTTGCCGGTGACTCTTCGTCGCAGTGCTTTCCGACGCGGGAACCGCTCTTCTACTCTACCGGTGGGTATGGACGAAGGAGATGATTCCCGACGGACATTGATCCAAAGCTTTTTTTCCACTGCCTGTGAGTATACTTGTAACATTTGTATTATCGTGTAAACTGAGATTGTAATATTCTAAAAAAACCTCTTTATGTATTTCAGAGTTTTACGTCCTGTTGACGCACCTTCCCAGGCCTGTTTTCCAAGTTTCGTCCTATTGACGACCTGTTACCCCCTGTTTTCTCCTGTTGTTGGGTTGCCGCAAATATTGGACCCGTTATCCAAATGTTCCATGGGCAACCTATTTGTGATGTGGACCCAGGGCCGGACTGGGACCAAAAATAGGCCCTGGCATTTTTGAAGCACACAGGCCAACCTCGGTGTCAGCATCTGACTCCTCCCCTTACTATTCCCGACTCCTCCTACTTCTTAGTCTATGCTCTTACAAATATAATTAATATTATAACAACATACAAGTGTACATCATTCTGTATTAAAATACACACAACCATTGGTTGAAGTGGAAATGTTAAAGTGGGGGGTATGGAAAAATTAAGGTTGTAACTAAGCGCACGCGCTCCAGAAAAGGGGCGTGGACACGCACGCGCCCCATTCTGTAGAATGAGAGCGTCTGTGTGCACTCCCGGCGGGGCCAATCGGCGACCAATCAGACAGAGAGTGTCCCATAGAGGTATTGTGTGCGCACGCCGAAGGCGCGCGCGCCCAAAATATGGGTGTTGCAAATGAAAATGGGATGTGATACACAGACATATGCCCCCAATAGTGCAGTGCCAGATCCACAATTGCCCCCACAGTGCCAGGTATACAAATGCCCCCACAGTGCCAGGTATACAAATGCCCCCACAGTGCCAGGTATACAAATGCCCCCACAGTGCCAGGTATGCAAATGCCCCCACAGTGCCAGATCCACAAATGCCCCACAGTGCCAGGTATATAAATGCCCCCACAGTGCCAGGTATACAAATGCCCCACAGTGCCAGGTATGTAAATGCCCCCACAGTGCCAGATCCACAAATGCCCCACAGTGCCAGGTATATAAATGACCACACAGTGCCAGGTATACAAATGCCCCCACAGTGCCAGGTAAACAATTGCCCCCACAGTGCCAGCCAATTGCCCCCACAGTGCCAGGTATACAAATGCCCCCACAGTGCCAGATCCACAAATGCCCCACAGTGCCAGGTATATAAATGCCCCCACAGTGCCAGATCCACAAATGCCCCACAGTGCCAGGTATATAAATGCCCCCACAGTGCCAGGTATACAAATGCCCCACAGTGCCAGGTATATAAATGCCCCCACAGTGCCAGATCCACAAATGCCCCACAGTGCCAGGTATATAAATGCCCCCACAGTGCCCGGTATACAAATGCCCCCACAGTGCCAGGTAAACAATTGCCCCCACAGTGCCAGGTATACAAATGCCCCCACAGTGCCAGGTAAACAATTGCCCCCACAGTGCCAGGTATACAAATGCCCCCACAGTGCCAGGTAAAAATTGCCCACACAGTGCCAGGTATACAAATGCACCCACAGTGCCAGGTAAACAATTGCCCCCACAGGGCCAGGTATACAAATGCCCCCACAGTGCCAGGTATACAAATGCCCCCACAGTGCCAGGTAAACAATTGCCCCCACAGTGCCAGGTAAACAATTGCCCCCACAGTGCCAGGTTTACAAATGCCCCCTCAGTGCCAGGTATACAAATGCCCCCACAGTGCCAGGTATACAAATTCCCCCACAGTGCCAGGTAAACAATTGCCCCCACAGTGCCAGGTATACAAATGCCCCCACAGTGCCAGCCAATTGCCCCCACAATGCCAGGTATACAAATGCCCCCACAGTGCCAGCCAATTGCCCACACAATGCCAGGTATACAAATGCCCCCAGTGCCCCACACAGTGCCAGCCATTTACCCCCACAGCAGCTTACTTACCGCTGCTGCTGTTGCTCCTCCGGCTGTGATGTGAGGGTGTCAGGAGCTCAGAGCGCGCCAGCGTGGCTATGTCTGGCGGCGTGTAGCGGACTTCTAACCAGCCGCCGGTTCGTGAGCCAATCAGAGCTCGCGGAACGGCAGCGGCGGCTCCTGATTGGCTGCCGGTCCGCGAGCTCTGATTGGCTCACGAACCGGCGGCTGGTTTGAAGTCCGCTACACGCCGCCAGATATAGCCGCGCTGGCGCGCTCAGAGCTTCTGACAGCTGGGACGCGCTGCCGCCGAACTGAGCGGCAGCGTGTCTCAGTGACACAAGAGGGGGTCGGCTGGACCGGCCCACGTGGCCATCGGCCCTTCTGGCATTTGCCAGAAGGGCCAGATGGCCAGTCCGGCCCTGTGTGGACCCGAACCTCCGCCATGTAGCAGACAACCCCCCTCAGGTGAGATGTATTGCCCAAAACTGCCTCTTGTCCAAGTCACCCCGGCGTGTCCCAAGTGCAGCCCTCCGGCATTTGCAAAACTGCACATCCAATCATGCCCTGACAGCAATGCTTACGCTGCGTCAGGGAATGTTTGGATGTGTAGTTACGCAAGTGCCGGAGGGCTGCATTTGGGACAAAGGCCGCTGTAACCTGCTTGTGTCAAAAAGTGTTGCTTGTACCTTGTCTTTTCCATACCAGGGGTACACTATTACCAATAGCTGGAACCTCATACTATTCTCTTCCACAGGTCTTGCGGAGTATCCTTCCCAAGTGGCATGGATGTGAAGAGACACGACATTTCCCCTGATGTTCCATGGGCGACCTACTTGTGATGTGGACCTGACCCTCCGCCATGTAGCAGACAACCCCCCTCAGGTGAGATGTATTGCCCAAAACTGCCTCTTGTCCAAAGTCACCCCAGCATGTCCAAAGTGCAGCCCTCCGGCATTTGCAAAACTGCACATCCAATCATGCCCTGACAGCAATGCTTACGCTAGGTCAGGGAATGTTTGGATGTGTAGTTACGCAAGTGCCGGAGGGTTGCCTTTGGGGCCGCTGTAACTTGCTTGTGTCGTGTTGCTTGTACCTTGTCTTTTCCATACCAGGGGTACACTATTACCAATAGCTGGAACCTCATACTATTCTCTTCCACAGGTCTTGCGGAGTATCCTTCCCAAGTGGCGTGGATGTGAAGAGACTAGTGATGAGCGGGTTCGGTTTCCGAGAAACCGAACCCACCCGAGCTTTACCTTTTTTACACGGGTCCGAGCAGACTCGGATCCTCCCGCCTTGCTCGGCTAACCCGAGCGCGCCCGAACGTCATCATCCCGCTGTCGGATTCTCGCAAGATTCGTATTCTATATAAGCAGCCGCGCGTAGCCGCCATTTTCACACGTGCATTGAGATTGATAGGGAGAGAACATGGCTGGCGTCCTTTCCGTTTATATACGAGACAGTTGATCTGATTGCTTTGCTTGTTTATTTTACTATTGTGGGGAGGATTGGGGAGCAGCTGTTAGGAGGAGTACAGTGCAGAGTTTTGCTGATAGTGACCACCAGCTTTTTATCCGTTCTCTTCTCTGCCTGAAAAAAATGCTCCATACCATATCTGTGCTCAGTGTGCTGCATGATATATCTGTGCTGAGTGCTCACACTGCTTAATTGTGGGGACTGGGGAGCAGCTATAGCAGGAGTAAAGTGCAGAGTTTTGCTGACAGTGACCACCAGTATACGTTTGTCTGCCAGAAAAACACTCCTGTGGCTTTTTTTTTTATACTAGTAGTTTAGCAGTTTGCTGACAGTGTCCACCAGGTCCATTATACTGTATATAGCAGTACGGTAGGCCACTGCTGTACCTACCTCTGTGTCGTCACTCGTCATTCATTAAGTATACTATCCATCCATCTACATTGTATACCTGTGGTGGCTTTTTTTTATACTAGTAGTTTAGCAGTCTGCTGACAGTGTCCACCAGGTCCATTATACTGTATATAGCAGTACGGTAGGCCACTGCTGTACCTACCTCTGTGTCGTCACTCGTCATCCATAAAGTATACTATCCATCCATCGACATTGTATACCTGTGGTGGCTTTTTTTTATACTAGTAGTTTAGCAGTCTGCTGACAGTGTCCACCAGGTCTATTATACTGTATATAGCAGTACGGTAGGCCACTGCTGTACCTACCTCTGTGTCGTCACTCGTCATCCATAAAGTATACTGTCCATCCATCTACATTGTATACCTGTGGTGGCTTTTTTTTTATACTAGTAGTTTAGCAGTCTGCTGACAATGTCCACCAGGTCCATTATACTGTATATAGCAGTACGGTAGGCCACTGCTGTACCTACCTCTGTGTCGTCACTCGTCATCCATAAAGTATACTATCCATCCATCTACATTGTATACCTGTGGTGGCTTTTTTTTTTATACTAGTAGTTTAGCAGTCTGCTGACAGTGTCCACCAGGTCCATTATACTGTATATAGCAGTACGGTAGGCCACTGCTGTACCTACCTCTGTGTCATCACTCGTCATCCATAAAATATACTATCCATCCATCTACATTGTATACCTGTGGTGGCTTTTTTTTTTATACTAGTAGTTTAGCAGTCTGCTGACAGTGTCCACCAGGTCCATTATACTGTATATAGCAGTACGGTAGGCCACTGCTGTACCTACCTCTGTGTCATCACTCGTCATCCATTAAGTATACTATCCATCCATCTACATTGTATACCTGTGGTGGCTTTTTTTTATACTAGTAGTTTAGCAGTCTGCTGACAGTGTCCACCAGGTCCATTATACTGTATATAGCAGTACGGTAGACCACTGCTGTACCTACCTCTGTGTCATCACTCGTCATCCATAAAGTATACTATCCATCCATCTACATTGTATACCTGTGGTGGCTTTTTTTTTATACTAGTAGTTTAGCAGTCTGCTGACAGTGTCCACCAGGTCCATTATACTGTATATAGCAGTACGGTATGCTACTGCTGTACCTACCTCTGTGTCGTCACTCGTCATCCATAAAGTATACTATCCATCCATCTACATTGTATACCTGTAGTGGCTTTTTTTTATACTAGTAGTTTAGCAGTCTGCTGAGTGTCCACCAGGTCCATTATACTGTATATAGCAGTACGGTAGGCCACTGCTGTACCTACCTCTGTGTCGTCACTCGTCATCCATTAAGTATACTATCCATCCATCTACATTGTATACCTGTGGTGGCTTTTTTTTTATGCTAGTAGTTTAGCAGTCTGCTGACAGTGTCCACCAGGTCCATTATACTGTATATAGCAGTACGGTAGGCCACTGCTGTACCTACCTCTGTGTCATCACTCGTCATCCATAAAGTATACTATCCATCCATCTACATTGTATACCTGTGGTGGCTTTTTTTTTATACTAGTAGTTTAGCAGTCTGCTGACAGTGTCCACCAGGTCCATTATACTGTATATAGCAGTACGGTAGGCCACTGCTGTACCTACCTCTGTGTCGTCACTCGTCATCCATAAAGTATACTATCCATCCATCTACATTGTATACCTGTGGTGGCTTTTTTTTTATACTAGTAGTTTAGCAGTCTGCTGACAGTGTCCACCAGGTCCATTATACTGTATATAGCAGTACGGTAGGCCACTGCTGTACCTACCTCTGTGTCGTCACTCATCATCCATAAAGTATACTATCCATCCATCTACATTGTATACCTGTGGTGGCTTTTTTTTTATACTAGTAGTTTAGCAGTCTGCTGACAGTGTCCACCAGGTCCATTATACTGTATATAACAGTACGGTAGGCTACTGCTGTACCTACCTCTGTGTCGTCACTCGTCATCCATAAAATATACTATCCATCCATCTACATTGTATACCTGTGGTGGCTTTTTTTTTATACTAGTAGTTTAGCAGTCTGCTGACAGTGTCCACCAGGTCCATTATACTGTATATAGCAGTACGGTAGGCCACTGCTGTACCTACCTCTGTGTCATCACTCGTCATACATTAAGTATACTATCCATCCATCTACATTGTATACCTGTGGTGGCTTTTTTTTTATACTAGTAGTTTAGCAGTCTGCTGACAGTGCCCACCAGGTCCATTATACTGTATATAGCAGTACGGTAGACCACTGATGTACCTACCTCTGTGTCGTCACTCGTCATCCATAAAGTATACTATCCATCCATCTACATTGTATACCTGTGGTGGCTTTTTTTTTATACTAGTAGTTTAGCAGTCTGCTGACAGTGTCCACCAGGTCCATTATACTGTATATAGCAGTACGGTAGGCTACTGCTGTACCTACCTCTGTGTCGTCACTCGTCATCCATAAAGTATACTATCCATCCATCTACATTGTATACCTGTGGTGGCTTTTTTTTATACTAATAGTTTAGCAGTCTGCTGAGTGTCCACCAGGTCCATTATACTGTATATAGCAGTACGGTAGGCCACTGCTGTACCTACCTCTGTGTCGTCACTCGTCATCCATTAAGTATACTATCCATCCATCTACATTGTATACCTGTGGTGGCTTTTTTTATGCTAGTAGTTTAGCAGTCTGCTGACAGTGTCCACCAGGTCCATTATACTGTATATAGCAGTACGGTAGGCCACTGCTGTACCTACCTCTGTGTCGTCACTCGTCATCCATAAAGTATTCTATCCATCCATCTACATTGTATACCTGTGGTTGCTTTTTTTTTATACTAGTAGTTTAGCAGTCTGCTGACAGTGTCCACCAGGTCCATTATACTGTATATAGCAGTACGGTAGGCCACTGCTGTACCTACCTCTGTGTCGTCACTCGTCATCCATAAAGTATACTATCCATCCATCTACATTGTATACCTATGGTGGCTTTTTTTTTTATACTAGTAGTTTAGCAGTCTGCTGACAGTGTCCACCAGGTCCATTATACTGTATATAGCAGTACGGTAGGCCACTGCTGTACCTACCTCTGTGTCGTCACTCGTCATCCATAAAGTATACTATCCATCCATCTACATTGTATACCTGTGGTGGCTTTTTTTTATACTAGTAGTTTAGCAGTCTGCTGACAGTGTCCACCAGGTCCATTATACTGTATATAGCAGTACGGTAGGCCACTGCTGTACCTACCTCTGTGTCGTCACTCGTCATCCATTAAGTATACTATCCATCCATCTACATTGTATACCTGTGGTGGCTTTTTTTTTATGCTAGTAGTTTAGCAGTCTGCTGACAGTGTCCACCAGGTCCATTATACTGTATATAGCAGTACGGTAGGCCACTGCTGTACCTACCTCTGTGTCATCACTCGTCATCCATAAAGTATACTATCCATCCATCTACATTGTATACCTGTGGTGGCTTTTTTTTTATACTAGTAGTTTAGCAGTCTGCTGACAGTGTCCACCAGGTCCATTATACTGTATATAGCAGTACGGTAGGCCACTGCTGTACCTACCTCTGTGTCGTCACTCGTCATCCATAAAGTATACTATCCATCCATCTACATTGTATACCTGTGGTGGCTTTTTTTTTATACTAGTAGTTTAGCAGTCTGCTGACAGTGTCCACCAGGTCCATTATACTGTATATAGCAGTACGGTAGGCTACTGCTGTACCTACCTCTGTGTCGTCACTCATCATCCATAAAGTATACTATCCATCCATCTACATTGTATACCTGTGGTGGCTTTTTTTTTATACTAGTAGTTTAGCAGTCTGCTGACAGTGTCCACCAGGTCCATTATACTGTATATAGCAGTACGGTAGGCTACTGCTGTACCTACCTCTGTGTCGTCACTCGTCATCCATAAAATATACTATCCATCCATCTACATTGTATACCTGTGGTGGCTTTTTTTTTATACTAGTAGTTTAGCAGTCTGCTGACAGTGTCCACCAGGTCCATTATACTGTATATAGCAGTACGGTAGGCCACTGCTGTACCTACCTCTGTGTCATCACTCGTCATACATTAAGTATACTATCCATCCATCTACATTGTATACCTGTGGTGGCTTTTTTTTTTATACTAGTAGTTTAGCAGTCTGCTGACAGTGTCCACCAGGTCCATTATACTGTATATAGCAGTACGGTAGACCACTGATGTACCTACCTCTGTGTCGTCACTCGTTATCCATAAAGTATACTATCCATCCATCTACATTGTATACCTGTGGTGGCTTTTTTTTATACTAGTAGTTTAGCAGTCTGCTGACAGTGTCCACCAGGTCCATTATACTGTATATAGCAGTACGGTAGGCTACTGCTGTACCTACCTCTGTGTCGTCACTCGTCATCCATAAAGTATACTATCCATCCATCTACATTGTATACCTGTGGTTGCTTTTTTTTATACTAATAGTTTAGCAGTCTGCTGAGTGTCCACCAGGTCCATTATACTGTATATAGCAGTACGGTAGGCCACTGCTGTACCTACCTCTGTGTCGTCACTCGTCATCCATTAAGTATACTATCCATCCATCTACATTGTATACCTGTGGTGGCTTTTTTTATGCTAGTAGTTTAGCAGTCTGCTGACAGTGTCCACCAGGTCCATTATACTGTATATAGCAGTACGGTAGGCCACTGCTGTACCTACCTCTGTGTCGTCACTCGTCATCCATAAAGTATTCTATCCATCCATCTACATTGTATACCTGTGGTTGCTTTTTTTTTATACTAGTAGTTTAGCAGTCTGCTGACAGTGTCCACCAGGTCCATTATACTGTATATAGCAGTACGGTAGGCCACTGCTGTACCTACCTCTGTGTCGTCACTCATCATCCATAAAGTATACTATCCATCCATCTACATTGTATACCTATGGTGGCTTTTTTTTTATACTAGTAGTTTAGCAGTCTGCTGACAGTGTCCACCAGGTCCATTATACTGTATATAGCAGTACGGTAGGCCACTGCTGTACCTACCTCTGTGTCGTCACTCGTCATCCATAAAGTATACTATCCATCCATCTACATTGTATACCTGTGGTGGCTTTTTTTTATACTAGTAGTTTAGCAGTCTGCTGACAGTGTCCACCAGGTCCATTATACTGTATATAGCAGTACGGTAGGCCACTGCTGTACCTACCTCTGTGTCGTCACTCATCATCCATAAAGTATACTATCCATCCATCTACATTGTATACCTGTAGTGGCTTTTTTTTTATACTAGTAGTTTAGCAGTCTGCTGACAGTGTCCACCAGGTCCATTATACTGTATATAGCAGTACGGTAGGCCACTGCTGTACCTACCTCTGTGTCGTCACTCGTCATCCATAAAGTATACTATCCATCCATCTACATTGTATACCTGTGGTGGCTTTTTTTTTATACTAGTAGTTTAGCAGTCTGCTGACAGTGTCCACCAGGTCCATTATACTGTATATAGCAGTACGGTAGGCCACTGCTGTACCTACCTCTGTGTCGTCACTCGTCATCCATAAAGTATACTATCCATCCATCTACATTGTATACCTGTGGTTGCTTTTTTTTATACTAGTAGTTTAGCAGTCTGCTGACAGTGTCCACCAGGTCCATTATACTGTATATAGCAGTACGGTAGGCTACTGCTGTACCTACCTCTGTGTCGTCACTCGTCATCCATAAAGTATACTATCCATCCATCTACATTGTATACCTGTGGTGGCTTTTTTTTATACTAGTAGTTTAACAGTCTGCTGAGTGTCCACCAGGTCCATTATACTGTATATAGCAGTACGGTAGGCCACTGCTGTACCTACCTCTGTGTCGTCACTCGTCATCCATTAAGTATACTATCCATCCATCTACATTGTATACCTGTGGTGGCTTTTTTTTATACTAGTAGTTTAGCAGTCTGCAGACAGTGTCCACCAGGTCCATTATACTGTATATAGCAGTACGGTAGGCCACTGCTGTACCTACCTCTGTGTCATCACTCGTCATCCATAAAGTATACTATCCATCCATCTACATTGTATACCTGTGGTGGCTTTTTTTTTATACTAGTAGTTTAGCAGTCTGCTGACAGTGTCCACCAGGTCCATTATACTGTATATAGCAGTACGGTAGGCCACTGCTGTACCTACCTCTGTGTCGTCACTCGTCATCCATAAAGTATACTATCCATCCATCTACATTGTATACCTATGGTGGCTTTTTTTTATACCAGTAGTTTAGCAGTCTGCTGACAGTGTCCACCAGGTCCATTATACTGTATATAGCAGTACGGTAGGCCACTGCTGTACCTACCTCTGTGTCGTCACTCGTCATCCATAAAGTATACTATCCATCCATCTACATTGTATACCTGTGTTGGCTTTTTTTTATACTAGTAGTTTAGCAGTCTGCTGACAGTGTCCACCAGGTCCATTATACTGTATATAGCAGTACTGTAGGCCACTGCTGTACCTACCTCTGTGTCGTCACTCGTCATCCATAAAGTATACTTACCATCCATCTACATTGTATACCTGTGGTGGCTTTTTTTTTATACTAGTAGTTTAGCAGTCTGCTGACAGTGTCCACCAGGTCCATTATACTGTATATAGCAGTACGGTAGGCCACTGCTGTACCTACCTCAGTGTCGTCACTCGTCATCCATAAAGTATACTATCCATCCATCTACATTGTATACCTGTGGTGGCTATTAGTTGTGCGCATTAAAATATGGAGAACAAAAATGTGGAGGTTAAAAAAATACGGAAATATCAAGATCCACTTCCACCTCGTGCTGAAGCTGCTGCCACTAGTCATGGCCGAGACGATGAAATGCCATTAACGTCGTCTGCCAAGGCCGATGCCCAATGTCATAGTACAGAGCATGTAAAATCCAAAACACAAAAGATCAGTAAAATGCCTCAAAAATCAAAATGAAAAGCGTCAGAGGAGAAGCGTAAACTTGCCAATATGCCATTTACGACACGGAGTGGCAAGGAACGGCTGAGGCCCTGGCCTATGTTCATGGCTAGTGGTTCAGCTTCACATGAGGATGGAAGCACTCATCCTCTCGCTAGAAAAAAGAAAAGACTTAAGCTGGCAAAAGCACAGCAAAGAACTGTGCGTTCTTCGAAATCACAAATCCCCAAGGAGAGTCCAATTGTGTCGGTTGCGATACCTGACCTTCCCAACACTGGACGGGAAGAGCTTGCGCCTTCCACCATTTGCACGCCCCCTGCAAGTGCTGGAAGGAGCACCCGCAGTCCAGTTCCTGATAGTCAAATTGAAGATGTCAGTGTTGAAGTGCACCAGGATGAGGATATGGGTGTTGCTGGCGCTGGGGAGGAAATTGACAAGGAGGATTCTGATGGTGAGGTGGTTTGTTTAAGTCAGGCACCCGGGGAGACACCTGTTGTCCGTGGGAGGAATATGGCCATTGACATGCCTGGTCAAAATGCAAAAAAAATCAGCTCTTCGGTGTGGAATTATTTCAACACAAATGCGGACAACAGGTGTCAAGCCGTGTGTTGCCTTTGTCAAGCTGTAATAAGTAGGGGTAAGGACGTTAACCACCTCGGAACATCCTCCCTTATACGTCACCTGCAGCGCATTCATCATAAGTCAGTGACAAGTTCAAAAACTTTGGGCGACAGCGGAAGCAGTCCACTGACCAGTAAATACCTTCCTCTTGTAACCATGCTCCTGCAAACCACACCACCAACTCCCTCAGTGTCAATTTCCTCCTTACCCAGGAATGCCAATAGTCCTGCAGGCCATGTCACTGGCAAGTCTGACGAGTCCTCTCCTGCCTGGGATTCCTCCGATGCATCCTTGAGTGTAACGCCTACTGCTGCTGGCGCTGCTGTTGTTGCTGCTGGGAGTCGATCGTCATCCCAGAGGGGAAGTCGGTAGACCACTTGTACTTCTTCCAGTAAGCAATTGACTGTACAACAGTCCTTTGCGAGGAAGATGAAATATCACAGCAGTCATCCTGCTGCAAAGCAGATAACTCAGGCCTTGGCAGCCTGGGCGGTGAGAAACGTGGTTCCGGTATCCATCATTAATTCAGAGGCAACTATAGACTTGATTGAGGTACTGTGTCCCCGGTACCAAATACCATCTAGGTTCCATTTGTCTAGGCAGGCGATACCGAAAATGTACACAGACCTCAGAAAAAGACTCACCAGTGTCCTAAAAAATGCAGTTGTACCCAATGTCCACTTAACCACGGACATGTGGACAAGTGGAGCAGGGCAGACTCAGGACTATATGACTGTGACAGCCCACTGGGTAGATGTATTGCCTCCCGCTGCAAGAACAGCAGCGGCGGCACCAGAAGCAGCATCTCGCAAATGCCAACTCGTTCCTAGGCAGGCTACGCTTTGTATCACCGCTTTCCAGAATACGCACACAGCTGAAAACCTCTTACGGCAACTGAGGAAGATCATCGCAGAATGGTTTACCCCAATTGGACTCTCCTGGGGATTTGTGACATCGGACAACGCCAGCAATATTGTGCGTGCATTACATCTGGGCAAATTCCAGCACGTCCCATGTTTTGCACATACCTTGAATTTGGTGGTGCAGAATTATTTAAAAAACGACAGGGGCGTGCAAGAGATGCTGTCGGTGGCCCGAAGAATTGCGGGCCACTTTTGGCGTTCAGGCACCGCGTACAGAAGACTGGAGCACCACCAAAAATACCTGAACCTGCCCTGCCATCATCTGAAGCAAGAGGTGGTAACGAGGTGGAATTCAACCCTCTATATGCTTCAGAGGATGGAGGAGCAGCAAAAGGCCATTCAAGCTTATACATCTGGCCACGATATAGGCAAAGGAGGTGGAATGCACCTGTCTCAAGCGCAGTGGAGAATAATTTCAACGTTGTGCAAGGTTCTGCAACCCTTTGAACTTGCCATACGTGAAGTCAGTTTAGACACTGCCAGCCTGAGTCAGGTCATTCCCCTCATCAGGCTTTTGCAGAAGAAGCTGGAGACATTGAAGGAGGAGCTAAAACAGAGCGTTTCCGCTAGGCATGTGGGACTTGTGGATGGAGCCCTTCATTCGCTTAACCAGGATTCACGGGTGGTCAATCTGTTGAAATCAGAGCACTACATTTTGGCCACCGTGCTCGATCCTAGATTTAAAACCTACGTTGTATCTCTCTTTCCGGCAGACATAAGTCTGCAGGGGTTCAAAGACCTGCTGGTGAGAAAATTGTCAAGTCAAGCGGAACGTGACCCGTCAACAGCTCCTCCTTCACATTCTCCCGCAACTGGGGCTGCGAGGAAAAGGCTAAGAATTCCGAGCCCACCCGCTGGTGGTGATGCAGGGCAGTCTGGAGCGAGTGCTGACATCTGGTCCGGACTGAAGGACCTGCCAACGATTACTGACATGTCGTCTACTGTCACTGCATATGATTCTCTCACCATTGAAAGAATGGTGGAGAATTATATGAGTGACCGCATCCAAGTAGGCATCTCAGACAGTCCGTACGTATACTGGCAGGAAAAAGAGGCAATTTGGAGGCCCTTGCAGAAACTGGCTTTATTCTACCTAAGTTGCCCTCCCTCCAGTGTGTACTCCGAAAGAGTGTTTAGTGCAGCCACTCACCTTGTCAGCAATCGGCGTACGAGGTTATTTCCAGAAAATGTGGAGAAGATGATGTTCATTAAAATGAATTATAATCAATTCCTCCGTGGAGACATTCACCAGCAGCAATTGCCTCCAGAAAGTACACGGGGACCTGAGATGGTGGATTCCAGTGGGGACGAATTAATAATCTGTGAGGAGGGGGATGTACACAGTGAAAGGGGTGATGAATCGGACGATGATGATGAGGTGGACATCTTGCCTCTGTAGAGCCAGTTTGTGCAAGGAGAGATTGATTGCTTCTTTTTTGGTGGGAGCCCAAACCAACCAGTCATTTCAGTCACAGTCATGTGGCAGACCCTGTCGCTGAAATGATGGGTTCGTTAAAGTGTGCATGTCCTGTTTATACAACATAAGGGTGGGTGGGAGGGCCCAAGGACAATTCCATCTTGCACCTCTTTTTTCTTTCATTTTTCTTTGCATCATGTGCTGTTTGGGGAGTATTTTTTTGAAGGGCCATCCTGCCTGACACTGCAGTGATAATCCTAGATGGGCCAGGTGTTTGTGACGGTCACTTGTATCGCTTAGCTTAGTCACACAGCTACCTCATTGCGCCTCTTTTTTTCTTTGCATCATGTGCTGTTTGGGGACTCTTTTTTTGAAGTGCCATCCTGTCTGACACTGCAGTGCCACTCCTAGATGGGCCAGGTGTTTGTGTCGGCCACTAGGGTCGCTTAGCTTAGTCACACAGCTACCTCATTGCGCCTCTTTTTTTCTTTGCATCATGTGCTGTTTAGGGACTATTTTTTTCAAGTGCCATCCTGTCTGACACTGCAGTGCCACTCCTAGATGGGCCAGGTGTTTGTGTCGGCCACTAGGGTCGCTTAGCTTAGTCACACAGCTACCTCATTGCGCCTCTTTTTTTCTTTGCATCATGTGCTGTTTGGGGACTATTTTTTACAAGTGCCATCCTGTCTGACACTGCAGTGCCACTCCTAGATGGGCCAGGTGTTTGTGTCGGCCACTTGGGTCGCTGAGCTTAGTCACACAGCTACCTCATTGCGCCTTTTTTTTTCTTTGAATCATGTGCTGTTTGGGGACTATTTTTTTCAAGTGCCATCCTGTCTAACACTTCAGTGCCACTCCTAGATGGGCCAGGTGTTTGTGTCGGCCACTAGGGTCGCTGAGCAAGGTCACACAGCTACCTCATTGCGCCTCTTTTTTTCTTTGCATCATGTGCTGTTTGGGGACTATTTTTTTCAAGTGCCATCCTGTCTGACACTGCAGTGCCAGTCCTAGATGGGCCAGGTGTTTGTGTCGGCCACTAGGGTCGCTTAGCTTAGCCACACAGCTACCTCATTGCGCCTCTTTTTTTCTTTGCATCATGTGCTGTTTGGGGACTCTTTTTTTGAAGTGCCATCCTGTCTGACACTGCAGTGCCACTCCTAGATGGGCCAGGTGTTTGTGTCGGCCACTAGGGTCGCTTAGCTTAGTCACACAGCTACCTCATTGCGCCTCTTTTTTTCTTTGCATCATGTGCTGTTTAGGGACTATTTTTTTCAAGTGCCATCCTGTCTGACACTGCAGTGCCACTCCTAGATGGGCCAGGTGTTTGTGTCGGCCACTAGGGTCGCTTAGCTTAGTCACACAGCTACCTCATTGCGCCTCTTTTTTTCTTTGCATCATGTGCTGTTTAGGGACTATTTTTTTCAAGTGCCATCCTGTCTGACACTGCAGTGCCACTCCTAGATGGGCCAGGTGTTTGTGTCGGCCACTTGGGTCGCTGAGCTTAGTCACACAGCTACCTCATTGCGCCTTTTTTTTTCTTTGCATCATGTGCTGTTTGGGGACTATTTTTTTCAAGTGCCATCCTGTCTAACACTTCAGTGCCACTCCTAGATGGGCCAGGTGTTTGTGTCGGCCACTAGGGTCGCTGAGCAAGGTCACACAGCTACCTCATTGCGCCTCTTTTTTTCTTTGCAACATGTGCTGTTTGGGGACTATTTTTTTCAAGTGCCATCCTGTCTGACACTGCAGTGCCAGTCCTAGATGGGCCAGGTGTTTGTGTCGGCCACTAGGGTCGCTTAGCTTAGTCACACAGATACCTCATTGCGCCTCTTTTTTTCTTTGCATCATGTGCTGTTTGGGGACTATTTTTTTCAAGTGCCATCCTGTCTGACACTGCAGTGCCACTCCTAGATGGGCCAGGTGTTTGTGTCGGCCACTTGGGTCGCTGAGCTTAGTCACACAGCTACCTCATTTCGCCTCTTTTTTTTCTTTGCATCATGTGCTGTTTGGGGACTATTTTTTTCAAGTGCCATCCTGTCTGACACTGCAGTGCCACTCCTAGATGGGCCAGGTGTCTGTGTCGGCCACTAGGGTCGCTGAGCTTAGTCACACAGCTACCTCATTGCGCCTCTTTTTTTCTTTGCATCATGTGCTGTTTGGGGACTATTTTTTTCAAGTGCCATCCTGTCTGACACTGCAGTGCCACTCCTAGATGGGCCAGGTGTTTGTGTCGGCCACTAGGGTCGCTTAGCTTAGTCACACAGCTACCTCATTGCGCCTCTGTTTTTCTTTGCATCATGTGCTGTTTGGGGACTATTTTTTTCAAGTGCCATCCTGTCTGACACTGCAGTGCCACTCCTAGATGGGCCAGGTGTTTGTGTCGGCCACTTGTGTCGCTTAGCTTAGCCATCCAGCGACCTCGGTGCAAATTTTAGGAATAAAAATAATATTGTGAGGTGTGAGGTGTTCAGAATAGACTGAAAATGAGTGGAAATTATGGTTATTGAGGTTAATAATACTATGGGATCAAAATGACCCCCAAATTCTATGATTTAAGCTGTTTTTTAGTGTTTTTTGAAAAAAACACCCGAATCCAAAACACACCCGAATCCGACAAAAAATTTCCGGTGAGGTTTTGCCAAAACGCGTCCGAACCCAAAACACGGCCGCGGAACCGAACCCAAAACCAAAACACAAAACCCGAAAAATTTCCGGTGCACATCACTAGAAGAGACACGACATTTCCCCTGATGTTCCATGGGCGACCTACTTGTGATGTGGACCTGACCCTCCGCCATGTAGCAGACAACTCCCCTCAGGTAAGATGTATTGCCCAAAACTCCCTCTTGTCCAAAGTCACCCCAGCATGTCCAAAGTACAGCCCTCCGGCATTTGCAAAACTGCACATCCAATCATGCCCTGACAGCAATGCTTACGCTAGGTCAGGGAATGTTTGGATGTGTAGTTACGCAAGTGCCGGAGGGTTGCATTTGGGGCCGCTGTAACCTGCTTGTGTTGTGTTGCTTGTACCTTTTCCTTATCCATAGAAGGGTGACACTATTACCAATAGCTGGAACCAGTGGCGTGCGGTGAGGTCAGTGGCTGGTGAGGCACTACAGCCATAATGTCCGCCACATCCTGCCGATGACCCCTACCGCCGTCGAGCCAATGCCCGCTACTGCCTCTGAGCCTATGCCCGCTGCCACCGCCAATTGCTTACAAACTCGCCCACCATCAACTGACCCAGGCCTTCTCCACTAATTTGCATCTCAGTCCGATGCCGCCAATGCCTTCTGCCTGCCTGCTCATCATACTTGTTGTATATTGTACATTTTTATAGAATTTTTTTTTTTTTTTTAGCAATTTTGTTGTCCAGGGCTTCCAATAACTTAATGGAGAAGGGTCTGAATTGGTTAAAAAAATGTAAAAAAAAAAAATGCGTAAGGTCCCCCCTCCTAAGTATAACCAGCCTCGGGCTCTTTGAGCCGGTCCTGGTTGTTTAAATACTGGGGAAAAAATTGGACAGGGGTTCTCCGTATTTTGACAACCAGCACCGGGCTCTTAGTCCGGTCCTGGTTCCAAAAATACGGGGGACAAAAGATGTAGGGGTCCCCCGTATTTTTGAAACCGGCACCGGGCTCCACTAGCCAGGGACATAATGCCACAGCCGGGGTACACATTTATGTAGGTCCCTGTGGCCGTGACATTACCCCCCCCAACTAGTCACCCCTGGCCAGGGTTCCCTGGAGGAGTGGGGACCCCTTAATTCAAGGGGTCACCCCCCCCTCCAGGCACCCAAGGGCCAGGGGTGAAGCCCGAGGCTGTCCCCAGCACCCCTGGGCGGTGGGTGCCGGGCTGATAGCCATGTGTGTAAAAAAAAAGAATATTGTTTTTTGTTGTGGAACTACAAGGCCCAGCAAGCCCCCCCCCCCCCCCGCTTGCTGGTACTTGGAGAACCTCAAGTACCAGCATGCGGGGAAATAACGGGCCCGCAGATACCTGTAGTTCTACAACAACAAAAATACCCAAATAAAAACACAACTCACACACCGTGAAAGTAAAAATTTATTAAAACACACTGACACACTCACACATACTTACCTACATCCCACGCCGATCACGTCCACTTGTCCAGTAGAATCCAATAGGGTAGGGGTACCTGTAAAAATGAACATTATACTTACAAACTGAGAGAGAGAGAGAGAGAGAGAGTGTGAGGGCGGGATGTACTAAGCAGTAATATAGCGGTAAAACCTGTTACCGGCCCGATGTCTTTTCCCCGTATGTTCTATTAATCCTCAGCCTACTGCGATGTCAGTTGCTTCCGCATCTCCTGTTACACGTGACTTCTTCATCACGGTACCTGCTGTCATAGGTAGCCTATTATTCCACCACGGGCACTGTATGCACGAACGTACAGGACCCGTCACCTCCAGGCATATGTGCCATTGTTTAATGATCGGAGGTGATGGGTCCTGTACGTTCGTACATACGGTGCCCGCAGTGGACCAATAGGCTACCTATGAGAGCAGGTATCATACAGAAGTCACGTGTAACAGGTGCAAGTGACAGCGTGGCAGGCTGGGGGTTAATATGGGGAAAAGATATTGAGCTGGTAAGACACACACACACAAAGGCTAACACAGCAATAAACCAGCATTTTAGCACCTTGTAATAGATGCAGCAAGTGGCGGTTCTCCATGACGGCTGCCAGCTCCTCTTCTTAGGTGGCCCAGGTCGCAGCAGCAGGAAAAAGCAGAGAAGGGCTGGTGTAGAGTCATGCAATGTAATTCAACAACAACGCAGCAAGGACCGCCAGGGGTTTGGATCATGCCAAATGACAGGGATAAGCAGGAAGGTGTGTGTGGGGGGGGATGTGCAGCTTGAAAAATGTGTTTTTCCGTTGGCAGCATAGTTAAATTGTGTGCGGGCAGCTGAGTTACTTAAAATAAAAAAAATTAGTATCAGGCAACGCATGTAGGGGTGTCCCCTTTGACACACACACACACACACACACACACACACACACACACACACACACACACACACCCTACCTGCTGAGAGCCGCACGCTGCCGGAGGAGAGGGAGAGTAGCTCCGGTCAGCGGGAGGGCGCAGGAGGGAGAGAGCCGCACACCACCGCTCGGGTCAGTGGGAGCACGGAGGAGAACCGCACACACTCCAGGGCCACTGCTCCCTCCCGGCTTCCTCCAGCGATACTCACCGCCGGGACCCGCCACCTCAAGCGCTGCATGTGTGTGATTGGACGGCGGATCCAGCACTGGATCCGCTGTCCAATCACAGGTGCCTCGCTGACATGGGGGTGGTGTCCCTGTCAGCGAGGCACTTGTTTAAGTGCCGCTTTCCATATATTTTTTTATGGGCTTTTACAGCCCCGTGCTTGGCCCCGCCCCCCCGCTCTGTCCCGTTCCCATTATCCACGGGAGGCACTGCTATCAGTGCCTCCCAAAGTACTTGAAGGACCTACAATTATTAGAATAAAATAAAGAAGATACTTATGACACAGAATATGTGTCATAAGTATCTTCTTTATATTATTTTAATAATTAATCACAGGGGAGGCACTGCCTCCCTTGACTGCACGTCCCTGGCTGGAACCTCATACTATTCTCTTCCACAGGTCTTGGAGTATCCTTCCCAAGTGGCTTGAATCCTCATGGATGAAAAGGGACACGACAGTTCCCCTGCTGTACCATGGGCGACCTAACACAATACCACTGCATCTCATATTTAACATTGTATTTACTAATAATTTAAATAAAAACCACAGAAAACTTCTCATTTTAAAAATTTATTGAATATATAAAATTGTATTTTATTTTTGAAATAAAAAATGAAATGTAATAAAACAAAAAAGTAGTTTGTTCTTCTTTACATTCTTTTCTTGTGTAGATATCTGTGTGGAAAAAAAACATATTAAGTAAAGACACTAATGATGTCATGTTCATTACTTTCCCAAGAACATTTGTGGAACCACACAGCCCAGCATGACCCATTGCTGGGTTGTTTAGTTCCACAAAGGCAGGCGGTCCAAAGTGGAATAGTGGTGTCAGTGGTCATCACTTTGACATGCCTGCACTTGTGGAACCACACAGCCCAGCATGACCCATTGCTGGGTTGTGTGGTTCCACAAAGGGAGGCGGTCCAAAGTGGAATAGTGGTGTCAGTGGTCAGCACTTTGACACGCCTGCACTTGTGGAACCACACAGCCCAGCATGACCCATTGCTGGGTTGTGTGGTTCCACAAAGGCAGGCGGTCCAAAGTGGAATAGTGGTGTCAGTGGTCAGCACTTTGACACGCCTGCACTTGTGGAACCACACAGCCCAGCATGACCCATTGCTGGGTTGTGTGGTTCCACAAAGGCAGGCGGTCCAAAGTGGAATAGTGGTGTCACTGGTCAGCACTTTGACACGCCTGCACTTGTGGAACCACACAGCCCAGCATGACCCATTGCTGGGTTGTGTGGTTCCACAAAGGCAGGCGGTCCAAAGTGGAATAGTGGTGTCACTGGTCAGCACTTTGACACGCCTGCACTTGTGGAACCACACAGCCCAGCATGACCCATTGCTGGGCTGTGTGGTTCCACAAAGGCAGGCGGTCCAAAGTGGAATAGTGGTGTCACTGGTCAGCACTTTGACACGCCTGCACTTGTGGTACCACACAGCCCAGCATGACCCATTGCTGGGCTGTGTGGTTCCACAAAGGCAGGCGGTCCAAAGTGGAATAGTGGTGTCACTGGTCAGCACTTTGACACGCCTGCACTTGTGGAACCACACAGCCCAGCATGACCCATTGCTGGGCTGTGTGGTTCCACAAGGGCAGGCGGTCCAAAGTTTCTTGAATATATACATTGAAACATGGCTTTACTCACCTTGGTATGCACAACACGAACTATGCCGTCCACTTCAATTTTCCACCCAATCCTATGAATAAGCCAAAAACAAACACTAGTGAATAGTAAATTCACACAACAGTGAAAGCCTATTGTACACCAATACAAAAAGGATTTTTTTGGTTAAAAAAAAAGTGGTATCAGAATAGCTCTTTGGCCCATCATACATGTAGCCACAAAGAGCTTTCATCCGTTACCACACGCGCCCGCATACATGCCCGCGCATGTATGCCTAGACATAAAGCTCCTTGGTAGTACCCGGTCACGGGTGGGGGAGCCCAACACATATAAAACAATAGTAAGAAAAAAAAAAAACTAATGGGAGGGGGAGAAAGGGATACATGAAAAACATAACAGTAAATAAAACAATACGACCGGGCTTATGGTGGTTGTCCGTCCGGATCCTCGTCTTCCTCCTGATGGGGCGTCGATGCCCTGGGCGGCTGGGGAGTGGGTTGACTTGGCCTCGGTGCCCGTGCGGGTGTAGATGTTGCGGCCGGTGTTGGTGGTGGAGGCATCTGGTGGGTGTGGTACATCCCTGTATATCCTTGGTACAGCTGTGACCGTCTATACCAGGATGGTGGTGGAGGAAGGGAAGGAGGCGTCCATGTGGCTTGTGATGGCGGAAGAGGTGGATCACCAGCGTGTTGATGAGCTGGCTCTGGGAGCTTATCGTACATCATCTGCAGTGTGG
The DNA here is from genome assembly GCF_028390025.1 of Pseudophryne corroboree. Classification (NCBI taxonomy): domain Eukaryota; kingdom Metazoa; phylum Chordata; class Amphibia; order Anura; family Myobatrachidae; genus Pseudophryne; species Pseudophryne corroboree. The sequence continues at coordinate 98,324,732 of NC_086447.1, read as the reverse complement.
TTGTGATGATTTGTTGGCTGGCTACCGAATGTCGTTGGCTCTCCGACATGTTGTCAACGCTGTGTGTCAGGCATGATGTGTTCTCCACCAGCCCGTTCATGGATGTGGCCAGAATGTGAAGGATGTCCATAGTCTCCCTGTAATCTTCTCTTCTGGTCTTTTGCATTTCGGCCGTGCTGTCGGCATGAGCCTTTTGCATTTCAACCAGACCGTTTGCCATCTTCTCCATTGTCCTCTCAATGGCGTCCAGTCTGGTTCCAACGACACTCGTGTAAGTATCCTGGAGGGAAGTAATCTGGGATGCCAGGGTATGTACCCTCTGAACATTTGAGGGATCCTGCCCTTCCTGTACATCTGCCACCAATTGCATTTGTGCAGCTGAAAAGAAAATTAGAAATTATTATACACATTCATACATTTGTTTGAAGGTTCACAATTCGATATTTACTTACACAGGGATGTAGAAACAGCAGGCTGCTGCACTTCCACCTCGTCATCCTCTGACGAATCCTGTAGGAGATCCGGCCTGTAGAAGGGACCAATCCCCGACGCAAGTCCTCTGCTGGTCCGTGGCACCTCTGTTTGCAATAGAAAAAAAAATTAAAGTTAATAAACTATACAAAACTGGTGCACCCCCCCACCACCCCTCCCACCACCCCCCCCCAAACAGTAAATACAAACCTTCTCCATCCTGAGGTGCCGCTGCTCCAGGAGCTTCGCTTGTCCTCAATTCTGGAGACTTTTCAAGGGTCTGGCTGGATACTTCTGCACGGCTGTCTTCAAACCCAAGAAAAGTCTCATCCGTTAACCCTGTAGACTCAAACAGTTCGGGTGATGGGTCCACAAGGGTAGTGTCTTGTTGAGGCTCTTCGGTCACAGTCCCAGAGCTCCTGGAGAGATGACGATCTGGTGATGGCCTGCGCGCAGGAGATGTAGTTTGGCGCCCATCTGGTGGTGTGGTCGCAGACGGTGTCTGGCGCACAGGTGACGTTCTGCGCGCTGATGTCTGGCGCGCAGGTGATGGTCTGCGCGCTGACGACGTCTGGCGCGCAGGTGACTTTCTGTGCGATGACGATGTGTGGCGCGCAGGTGATGGTCCGCGCGCTGCTGTCGATGCCTGCTGCGCAGGTGATGGTCCGCGCGCTGGCGATGTTCTGCGCGCAGGTGATGTCCTCTGGGCAGGCGTGTCTGTGGAAAAAAAAAACACATTAGCAAATACGAAAAAAAAAAAAGATTTAGTACAGCTCATCTGAATGTATTCTTACCATCAGGCCTCCTTTTGTACTGCTTGTCTCCCGCCGTCTTCCGTCTTCTGGGCGGTTCTTCCTCCTCGGGAAAGCCAGCAGGACGGCTAGAGTCCACACCTCCGCGAACTCCTTCGACCATGGCAGGGTTCATGCGCCTTCTAATAACGTTCTCCCAGGGTAGCCACTTCAGATATAGAGCCGGATCACCTCCCGTAGCTGTCTCATGTCGGCGCTGAATCCCCATCTTCTTCTTGGTCTGTCTGCGGCAATCACTGTACCGCTTCATGCAGTTTCTGGTGCTCCGGCGGTTTCCAGATACTGCAGTGACTTGTCTCGCGATGGCATCACAGATGTTTTGCTTGGTCTTAGCTGCTGTGGTCTGTGCCCTTGGTCCATACAGAACGTCGTAGGACCTGTCGACGCCATCCACTAGGGCACAGTTTTCCGCCTCAGTGTATCTGGGTCCACGCGGCTTCTTTGGTCCTGCATCTTCACCAGAGGCTTCCTCCTCCGACTGCTCCTCTGGCTGGCTTCTTGCCTTTAGGGATTTGCCCCATACAGTACAGATATTTTTCAGTGATTTGCAGATCATTTTCAGCATATATAGATCTACCAATCTTGAAAGGCTCATCATTTTACTAGAAACGTTCTGCAAATCTGCTGATTGTTACTGTACACTAGCAATCTACAGCCTCAACATGTTGGACAACCTGATTTATCAATCCCAATCAGTTTTTTGGGGCCGAATAAAATGGGGCCCGAGTTTGGCGGCCGTGCGGGATGCTGGGCGAACTTGGACATTTTTTAAAGGGGCAATCACTTACTGGGCAAAACTATGCCTTGTAAGTGATTGCCCCTTTAATAAACATCCGTGTTGGCATCCTGCACGGCTGCTGAACTCAGTAGCCACTACATCCGGCCCTTGGTTTGAATTTGTGGACCCCACACACTGCAGAAATATTTACAGAATGATCTGCAAAATACCAAATTGCCCCAATTGAATGCCTTATGCCAATATTAAATCAACCCTTAAGTAGGAGATTTGCCAGCAATTTGGCCTCCTAACTTCCAGATGTACTGTAGCAGCAATTTGGATATTGAGAAAGCAGGCGGCTGGTGATGTATGCGTTTTAATCCTGGCACGCATCACCAGCGGCTTGGCCTATTCTGGTTTGTTATATTTTAAAGTAGACAAAAATATATATATTTTTGGGGATAAAAAATGTTGTATAAGCCCTGTCACAGCACCCCGCCCCAGCCTGCACTCAGATACAGTGGAAAGTTGTGACATGGGTTTTAATCAAGCCACTACCATGAAGAGTATTATATAGTGCACTTGTGTTCACCAGACATGTAAACCACACAGTTATTACCTACAGAAGAACATAAAATATATTCCCCCCCATCTCACAGTCCAAACACAGCATAGCAGTCATTCCGACAAATAACAATCAAGTCACATCCAAAATCTTAGTTACAGTGAGGCTTTGAGGAATCGCCATAACCCATGGCAATGCTACAGCCCTCCATACTACAACCAATTGGGGCAATTTGAAGTTTTGCAGATGATTGTGTAACTAAATCTGCAATGTATGGGGCTCATAGATCGCAGTTTCCGACCAAAAAGTAAATGGAATTGGTAATTCAGGTTGTCCAACATGTTGGATTTTACAGATCAATTGGAGCTGTAGATTGCTAGTGTATGGTAACAATCAGCAGATTTGCAGACTGTTTCTAGTAAACTGATGAGCCTTTCAAGATTGGCAGATCAGTATTTGCTGAAAAGGATCTGCAAATCACTGAAAAATATCTATAATGTAAGGGTGCAGATTGGTGGATTGCGGAATCTTTTAACCACTTGCCTGACATCAGACGCAACCATGCCTGCAAGTGCTCTATCTGACCTGGTCGCACAGGATGCGACCAGTCAGATAACTGTGTTAGCAGCGGCAGGAAAGAGAAACTTCCCTCCGCTGCTGCTGTCAGAGGGACCGGAAGGTCCTTCTGCCTCCCTGCACTCTCCCCTACTGATTGCCGTGCTGCCGATCCCTGCTGATCGGTCAGCACGGCAGGATCCCCAACCCAGTGGCTGCAGACAATGGCAGCCGCTGGGGAGTGTAAATTAACCCTCCCAAGCCACCCCCAGACCCCCCCCCTGTATACCTGGAGGCTGTCCCGGCTTTCAAAATGAAAGCCGCGATGGTTGCGATGTTTCCTATGTTCTGTTGGTCGCGATGTTCCGGTCGATGTTTGGGGGCGGGACGAAAAAACATATTTTAAAAAAAAGTTTTAAATAGTTTTTTTTATTATTTTTTAACTAAAATCATTTTGGATAGGGTTAAATTTATGTTCTTCACCTAATTCACTCATAAAAAAAGCCGACAATTTTGGAGCATTTTTTGGCAAAATAAATTGTCAGTTAAGTGGTTAATTGGGGAAAAATCACAGAATCTGTGAATTGCTTTTCAGTGATTGCTGATGTATGGAGTCCACATAGATATCTGCCCAAACCCAATAGTTGTATGGGCGCAGATTGGTGGATTGTGGATAGTAGACAGTACAAAAGGTCGATAGGTCAATAGGTCGACATGAAACTGGTCAGCTCAAAACCACTTTTTTTTTTCATTTTTGGTGTTATTTTGTATGTTTAACGATATATGAGCCAAATTAGTAGAAATGTATCCCCTCGCGGACTCGCTTTGCTTGCTACAAGGTTACTGGGGATAATAGTTTGTGACATGGATAGTAAATTCATTAAAAGTTGTAAAAACCTTTAAAAAAAAAAGAATCTTGAGTTGACCATATGTGTGTCGACCATTGTCATTTCGACATTTTGAATCTGTCGACTTAAAGAACCTGTCAACCTTTTGTACTGTCTACTTTTTACATGTCAACCGTCTGACCCTGTTGACCTTTTGTATCTGTTGACCTATTGACTGCCCCACCATATGGTGTCGACGTATTGACTGTAGGCCTTTTGGCTGTCTATCTATCATCCACCACCCCAATTATCACAGCATTCAAGAGGTTAACAAGACTGCCTAAACTCATCATTTTAATTGACGTTCAATATGTTCCATCAATATGCTGTACTAAAATAACTCCATTATAAATCCACAATTCCTCTTCCCCCTAGGTATGACTTGTTATTGCCTCAGGCATCCAGCACTGTCAAGACAATTTGCTTAATTAACTGAATTGAAACCCCTAATACATTTGACCGTGGCAATACAATAGATTAATGCTGCGAGCCAGGCCTTCATAGAATAGCCTTTGCTAGATGTGCTCTGACACAGTGATCTGAAAAATTAAAGAGCAAAACAGAGAAACGAAGCATTAATTCATCAGGAGGGCGTTGAATCTCTGCAGCACACTAACGAAGGGTCATTGCTGCTGAATACAGTGATGAGGTGCATATGCTTCAGGCTGGTACCATTCTCATCTCCAATTAGGTGATCAGACGCTCTACAGATGTCACCGAGTTACACACAGCTTTAAAAAGGACAGAACTATGCGGCGGTGGTACATGGTCTGAGGTGAGGCAGCCAAGTGGCTGTAATAAGTCTGCAAGGGCGCAGGAGACTTTTTGTAACATGTTAAAAACTGTCTCTAAAAGCCGCGCACAGGGAGGTGATAAACCGGAATAGTTTAGTTTAATGAACTATGATATAAATGTCACACGTAACATGTCCTTTGAGAAATTGTTATTGTCAGAACTCGCACAAACAACTGAATGATTTCAAACAAAATATTCCAAGATGGCGGTCATTAGGTCGACATGAGTTATGTCGGCATACATCGGGTCGACCACATTTGGTCGACATGCATTAGGTCATATCATTTTGGTCGACGTGTACTCGGTCGACATGGAAAAAGGTCGATATGAGTTTTTCTCAATTTTTTTCATTTTTTTACCTTTTTCATACTTGATCCACATGGACTACAATTGGGAACGGAAACCTGTGCCGAGTGCAGCGGTAGCAGAGCGAGGCACCGTGCCCGAAGTTCACTCGCCATGTGAGGGGACACGGTGCACTAATTGGGGTTCCCAGTCACTTTTTGGAGAAAATGACAAGAAAAAAAAGTCAAAATCTCATGTCAACCTTTTTTATGTCGACCTAGCACATGTCGACCTAATGACCACGTCGACCTAGTGATCACGTCAACCTAATGCATGTCGACCAAATGTGGTCGACCGAACTGATGTCGACCTAATGAACCACACCCAATTATTCCAGCTGCTGTGGTTCACTGTTCTTTAACCCCTTCATCGTTGAGGGTTTTCTCTCTGGACTTGGTGGTATTCTAAGTAGGCTCTGAGCTGCCTTTCCCTCTTTTTAGGACTGCAGAAAGACCGCCATTGCTATGGTTCCTTAATCCTTTTGCAACTGAGTGTTTTCACACCCCTGTGCTGAGCCTATTTTGCCCTTTTTACAGATGATCACATTCCAACACTAATATCAGTATTATTTTTTATTTATGACGTAGCCACACAAATACCTTGGATGTTTTTTTCAGACAAATTAGAATTTTCAGAAAATACACTTGCTTACTCCTACTGACACACCAAATGCAGTGCTGCCAAGAGGTCTGCTGGGTAAAGTGTTGGGGTCATGACCTAATCATGGGAGGCGTGGCAGAGCCCCCTTGGAGCAAATTAAAAAAAAAAGTCTTTGTAGCGCCGAGTAGGGGGGCACCTTGAGCCCATCAATTCAAGGCGGGAGCGCAATCACTGTGATCACTTACCCTACCTGCACAGCAACAGGCAGGGGCTCGGCAGCAGTATCTCTGCCTCACAGCAGCCCAGCGGACCCAGGCCCCCACTTGGACCCTCCATCAGGCCCGGCATAGGTAATTAGTACACACACCCCCACTCCCCCTCGGCGGCCCTGACCAACTGAAATCTGGGCAAAATGGGGGGAAAAAACTATTTTATTATTGAAATTGCAAGTGAAACAAAAGCAAATCTGGATATTTTTTAATAAATCATGTTTGGTTTGTTCCAATTAAATAAGCTACATGAAATGCATTGGATGACCCCCCCCCCCCCCTGTTGATTGCTTGCTTTAGTTGACCTTATCTCCAGTATGGACAGGGTCAATTGCGGTCACAGGAAGCCGAAGTTTTGAGCCTTCATATGCGTCTGAGTTGCACTGCGCATGCGTCCCACTGGATACCAGTGGCGTGCGGTGAGGTCAGTGGCTGGTGAGGCACTGCAGCAATAATGTCCACCGAGTCCTGGCGATGACCCCTACCACCGCTGAGCCAATGCCCGCTACTGCCCCTGAGCCAATGTCTGCTACTGCCACAGTCCCTGGTGCCCGCTAATCCCACCACTAATGGCCACCGCCCCCGCCAATGGCTTACAAAATTGACCACCATCAACTGCCTCAGCCCCCCCCGCCACTAATTCGCAGCTCAGTCCGATGGCCCTGCTGCCAATGCCTGCAGCCTGCCTGCTCATCAAACTTGTGATGAGCAGGTGGCTAATATATTGTAAACTTTTATAAAATAAAAAATAAAAACTGGTCTTTGGGACTGGGGAGGGAGTGGAAGGAGGACATGAATGCAATTTTGTTGTACAGGGCTTTCATTAACTTAATAGCGACGTGGGCCAGGACAACATAATAGCCAGCAGTGGGTGGGAGAGGGTAATGCCAGGGAGAGGGTGACTGCCGTGGGTGACAGGGAGAGCGTGACACCAGGTAGAGGATGACAGCAGTGGGCGACAGGGAGAGGGTGACAGCAGTGGGTGATGACAAGGGGTGGGTGACATGAGGAAGAGGGTGACAGCAGTGGGTGACAGGGAAAGGGTGATGCCAGGCAGAGGGTGACAGCAGTGGGTGATGACATGGGGTGGGTGACGTGAGGAAGAGGGTGACAGCAGTGGTGACAGGGAGAGGGTGAGGCCAGGTTGAGGGTGACAGCAGTGGGTGATGCCAGGGAGAGGGTGACAGCAGTGGGTGACAGGGAGAGCGTGACACCAGGTAGAGGGTGACAGCAGTGGGTGACAGCAGTGGGTGACAGGAAGAGGGTGATGTCAGGTAGAAGGTGACAGCAGTGAGTGACGGAGAGGGTGATGCCAGGTAGAGGGTGACAGCAATGGGTGACAGGGAGAAGGTGACAGCAGTGGGTGACAGGAAGAGGGTGATGTCAGGTAGAAGGTGACAGCAGTGAGAGACGGAGAGGGTGACGCCAGGTAGAGGGTGACAGCAGTGGGTGATGACAAGGGGTGGGTGACATGAGGAAGAGAGTGACAGCAGTGGGTGACAGGGAAAGGGTGATGCCAGGTAGAGGGTGACAGCAGTGGGTGATGACATGGGGTGGGTGACGTGAGGAAGAGGGTGACAGCAGTGGTGACAGGAAGAGGGTGAGGCCAGGTAGAGGGTGACAGCAGTGGGTGATGCCAGGGAGAGGGTGACGGCAGGGAAAGGGCAACAGCAGTAGCTGTGGGTAAGTGTGACAGAGAGAAAGAAAGGGTGATGGGGACAGGCAGTGAATGACAATTATATTGCTATATACTTACCTGATCCTGGGTCTAGAACTGCAGCATGGCTCCTCCTTCGGTGTGAACTCAGGGAACGCCGGTGGAAATAGCAGCCTGAATGTGGTACACCTGCACGGGATGCCCCTTTTTGTGGATTTATTGGATGGTATCACTGTTTTTGTGTGTGGGGACGGAGAGACTTGCAGGGGTTGGCTGCCGCCCCTGCTTTCCCCCCAGCTGTGGCAGTAGACGGAGAGAGAGGCGTTGGGACCCAGCGGGGAACAGCTGGGTCAGGATTGCACCACATGCTCCACTGGCGGGACACATCCGGGGACTCCTGATAAAAGGGGGTGCCTGCTGGACCATTGGGGAGAGCGCTGAGGTGACTGGGATAGGGAGCTGTGCTATGGAGCATGGCAGAGCAGGCAGGCTTTGTCAGCGTTGTGAAGTGGATAGGACAGTGAGCACTCCTGCCTTACCCGTTTCTGGCCAGACCCCAGCAGCTGCGGAGAACAGAGCAGAGAAGCATCGGAACAGCAGCGGTTACACCCACCCAGAGCCGGAGGTGACAGAAAAGGCAGAAGTGGACCACCCTCCCATTTAAGGCGATCAGTAAGGCGGCTTTTCCTCGCAAAAGGTCAGACCGGGGGCACAGCTGCGGTCAGAGTGACATCGTCAGCAATTCCCTGGGTAGCGGCGGGTGGAGCATTCTTCTGGGGACCCGACCTCAAGTGACTGAGAAAGGCGCAACTAACCAATCACATCTTCCTCAGTGGCAGGGGCGTGCTTTCATATGAGCTGAAAGCACGCCCCTGTCAAAGAGGCACTTATACTAGTGCCGCTTTTAGTTATTTTTTTAATGGTTTCTTACTGAGCAATGCTTGGCCCCGCCTTCGCTTCCGCTCCTTTACCATCGACTGCGGTGCCTCTGAATCACTTTTAAAACTTTTTTTATAAAGGTAAAAATGATTGAAATATTATAAAGGCTAACGCAGATACATATGACACAGAATATGTGTCATAAGTATCTTCTTTGTATTATTTTAATCATTCATGACAGGGGAGGCACTGCCTCCCCTGACTACACGTCCCTGCTGGATACCCCCTTGGTGGTCCTAGAATGAATTTGGATGCAGAGGAATCTGAATGGTATACAGTACCTGGAAGGTAATAGGTGGCGTGTACTGTCCCTAAAACTGCATGTTGTGGTGGTGGTGCTAGTAATCGGATTATATACTATTGCTATTGTGGTCATAATTTGAGCTGCCAGCAAAATAGAGGGGGGTTTCCGGGCAACTGGACCCCCCCCCCCCCCCCCGTACCCCACCACTCTGCATTTGCCTATTTCTGCCCAGATACCACTAAAGTGAGAATGTTCCTTTTTTTTAACCCTGTTTCTTTTATCCTGTACAAGTTTTTATTTAGAAATGAATAAAGCTTATTCCAAAGACTTCACACATATATGGCCGATGTATACTCTTCTAGCAACAGCTTCCCGAGATTGCATATTGCAGCTGCTTAGCAAGAGCTACTTGTCAATATTTTTATAGATTTTTCATTTTCTTATTTATTAAGAGTTATTTATGATAGAAAAATGAAGCAGCACTTCAGCCTGATAATGAGACAAGTAGTACATGATCCATAAATAAATGAAACAGACACACTTACTTTTTTTTTACCTATTCCCAATGCTGAGGAAGGAATCAGCACATGTTACTTTGAAGAAAGAAAAATAAATTTAATGAGTCAGCTGAAACAACAATAAGTTACATTTGCCTGACATCTGTTTCAACCACACCTCATGGTTTCCTTCTAACAGATATTTATATAGTGCACACATAGGGGCTAATTAAGACCTGATCACTGCAGTGCGTGTTTGCACAGCAGCGATTAGGTCTGAACTGCGCTTGTGCTGGCACCGCAATACGCCCTGGCGCATGCCAGACAGCCGACGGCTGTCTTAGCCCTGCGATCGCCTCTGCCTGATTGACAGGGAGATGCGGTCGATGGGTGGGAGGGGGTGGGCCGGTGGCATTTGGCCGCAATTTAGGGTGCACGGTACGGGCAACACAGACGTGCCTGGACTATTGGGAGGGCAGGCTTTGGCGGCTGCCTGACATCACGCGCAGCCACTGCGACACGAGTAGCTCCCTGCCAGCGCGCTGATCATTCTGTGAAGCTTGATCAACACAAATGTGATTGTGGCTAATAGTGAACTCAACGTTATTGTTTCTTTATTGCATTATCATGTTGGCTTGATCAACACAAACATGATTGTGAATAATTGTGAACTCAGCTTAATTGTTTTTTTATTGCATTATTATATCGATTTTTATTGTGGGAATAGTACGCCCATAAGGTTGGACATTTGCCTTATAGAGCTCTTCCGATCCATTTGATATGAATCCCTGATGAAGTCCATTTGGATGAAACGCGTTGGCTTTGTTCGGATGTGAGAATATCAGACATCCATTAACTGAGAAACACTACTGGATTAAAAATCTGTTTCTATTTTATCTACAGTATGTATCAGATGTCTGTATTTTAATGTGGATGTGATTGCCATTTGACATTGACACAGCAATTGTATTGACTGCAATGTATTGCTCAATGCTAATATGTAAATAAATTGATGTTTTAAGTAAATCGTGGTCAAAATTTGGAAGAGAATTCATATATAAAGACGACATTGTATAGCTCCCTTGGACATTCTACTTCTTATATATATATATATATATATATACACACACACACACACATACAGAGGCGGATTGGCCATAGGACTTAGAGGGAAGATTCCCGGTGGGCCGATGCACCCGTGGGGCCTGTTTTGTTTGAGGACATGTGGTCCTATTTTTAGACATAATGAATAAGATGCAAAATAATTTGCATATATGAAAATTACTTTGCCTCTTAGCCTGTGATTGCAGATGATCTAGTGTATGCTCTGTCTGCCTGCTTGGATGACATATAAGATTGAGTGAATAGTGATTGGGATACGGTTGGTGTAATAAGCAAGAAAATATATCTTTCTAAAGAATTATATAGTTTCCTAAATTCTGAAGGAGAATCATATAATATGCTCATAATATTTAATTTTATTTCCTTTTAACTTCCCCCTTGATGCTGGACATGCCCACTATCTGGAAAGTCTTGGGGGAAAGGTGCTGCTGATGGCCCATGACTAGACCTTACACCTCTGGTGCTGCCCATGTGGGGCCACTAGTACAAATTTTTCCAGGGCCACTTTTTGTTCCCAATCCGCCCCTGTGTGTATATATATATATATATATATATACACAAAATGTTGCAATACATGAAACGTTGGAGACATCTCTTGGAGCTCTACAGAGCCGGATTAAAGGTGGGGCCCTGAAGGTATGTACCCCGGGCCCCCTTTCTTAAAAGGGCACCCTGTGCCCTCGCCACCTACCACAGATCGGATCTTTGATGCGATCTGCGCTGCTGTGCTCCCATCAGCGGCTCCCCACTGCACTGCCAGATGCTTGTGCAGCCGAGCCACAAGCAGGGAAGGCAGCTGGGCGACGGCTGTCCCAGCTCTCCTGGCTGCAACTACAAAACACTGTTGTGGCGCCGCATGCCAGTGACGCCACGGAGAGGGAGCCGAGCTACAGGGCAGCTGAGCAACAGCTCAGCTGCCCAATCATCTGTGAAGCAGCAGCCTGGGGCTCAGCCATTGGCTGGGCGCGAGCTGCAGGGAACAAGGAGGAGTCGGATGGGCTCTGGAGTGAGGGGTTGTGGTGTGGAGCCAGCGCCCAGCGAAGTGTGCTGCTTGGAGGACAAAGAGAGAGGAACTCTAACTCTCCTATGTGTGACAGCAGCCTGCCGTACTTAAAGTATAGGTTTTGTTTTTTATATATATATATATATATATATATATATATATATATCAATACAATCAATGTCCCTGGCACTCTGGACTTATGCATAGTCTGCTCCGGTGCCCTCCTCTCAGATTTGCATCTGTAAATAGCGTCCTTGATGCGGGCGGCACTCAGAGACTTAAACAATAATCTCCTTGGTGAACAAAAGCCTCGCAGGGCAAATTTATTGTGACGTTTCGGGGTGCTTGGCCCCTTCCTCAGACAACTCAAAACAGTGAACATATGTGCAATATATAGACAAGAACTGTATGCTATAAAATTCAGGGGTGCTGTAAAAATACAGGGGTGTTGTAAAAATTCAGGTGTGCTGTGGCTCTGTTATGTATGCTGTAAAAATACAGGGGTGCTGTGGGCCTGTCCTGTATGCTGTTAAAATACAGGGGTGTTGTAAAAATACAGGGGTGCTGTGGCCCTGTCCTGTATGCTGTCAAAATACAGGGGTGCCATGGCCCTGTCCTGTATTCTGTCAAAATATAGGGGTGCTGTAACAATACAGGTGTGCTGTGGCTCTTTCCTGTATGCTGTAAAAATACAGTTGTGTTGTAAAAATAGAGGGGTGCTGTAAAAAATAAAGCAACACTGGCCTTGTCCTGTATGCTGTAAAAATACAGGGGTGTTGTAAAAATAAAGGAACACTGGCCCTGTCCTGTATGCTATAAAAATCACTGGGTGCTGTGATCATTTGGGGGTTCTGTTGCCCTGTGCTGTATGCTGCAAAATACAGGGGTGCTGTAAATATAAAGCGGAACTGTTCTATTTGCTGTAAAAATAAAGGGGTGCTGTTCTGTGTGCTGTAATAATAAAGGTGCACTGTACTGTGAAAAGGAGAATGAAAAGTTGGAGGAAAAAATAGTGAAAGATCAGGAACCACTTCCAGTTCCTAGTACTAGTGCTGAAGCTGCTGCTGCTGCCATCAGTCATGGCATTGACGATGCAATTCTATCAACGTCGTCTGCTAAGGACGATGCTCAATGTCTTAGAGGGCATGTAAAATCCAAGAAGCAAAAATTAATAACTAAAAAACAAAAATGATCTGATGAGAAACATAAAGGGTGGTATTCAATTCTTTTCACCTCCTTCCACACCAGTTCTGTTTCTGCTGATAGGTATGGTATAATCATTTCAGCTCGCTACCCCTGCGGTAGCAAAGGCACCCAACCCGTTACGCAGCTAAACCTGACTACTATAGGCGCGATATGTGCTTTAATGGGGATCACTTTAGAAAGGAGATTGGGCGTGATAAATCATTTGAATACCACCAAAAATTGGCAATATGCCATTCACAACATGAAGTGGCAAGGAAAGGCTAAGGCCTTGGTCTATAGTCATGACTGATGGTTCAGCTTCTCATGAAGATGAATGAAGATGAAGCTTGTTAAAGCACAGGAAAAAACAACGGTGTGTTCAGGATCACAGATATCACAAATCCCCAAGGAGAGTCCAAGTGTGTCCGCGGTTGCGCTGTCTAGGCCTCACCTTCCCAAGACTTTATGGGAAGAGGAGGCTCCTACCACCATTTGCACGCACTCTGCAAGTCCTGGGAGGAGCACAGCCAGTCCAGTTGCTGATATTGAGATTGAGGATGTCACTATAGAAGTATACCAGATGAGGATATTGGTGTAGCTGGCACAGAGGAGGAAGTTCACTATGAGGATTCTGGTGGTGATGTGGTTTGTTTGAATAAGGCATCAGTGGAGACAGTTGTTGTCCATGGGATGAAAAGCCCATTGTCATGCCTGGGCAAAATACCAAAAAGCCACCTCTTCGGTGTGGAATTATTTCTCTATGAGGATGTGGATGTAAAGTGTAAACACTGAAGGAGGTGAAGAATCGGAGGATGAGGACGACATCTTGCCTCTGAATAGCCAGTTTGTGCAAGGAGAGACTAATTGCTTCTTTTTTGGTGGGGGCCCAAACAAATCAATCATTTGAGCCACAGTCATGTGGCAGACCCTGTCGCTGAAATGATTGGTTTGTTAATTGTGGAATTTTTGGAATTGTCCTTGGGCCCTCCCACCCACCCATATGTTGTATAAACAGGACATCTTTTCTTTGCATTATGTGATCTTTTGGGCCTAGTTTGTAAAACTGCCATCCTGTCTGCCACTGCAGTGCCACTCCTAGATGGGCCAGGTGTTTGTGCCGCCCACTTGTGTCGCTTAGCTTAGTCATCCATCTACCTTGGTGCAACCTTTTGCCTAAAAACAATATTGTGAGGTGTTCAGAATAGACTGGAAATGAGTGGAAATGAATGTTATTGAGGATAATAATACTGTAGAAACAAGAAAACCCCAACATTCTGTGATTTTAGCTGTTTTTATGTTTATTTATTTATTTTTTAAATCCAGATCCAAAACCCGAAAGGGTGGTTTTGGCAAACCCAATCCATATCCAAAACAAGAATGGAGATCCAGATCCAAAATACAAAACCCGAAAAGTGTCCAGTGCACATCTCTAATACATATATATTTATATTGGGCCGCACTCTCATCTTCCATGTTTGCAACAACTGGGGTGTCACCCACGATACACAGTCAATTCGGGTATCAACATATAGAAATACATAAAGTGACACTCTCCAGATTTCCAAATGTGCAAAAAGATGTGCAAAAAGTGCATTTATTATTTAAAAAAGCATATTCAGCTCTCAAACATTTTCGGTCCATCCGGACCTTCATCAGGAGGCGCTACAATTCAATAAGGCACAGGAACATTTCTTATCACAGTCCAATAGCAAGGCTAGGTATGCCTATTTGGCTCCCTAAATACCCTCACACCACTCAAAAAAGTGCGCCAAAAGGCACTTCCACATTCCAAACTGGAGCGCACATTACGTCACTTCCCTTAATATGTAATTCCTCACAACAGTGTTCTTATAGGTACAACAAGGCTCAGAGTTTTCCCATCTTAGCCACCTCAGCCAAGGAGTCTATGGGCACCATTACCACCGGAATACCTGATCATATTCCCCGCTGGACAGAAAGAAAAAGGAATGACTAGGCACCAGGAAAACAGTAGTAATGATATGTAGTTAACCAATATCGGACAATTTACATACGGTTAGTACCTTTATTAATATGTCCATTTGGTGGTGCGGCCCGAGTCAGAAAGGGGTATACAAACAATAAAATTTAACTTTTAATCAATTATCAAAAAGATTATTTGTTAGGATATCTCACAGTAACCAGTTAGAGATATAATCTGAGGTATTGTAATATACAGGGTGAGTGAATAAACCAAAATTAAATAAAGATACAATACAGTTTTACACCATTGGATTTCTAATTGATATTCAGATGTACATATGCTTATATCAAATTCAAAAATACTAAGAAAAATGTATTAAGAAAATTTGGTGTATGTTCTGGTCACTCTCCATATCATATGGGTTGCGGGTTTGCAGTTATATATTGGGCTGCAACCTTCCTCCATGACCAGTACAGGTAAACTGTATTAGTGAGACCACAAATAATCTTTTTGATAATTGATTAAAAGTTAAGTTTTACTTTTGATATATAACCCATGGTATTTACCGACCGTTATTCCCCGCTGCCCAGATCGTCCGTGACACATCATGGCTGCGGTTACGGGTTCAGCACTGCACAACTTCTGGTGTTTGGAACGCATCACGTTCAATAGGAAGCTGTTGTGGAAAGCATACCGGTAACTCAGCCTAGTTCATTAACCAGTGTTGCACAATTAATGCCTTGTAGTACATCCAATGCATCCACACCACAATTCATGTGCAGTGAACATATTTTTAACACACAGGCATATTTTCTATCAATATGATCACTAAGCGCTGTTAAATAATTGGTAGGGGAATAGATTGCTTTATATATTTTATGAACATCTTCCACCATTCGAATAAGCCATAAAACTAGGTTAGAGGACTTTAAGGAGCCAAATTGCATGGTAAACATATCAACCATAACAGTGTGAAACAATACAATGATAATAAACTAATAGTCTACACCAGTTAGGGCATACCCAACTGTGGTGAGAAGCTCATCCTCATCTGTGCCTATGTTGCCTATGTTGACACTTAAATATCAGATATCAGCCACAATCAAATCCTCATTCTTTCACCCGAGGAATACAGCCAGAATCAAGCACTTAATTCCCTCAGATGATCTGCCAAAAGTCATACATGCATTTGTATCATCGCCCTCTACCTTGGTCTCCCAGCAAAAGAATTGCACCGCTTACAGCTGGTGCAAAACACAGCTGCCAGGCTGTTAACCAAAAAGCCCCATTCTAGCCACATAACACCCATCATCTACTCCCTTCATTGGCTGCCTGTAAGATGGCAAATCATCTTCAAGATTGGCTTACTGAGTTTCAAAGCACTACATGACCAGGGCCCAAGGTACCTGAAGCAGCTTCTGATCCCATACTGCCCCACTCGATTACTGCGTTCTGTAGATGAAGGACTTTTAGCAGTACCTGGAATCTCCCATAATTCATTTGGGGGTTGAGCTTTTAGTCATGCAGCTCTGACTCTATGGAACTCACTTCCCCGCACAGTGCGAGAGGCCCCAACTATAGAATCCTTCAAAAGTAGACTCAAGACTTTCCTGTTTACTCAAGCATTTCCATAATGTCCCTTTAGTATCTTCATGCTTCTGTATTTGATGAAAAGCTGTTCTGTACTACATTATTTTCTGTACTATATTATGCTATGTATCTGTTAAGTGTCTTGAGTCCTATTGGAGAAAGAGCGCTACATAAATAAAATTATTATTATTATTATTATTATATCGGTGTGTTCATTCATAAAAACATCTTATCCAACATTATACGTAAAGATATTACATATATAAACATTTTATAAATATGTGTATACAAGGAGCAAACAAATAGGTGTTTCGGTCCCCAAAAAGGAGCTATCAAAAAGGCTCTTCAAAAAGATAATTTAGGTGCTTCTTCAAATGACATTATTTACTCGAAGATTTTCAGCGCAAAAAGATATTAAAAGGATTGGCCTCATTCAGTCAATTGGGTGCCACCATTCCCAGGCTAAAGATCCATCTCACCTCCAATTTCCTTTGGATTACTGCCCGATCGGGAACAGGAACCCAGTCAATGATTCTGTATCTAAGTGATGCCACTTGATGGCCCATCACCAAAAAATGCTGTACCACTGGTTTGTCCATGCTCCCAGTGGTCATTGCTTGATGTATGGAGCTCAAGTGGTTAGCCATGCGCTCACAAAAGGTGCATGTTGTCATGCCCACATAGGCTAATCCGCACAGGCAGATGAACATGTAAACTACATGGTCCAGTCTACAGTGGAGCTTACAGTATATCGTCTCTTGATAGGTTTGCCGCTTTTCGGATGGGGGAACGTTCTGCCTGTTAACATTGTACACCCAGTGCATCTGACGCAACCGGGTTTGCGTTCATTCAACCATGTTCCATTATCATTGCCACTGTGACAAATGGAGCGCATAAGTAGCTGTTTCAAATTGCGCCCTCGTCTGAAAGCCATCATTGGTGTTTCACCGACGGCTACTCCCAACCTTGGTTCAGACTTTACAAGTGGCCAGTGCCTCCTGATCGACTTTGCAATGATTTGTGATTTATTGTCATATTTTGTGAAAAAGACCATGCGTTTTTTCTGTGTATTTTTGTTATTAGTGCGAAGTCCCAACTACTTTTTTGTTGTAACCTCTTTCAAGGAAACAATTTTGCATCTCAGTAATCTGGTTTTCAGTTCATATTATTGCGCAAACCCGCACGAACTGCAAGGTTGGTAGACTGACTTTCAAACTTGGTGGGTGGTTGCTCCTAGTATGTAAGATGGTATTGTGGTCAGTTTCCTTTCTGTATAGGGTCATCCCTAATCTTTTGCCATCATGGAAAACTGTCACATCTAGAGTCCATATAGGTTCTTCTACCACTACACCAGATGCACGCACTTGCTTTTGGGAGGTTGTGGATTGCATTTGGAAACCCCCCTCTAGGAATCCTGCACTTGCCCCTAAGTAAGGTCTGATCTACATCTCTACACAGAAGTAATCTAGTCCCTTTTGCTGCCACTATGAGTTGTAAATGGAATCCAGAATCTGCTTGGGAGTAGCAATGTCAGATAGGAATTAACTCGTGGGTGCAGGTTGGCTAGATGAACCTACAGTATATTGAATACCAATGTTCCTGACATCTGTCTCTCTATGTTAGGACCTGTAGTCCAGTAGTGGTAAAAGTGAGAGTGAATGGTCCAACAAAAGAATCAATCTTCCAAATTGTCAATTTCAGTTTCCAAAGGATTATGCGTTTCATGGTTGCTGTCCACGGTTGCTGTTTGACACGGAGATGCGCTGATGATAAATGTGACAGGGCTTGTGTGTGTCAGAATTAAGAAGGCAGCAGTTTTCTGTTTATTGCAGCGGTACAGTATGTGTCTGCTCTGAACGCAGATCCATGTGGGGAGACAAATACCAAAGAGATAGATCTTTGGATGTAATATGGGAAAGTTATTGTGTGTTTGTACTGTATAGTATGTGTGTGTTGTCTGTGTGGTGGGAAAAAAAGATTGCAAGTTCCATTAGGGTGGGAAATGATTATAATAGAATAGGCAGTAGATAAGGCTGACACTTGTGTCTACTTGGAGGGAGGGAATGATGAGGATCCAGAAACATTAATTATGAAATTTGATGAAATATGCTTACCGGTAAATAATGCCATCATATACACACATACCCTTAATACAGCTGTGCAGAGCCACGCTGAGAGTATTCATTCATATTGGGCTAAGCTCAAATTGCTGCCCAAGAACTGTGCTTATGGTGCACTAGCAAATGTGCTTATCAGGGACAGAATTGCCTGTGGGATTTACAATGATGCAATATGCACACACCTACTGCGTGAGAAGGAGTTAACACTATAGACTGCCATACAAATTTGCATATTGCACGAACAGTGCAGAAGAGAGCCAACTTCAGCAACATCCACAGCAATTGGCACACTGTGGGGCTGATTCTGATTTTGGACTAGAGGTGGGTATACACTTAGCGATATAGTAAACTATACAGCTCATTTCCCCAACCTGAGCGATATAGTTTACTATATCGCCCAGTGTGTATTCAGCCGATGACGAGCGATGGGTCATTAATGACCGCCGGTCTCGGCCGTGCATGCATCTCAATTTGGACTCATCGTCCAAGGCTGCATGCTCCAGACGGCCGCAGCATTACGTTACTGTGTGATATCGCTAGTGATATCGCACAGTGTCTATGTCCGTCGTCGGGTGGCCTGGCCCGGGAGGGGAAACACTAGGTGATGTCACTCACCGAGCACATCGCCTAGTGTGTACCCACCTTAAGAAAGAGCATGTACAGTAAATGTGAACCTTGGTAAAATCATGTGGCACTGCAGGTGGGGCAGATTAAAAATTAACAGAGATTTAGATTTAAGATAGGTGCGTCCAAACAGTTATCTAAATTGCAGTGTAAACATAAAGCTGGCCAGCATTTTTGGGCTACATGCAAAAGCAGCCAGTATTTACCCTGCATGCAAAAAAAAGTATGTATTTGCACCCCATGTCTGGGTGCACAATTATGCCACTTTCAGATACGTGACACGGGAATTTGCCAGGTTTAGCAAGCCGGCAAATTCCCGGGTCTCAGCTACATTACCCTAAGTCCAGAGTCAGTTGCGTTCACATATATATTTTTATGTGCAAAAACCCGGGATTTCCATGAACTGTATTTGAAAGGATTATTAATTGCTCTTTCTTACTTGAGTCAGGCCCTGTGTTAATTGTAGTAGTTGAGATTCATAAGCAGAAATGATCTGGTCGATCTCCAAGTGCCTGATACCCACACGGGATCTAAGGGAACACTTGCAGCAGTAAATTAAGAGTTATTGCCAACCTCACATAAGCCACATAAATCCCCAAATAACTGCTGTAGTGTACCCTTAATAAAAAAATTACATAGAGTGGACCAGTTTTGCATGTAGTACACACAATGGTGGCTCTACATTTTTTGGGCCTAGAAGCTTGAACTATTATGAGGGCCCCTTCGCAACCAGCAACAATAGGGCAACATCCAACAAGTTCCAAACGGCCTTGCTGCTCTTACAAGGACATCAAGGCCCAAATGATGGAGAACGGGGTGGTGGGGTGGAATCACCTCACAGAACCCCCGCTTCATTAATCACCTCACAGCATTTTCTCCCCCCCCCCCCCCCCGTATTAAACACCTGACAGCACATTTGTATAGTGTATTATTCCCCCCATTAATTCACTCCCTTCGTATTAGCCGTGGTCTACATTCACCCACAAGTCGATGTGAGGGTGAGTGTAGCTTGCCGACCAAATATTATAAGTGGAAAGACGGAACCCAGGCTCCCTAGTTATTGTTCTTGGTGATTTTAACAAGGGAAATTTACCATAAGGTCTTCCCAAATATAAACACCTAATTAAATGTGCGACCAGGGAAGAAAAGATTTTGGATTACAGCTGGTCCCCCGAGTGGCTCTGGGACTATAACCATGCTCTTATTTATCTCATGCGTTCATATAGGCAGAAGCTAAAACTTTCTAAACCTGTCGTGTGAAGATACAAGAATTGGAGTGTTAGGTGCAACAATGCACAGGGTGATATTATAACAAACACTCAAGGAATATGAACTGAAACAATGCACCAGGTGGTACAATAAAGAATACTAATGATATGTAAATGCAACAATGCACAGGATGATTTGAGCAATTTAGCTAAATACAGTACAAATGCAACAATGCACAGGATTATATAAATAATCAAATACAAGAGGTAACTCAAACTCTGAAAATAACCAATGCAAAATCTCAGGACTTGGCTTAAACTGTCTGATGTGGATTCTGAACAAGCCTGGAATTGGGAACTGGAACAGAACCCCCTGAAGGGAAGCAGAGAGCCAGAGACACTGCGACTGAGAACAGCTTCAGAGCAAGATTACACTGTGTGCAGTGATAGAAGGCTTGGCAACTGGAACATACTGCACTAACTGAACAGCTACTAGATTCCACCAAGGACAGGGACTGGACACAGGTACAAACAGGAAACAGGAAGCTATAACCGGCGTTAGGTGAAGGGCAAGCTAGGTAATAAAGGGAGCAAGCCCCAATCAGGATGGCTGGAAAAGAACAAGCCTCCTGAACACCGATTAACTGCAGCTGGAAAACCAGACACAAAGTAATGGCCTAATTATCTGACAGGTGAAACTGCACAGGAGACAGGCAGAAGTTACACAGAACACAGACAGGAATGAGCCACAGTGGTGGCTCATGACATGGAGCAACAGAGAACCAGTGGAGGTACTGCATGACTGCCTTAAAAACACAGACTGGGAAATGTTTATGGCTGTCATCAATAGCCTGGATGAATATACAGAGGCTGTGACCTCAGACATCAGTTTTTGAGAGGGTACTTGTATTACAACACAAACCAGGGTGAGTTGCAACAAAAGGCAAACTCTCATTCACAGAAAGACTCAGACAGCTCTGTTTGGAGAAGGAGATAGCATTCAAGAGTGGGGACAGGTACAGCTTTTTATTGGCTAATTACACATTTGGCAAGGTGACTGGACAGGTTCTTGGTCTTTTGGCGCCCCGGGCGGAGAATAGGGGCATGGCTTCATACAGGGGGCGTGGTCAGTTACGCCCCCTGTAGAGTTGTGCCCCCTGTAGCATAGCGCCGCTTGCACACTCAAAAATATAATAATACTTACAATCCCCACTGCTGACCGCTGCAGACCTCCGCCGGCGCCACTCCTCTCCTTGGATCTATGGGAGAGACATCATGACGTCTCTCCCATAGCACAGCATACACAGATACTAAAGGTCAAATATGACCCCTAGCGTCTGTCAGTCCCACAATGCTGTGCGGTGCGCGATGACGTCATCGCACAGCAAAGGTCCTCTCCACGAAGGGAAACTAGACGCGTAGCGTCTAGTTCCCTTCACAGCGGGGGACACAGCGGGGGGCACAGTAGCGGATCTTGCCATGGTGCGGCGCCCCCGGATGGCGCCGGCACCCTCCGGAAGGCGGCGCCCCGGGCAAAAGTCTTGCTTGCCCGTGGCAAGATCCGCTACTGCAAGGTGATCAAGGAGGCCAAACGATAGTACTCTGAGAAGCTGGAACAACAATTTTCAGCCAATGACTCCTAATTAGTCTGGGAGGGATTAAGGGAGATAACAAACTGCAGTTCAACTGCAGAGCCAACAGTACTTCTCCAAGACAGACTATCCCAGCTAAGCATGCCTTAGCTCATCTGCAAATGGATCACTATTTTCCTGACAGACCAGAAGCAGTATATGAGGGTGGCAAAGTCTTGGAGCCCCAGACCATCAGCACTGGAGCCCTACAAGGCTGTGTGCTCTCTCTCCTGCTCTTCTTTCTCTACACTAACAGCTGCACCTCTAGCCACCCATCATTCAAACTCTTGAAGTATGTACATGACACAACCCTAATTGGATTAATCTCCAATAGGTATGAGTCTGCCTACAGAAGGGAAGTTGGTTACTTGGCTTCTTGGTGCAACCAGAACCACCAGGAGCTGAATGTTCAACAAACTTTGGAGATGGTAATAGATTTTGGGACGAGCCCAGCGCTGATTGCTTCCCTCATCATGTGTGCCTTCCGAATTTACTCTGTGGAGTCATTCAAATTCCTTGGGACTATAATCTCCAAGTACCTTAGGTGGGAAGAGAAAATTACCTCCATCATTAAGAAGGTGCAGCAGAGGATGTTCTTCCTGAGGCAGCTGAAGAAATTCAACCTGTCGCATAAAATGATGGTCCAGTTCTACACGACCATCATTGAGACCATCTTCAGCTCATCAATCACCATCTGGTACACTGCTTCCAATGTCAAGGACATAGGCAGACTTCAGAGAATCATACAGTCATCTGAGAAGGTTATCGGCTGTGACCTGCCATCTTTCCTGGACCTGTACCCTCCAGGACCAGGAAGAGGGCAGGAAAGATCATTGCCAACCCTTCCTAACCTAGTCACCACATCTTTCAGAGATTGCCATCTGGAAAAAGATTTGGTCTTTCAAGATCAAAATGTCATGCCTTATGAACAGTTTCTTCCCCATCGCAGTGGGGCTCATCAGCAAACTCCTGGCCTCTCACTGACTATGGGATTTACCTCCTTACCTCACCCCCACCCTTGCTTATACAAGTGCAATTATTATATTTTATTTATATTTATTGTCATTTTTGTTTTTTCAGAATTTTCAGCTGTATCTTGCTTATGCTCCAACCTCAACAAGTTAATTTCTTTGTACTGTATGTGCAAATGTACTTGGCAATAAAGAGAATTCTGATTCAAATCACAGAGCTAGACTGCAACTCCCAGCAGCTTCCAATGTACTAAGGGCCTAATTGAGACCTGATCGCTCTGCTACTAATTTTGTTGTCCTGCAATCAGATAGTAGTCGCCCAAGGGTGAGTGTAATTTTGCCCCGGGCAAGTGTACAATCGCATGTGTACGCCATGCGAAAATGTCCCTCACTCACCATTTAATTTTTTTCCACTGTGTGCAGTGTGTGCGCAGCCCAGGACTAACTCCTACAGTGCGAAAAGAACAGGCTGATCGGGTCCGGAGCTGACGTCAGACACCCTCCCTGAAAACACCTGGGCACGCCTGCGTTTTCCCTGACACTCCCAGAAAATAGCCAGTTACCACCCCCAAATGGCCTCTTTCTGTCAATCACCTTGTGAATGGCTGTGCGATCGAAATTTTTGCAGCAGCGTGTTATTGTTTGGCAACGCGCAAGCGCATTTCGGTGCATGCGCATGCGCAGTCAATCGATAATCGCCCACTGTGCAAAAATGCACAGCAGCGTTCAGGTCTGGATCAGGCCCATAGTGACATGCATCCAAGCTGTAATAGCAGCTATGCTGTAACAGAAGCCTGGTTGTCATGGTGTTATTGATTTTGTTGAAAAATTAATTAATTTAAAAAAAGTAGCTTCAAGGACCCTCCAGGATTAGGCGCCCTGAAGCTAAAGCTACATTCGTTTCAATATAGATCTGCACTGAGTACACATTTATAAATATAAAACTTGCAGAGATAAAACTTTTGGTATCTGGTCTCTATGTCGACCACACTTAGGTCAACACTGTCTAAGTCCACCTCTATTGGTCAACATGTTCTAGGTCGACATGACAAAATGTCAACATGAGTTTTTCCAATTTTTTCAATTTTTTTAACTTTTTCATACTTTACGATCCACGTGGACTACAATTGGGAACGGAAACCTGTACCGAGGACAGCGGTAGCAGAGCGAGGCACCTTTGTGAGCCATGCGAGGGGATACGGTGCACTAATTGGGGATCCCGGTTACTGTACGGAGAAGACAACACCAAAAAAAGTGCAAAAACTCATATTGACCTAGTACATGTCGACCTAGAGTCCCTGTCGACCTAGAAACCGTGTCGACCTACTTACTGTCGACCAATAGTGGTCGACCTAGATACTGTCGACTTAAGTGTGGTCGACCTTGCATACCACACCCAAAACTTTCACATGTGCTAAAAATAAGTAGTTCCATTTTGGAAATTGTATTAATTCCTCAAAGTAACAAAACAACAACAGGCGTTTTTCTATGTAGCAATAAGTTAAAAGTATTTCTTGTTCTGATACATGGAAAGAAAAACCAAAACAGACTATCAACTAAATGTAATAGCCTCCAAGTTCCTGAGGTGTGGGAATTTTGGGGGTAATTCCAAGTTGATCGCAGCAGGATTTTTTTTTAGCTATTGGGCAAAACCATGTGCACTGCAGGGGAGGAAGATATAACATGTGCAGAAAGAGTTAGATTTGGGTGGGTTATTTTATTTCTGTGCAGGGTAAATCCTGGCTGCTTTATTTTTACACTGCAAATTAGATTGCAGATTGAACACACCCCACCCAAATCTATCTCTCCCTGCACATGTTAAATCTGCCCCCCTGCAGTGCACATGGTTTTGCCCAATTGCTAACAAAATTCCTGCTGCGATCAATTTGGAATTACCCCCTTTATGCGAGTCTGCCCTTTTTTTTTTAAAGTAGCAATCATTTACATGGTAAAATGAACCTGGTTTTGCCTTGTAAATGATTGCTGCTTTAAAAAAATGGTTAGACTCGCACAAAATTCCTGCAAGTCACAGGCTATTACTAGGTGCGTTTTAAGAGAGGAGTGGGCCAGTGGGCCTCCTCTCCATGGTGCTATAGGCTCCGGCATCGTTCCAGAGTCTACTGTGCATGCGCAGGTCTCTGGAAACATGGCTCCTGCCATGGTCCGGAGACAAATTTTGTACTGCACATGCGAGGTCGCCATTTTTAATGTGATATTTGCCGTGGCTGCTGTGGTTGCTGCAGTTGCAGCGCCCATCACGGGACTCCAGAAAGGTAAGAATTACAACAATATGGATGCAGTGTGTGCGGTGTGGACCCCCCTGGACCCAGGGTCTTATGTGCACTGCACACAATGCAACTATAATAAGAACACCAATGGCCATTACATTTACAGATGGAGCCATGCTAATGGTGGCACTGTCTGTGCATGGGTGCGTCCGCCTTGGTGCACCCATCGCAGCGCCTGGGCTGCGTGCATATCCGTGACATGCATGCTCCCCATTCACTACAATGGGAGCACCTCTGTGCACTTCCGTAGCGGTGCTAGGCGCCGGATAGCCTGTTCCCAAATGGAGGGCACGGTTGCGATGGAGCTGCACTAGATGAGTGCTGCTCCATCTGTAGCTGCAGTTGTCATATTTAGAGGTTATTGCTGCTGTGATGGAAGCTACTCAGTAGATGGCTGCAATAAAAAAGGACAGTACATCTCAACAGAACTCTCCAGATGGTGGAGCAAGTGATTTCTGACATGCCCAGTGCAAAGATATTCACAACAGTAGATTAGAGATGAGCGGGTTCGGTTTCTTTGAATCCGAACCCGCACGAACTTCACTTTTTTTTTCACGGGTCCGAGCGACTCGGATCTTCCCGCCTTGCTCGGTTAACCCGAGCGCGCCCGAACGTCATCATGACGCTGTCGGATTCTCGCGAGACTCGGATTCTATATAAGGAGCCGCGCGTCGCCGCCATTTTCACACGTGCATTGAGATTGATAGGGAGAGGACGTGGCTGGCGTCCTCTCCATTTAGATTAGATTTAGAAGAGAGAGAGAGAGAGAGATTGCTGTGATACTGTAGATTAGAAGAGAGTGCAGACAGAGTTTAGTGACTGACGACCACAGTGACCAGTGACCACCAGAGACAGTGCAGTTGTTTGTTTTATTTAATATATCCGTTCTCTGCCTGAAAAAAACGATACACAGTCACACAGTGACTCAGTCTGTGTGCACTGCTCAGCCCAGTGTGCTGCACATCAATGTATTGTATATAAAGCTTATAATTGTGGGGGAGACTGGGGAGCACTGCAGGTTGTTATAGCAGGAGCCAGGAGTACATGATAAATAATATTATATTAAAATTAAACAGTGCACACTTTTGCTGCAGGAGTGCCACTGCCAGTGTGACTAGTGGTGACCAGTGCCTGACCACCAGTATATTAGTAGTATTGTATACTATCTCTTTATCAACCAGTCTATATTAGCAGCAGACACAGTACAGTGCGGTAGTTCATGGCTGTGGCTACCTCTGTGTCGGCACTCGGCAGGCAGTCCGTCCATCCATAATTGTATTATAATATATACCACCTAACCGTGGTTTTTTTTTCATTCTTTATACCGTCGTCATACTAGTTGTTGTTACGAGTATACTACTATCTCTTTATCAACCAGTGTACAGTGCGGTAGTTCACGGCTGTGGCTACCTCTGTGTCGGCACTCGGCAGGCAGTCCGTCCAACCATAATTGTATTATATACCACCTAACCGTGGTTTTTTTTTCATTCTTTATACCGTCGTCATACTAGTTGTTACGAGTATACTACTATCTCTTTATCAACCAGTGTACAGTGCGGTAGTTCACGGCTGTGGCTACCTCTGTGTCGGCACTCGGCAGGCAGTCCGTCCATCCATAATTGTATTATAATATATACCACCTAACCGTGGTTTTTTTTTCATTCTTTATACCGTCGTCATACTAGTTGTTACGAGTATACTACTATCTCTTTATCAACCAGTGTACAGTGCGGTAGTTCACGGCTGTGGCTACCTCTGTGTCGGCACTCGGCAGGCAGTCCGTCCAACCATAATTGTATTATAATATATACCACCTAACCGTGGTTTTTTTTTCATTCTTTATACCGTCGTCATACTAGTTGTTACGAGTATACTACTATCTCTTTATCAACCAGTGTACAGTGCGGTAGTTCACGGCTGTGGCTACCTCTGTGTCGGCACTCGGCAGGCAGTCCGTCCATCCATAATTGTATTATAATATATACCACCTAACCGTGGTTTTTTTTTCATTCTTTATACCGTCGTCATACTAGTTGTTGTTACGAGTATACTACTATCTCTTTATCAACCAGTGTACAGTGCGGTAGTTCACGGCTGTGGCTACCTCTGTGTCGGCACTCGGCAGGCAGTCCGTCCAACCATAATTGTATTATATACCACCTAACCGTGGTTTTTTTTTCATTCTTTATACCGTCGTCATACTAGTTGTTACGAGTATACTACTATCTCTTTATCAACCAGTGTACAGTGCGGTAGTTCACGGCTGTGGCTACCTCTGTGTCGGCACTCGGCAGGCAGTCCGTCCATCCATAATTGTATTATAATATATACCACCTAACCGTGGTTTTTTTTTCATTCTTTATACCGTCGTCATACTAGTTGTTACGAGTATACTACTATCTCTTTATCAACCAGTGTACAGTGCGGTAGTTCACGGCTGTGGCTACCTCTGTGTCGGCACTCGGCAGGCAGTCCGTCCAACCATAATTGTATTATAATATATACCACCTAACCGTGGTTTTTTTTTTCATTCTTTATACCGTCGTCATACTAGTTGTTACGAGTATACTACTATCTCTTTATCAACCAGTGTACAGTGCGGTAGTTCACGGCTGTGGCTACCTCTGTGTCGGCACTCGGCAGGCAGTCCGTCCAACCATAATTGTATTATAATATATACCACCTAACCGTGGTTTTTTTTTCATTCTTTATACCGTCGTCATACTAGTTGTTACGAGTATACTACTATCTCTTTATCAACCAGTGTACAGTGCGGTAGTTCACGGCTGTGGCTACCTCTGTGTCGGCACTCGGCAGGCAGTCCGTCCAACCATAATTGTATTATAATATATACCACCTAACCGTGGTTTTTTTTTCATTCTTTATACCGTCGTCATACTAGTTGTTACGAGTATACTACTATCTCTTTATCAACCAGTGTACAGTGCGGTAGTTCACGGCTGTGGCTACCTCTGTGTCGGCACTCGGCAGGCAGTCCGTCCATCCATAATTGTATTATAATATATACCACCTAACCGTGGTTTTTTTTTCATTCTTTATACCGTCGTCATACTAGTTGTTACGAGTATACTACTATCTCTTTATCAACCAGTGTACAGTGCGGTAGTTCACGGCTGTGGCTACCTCTGTGTCGGCACTCGGCAGGCAGTCCGTCCAACCATAATTGTATTATATACCACCTAACCGTGGTTTTTTTTTCATTCTTTATACCGTCATCATACTAGTTGTTACGAGTATACTACTATCTCTTTATCAACCAGTGTACAGTGCGGTAGTTCACGGCTGTGGCTACCTCTGTGTCGGCACTCGGCAGGCAGTCCGTCCAACCATAATTGTATTATAATATATACCACCTAACCGTGGTTTTTTTTTTCATTCTTTATACCGTCGTCATACTAGTTGTTATGAGTATACTACTATCTCTTTATCAACCAGTGTACAGTGCGGTAGTTCACGGCTGTGGCTACCTCTGTGTCGGCACTCGGCAGGCAGTCCGTCCAACCATAATTGTATTATAATATATACCACCTAACCGTGTTTTTTTTTTCATTCTTTATACCGTCGTCATACTAGTTGTTACGAGTATACTACTATCTCTTTATCAACCAGTGTACAGTGCGGTAGTTCACGGCTGTGGCTACCTCTGTGTCGGCACTCGGCAGGCAGTCCGTCCATCCATAATTGTATTATATACCACCTAACCGTGGTTTTTTTATACCACCTAACCGTGGCAGTCCGTCCATAATTGTATACTAGTATCCAATCCATCCATCTCCATTGTTTACCTGAGGTGCCTTTTAGTTCTGCCTATAAAATATGGAGAACAAAAAAGTTGAGGTTCCAAAATTAGGGAAAGATCAAGATCCACTTCCACCTCGTGCTGAAGCTGCTGCCACTAGTCATGGCCGAGACGATGAAATGCCAGCAACGTCGTCTGCCAAGGCCGATGCCCAATGTCATAGTACAGAGCATGTCAAATCCAAAACACCAAATATCAGAAAAAAAAGGACTCCAAAACCTAAAATAAAATTGTCGGAGGAGAAGCGTAAACTTGCCAATATGCCATTTACCACACGGAGTGGCAAGGAACGGCTGAGGCCCTGGCCTATGTTCATGGCTAGTGGTTCAGCTTCACATGAGGATGGAAGCACTCAGCCTCTCGCTAGAAAACTGAAAAGACTCAAGCTGGCAAAAGCACCGCAAAGAACTGTGCGTTCTTTGAAATCCCAAATCCACAAGGAGAGTCCAATTGTGTCGTTTGCGATGCCTGACCTTCCCAACACTGGACGTGAAGAGCATGCGCCTTCCACTATTTGCATGCCCCCTGCAAGTGCTGGAAGGAGCACCCGCAGTCCAGTTCCTGATAGTCAGATTGAAGATGTCAGTGTTGAAGTACACCAGGATGAGGAGGATATGGGTGTTGCTGGCGCTGGGGAGGAAATTGACCAGGAGGATTCTGATGGTGAGGTGGTTTGTTTAAGTCAGGCACCCGGGGAGACACCTGTTGTCCGTGGGAGGAATATGGCCGTTGACATGCCAGGTGAAAATACCAAAAAAATCAGCTCTTCGGTGTGGAGGTATTTCACCAGAAATGCGGACAACAGGTGTCAAGCCGTGTGTTCCCTTTGTCAAGCTGTAATAAGTAGGGGTAAGGACGTTAACCACCTCGGAACATCCTCCCTTATACGTCACCTGCAGCGCATTCATAATAAGTCAGTGACAAGTTCAAAAACTTTGGGTGACAGCGGAAGCAGTCCACTGACCAGTAAATCCCTTCCTCTTGTAACCAAGCTCACGCAAACCACCCCACCAACTCCCTCAGTGTCAATTTCCTCCTTCCCCAGGAATGCCAATAGTCCTGCAGGCCATGTCACTGGCAAGTCTGACGAGTCCTCTCCTGCCTGGGATTCCTCCGATGCATCCTTGCGTGTAACGCCTACTGCTGCTGGCGCTGCTGTTGTTGCCGCTGGGAGTCGATGGTCATCCCAGAGGGGAAGTCGTAAGCCCACTTGTACTACTTCCAGTAAGCAATTGACTGTTCAACAGTCCTTTGCGAGGAAGATGAAATATCACAGCAGTCATCCTACTGCAAAGCGGATAACTGAGTCCTTGACAACTATGTTGGTGTTAGACGTGCGTCCGGTATCCGCCGTTAGTTCACAGGGAACTAGACAATTTATTGAGGCAGTGTGCCCCCGTTACCAAATACCATCTAGGTTCCACTTCTCTAGGCAGGCGATACCGAGAATGTACACGGACGTCAGAAAAAGACTCACCAGTGTCCTAAAAAATGCAGTTGTACCCAATGTCCACTTAACCACGGACATGTGGACAAATGGAGCAGGGCAGGGTCAGGACTATATGACTGTGACAGCCCACTGGGTAGATGTATGGACTCCCGCCGCAAGAACAGCAGCGGCGGCACCAGTAGCAGCATCTCGCAAACGCCAACTCTTTCCTAGGCAGGCTACGCTTTGTATCACCGCTTTCCAGAATACGCACACAGCTGAAAACCTCTTACGGCAACTGAGGAAGATCATCGCGGAATGGCTTACCCCAATTGGACTCTCCTGTGGATTTGTGGCATCGGACAACGCCAGCAATATTGTGTGTGCATTAAATATGGGCAAATTCCAGCACGTCCCATGTTTTGCACATACCTTGAATTTGGTGGTGCAGAATTTTTTAAAAAACGACAGGGGCGTGCAAGAGATGCTGTCGGTGGCCAGAAAAATTGCGGGACACTTTCGGCGTACAGGCACCACGTACAGAAGACTGGAGCACCACCAAAAACTACTGAACCTGCCCTGCCATCATCTGAAGCAAGAAGTGGTAACGAGGTGGAATTCAACCCTCTATATGCTTCAGAGGTTGGAGGAGCAGCAAAAGGCCATTCAAGCCTATACAATTGAGCACGATATAGGAGATGGAATGCACCTGTCTCAAGTGCAGTGGAGAATGATTTCAACGTTGTGCAAGGTTCTGATGCCCTTTGAACTTGCCACACGTGAAGTCAGTTCAGACACTGCCAGCCTGAGTCAGGTCATTCCCCTCATCAGGCTTTTGCAGAAGAAGCTGGAGGCATTGAAGAAGGAGCTAACACGGAGCGATTCCGCTAGGCATGTGGGACTTGTGGATGCAGCCCTTAATTCGCTTAACAAGGATTCACGGGTGGTCAATCTGTTGAAATCAGAGCACTACATTTTGGCCACCGTGCTCGATCCTAGATTTAAAGCCTACCTTGGATCTCTCTTTCCGGCAGACACAGGTCTGCTGGGGTTGAAAGACCTGCTGGTGACAAAATTGTCAAGTCAAGTGGAACGCGACCTGTCAACATCTCCTCCTTCACATTCTCCCGCAACTGGGGGTGCGAGGAAAAGGCTCAGAATTCCGAGCCCACCCGCTGGCGGTGATGCAGGGCAGTCTGGAGCGACTGCTGATGCTGACATCTGGTCCGGACTGAAGGACCTGACAACGATTACGGACATGTCGTCTACTGTCACTGCATATGATTCTCTCAACATTGATAGAATGGTGGAGGATTATATGAGTGACCGCATCCAAGTAGGCACGTCACACAGTCCGTACTTATACTGGCAGGAAAAAGAGGCAATTTGGAGGCCCTTGCACAAACTGGCTTTATTCTACCTAAGTTGCCCTCCCACAAGTGTGTACTCCGAAAGAGTGTTTAGTGCCGCCGCTCACCTTGTCAGCAATCGGCGTACGAGGTTACATCCAGAAAATGTGGAGAAGATGATGTTCATTAAAATGAATTATAATCAATTCCTCCGCGGAGACATTGACCAGCAGCAATTGCCTCCACAAAGTACACAGGGAGCTGAGATGGTGGATTCCAGTGGGGACGAATTGATAATCTGTGAGGAGGGGGATGTACACGGTGATATATCGGAGGGTGAAGATGAGGTGGACATCTTGCCTCTGTAGAGCCAGTTTGTGCAAGGAGAGATTAATTGCTTCTTTTTTGGGGGGGGTCCAAACCAACCCGTCATATCAGTCACAGTCGTGTGGCAGACCCTGTCACTGAAATGATGGGTTGGTTAAAGTGTGCATGTCCTGTTTTGTTTATACAACATAAGGGTGGGTGGGAGGGCCCAAGGATAATTCCATCTTGCACCTCTTTTTTCTTTTCTTTTTCTTTGCATCATGTGCTGATTGGGGAGGGTTTTTTGGAAGGGACATCCTGCGTGACACTGCAGTGCCACTCCTAGATGGGCCCGGTGTTTGTGTCGGCCACTAGGGTCGCTAATCTTACTCACACAGCTACCTCATTGCGCCTCTTTTTTTCTTTGCGTCATGTGCTGTTTGGGGAGGGTTTTTTGGAAGGGACATCCTGCGTGACACTGCAGTGCCACTCCTAGATGTGCCCGGTGTTTGTGTCGGCCACTAGGGTCGCTAATCTTACTCACACAGCTACCTCATTGCGCCTCTTTTTTTCTTTGCGTCATGTGCTGTTTGGGGAGGGTTTTTTGGAAGGGACATCCTGCGTGACACTGCAGTGCCACTCCTAGATGTGCCCGGTGTTTGTGTCGGCCACTAGGGTCGCTAATCTTACTCACACAGTCAGCTACCTCATTGCGCCTCTTTTTTTCTTTGCGTCATGTGCTGTTTGGGGAGGGTTTTTTGGAAGGGCCATCCTGCGTGACACTGCAGTGCCACTCCTAGATGGGCCCGGTGTTTGTGTCGGCCACTAGGGTCGCTAATCTTACTCACACAGCTACCTCATTGCGCCTCTTTTTTTCTTTGCGTCATGTGCTGTTTGGGGAGGGTTTTTTGGAAGGGACATCCTGCGTGACACTGCAGTGCCACTCCTAGATGGGCCCGGTGTTTGTGTCGGCCACTAGGGTCGCTTATCTTACTCACACAGCGACCTCGGTGCAAATTTTAGGACTAAAAATAATATTGTGAGGTGTGAGGTATTCAGAATAGACTGAAAATGAGTGTAAATTATGGTTTTTGAGGTTAATAATACTTTGGGATCAAAATGACCCCCAAATTCTATGATTTAAGCTGTTTTTTAGTGTTTTTGGAAAAAAACACCCGAATCCAAAACACACCCGAATCCGACAAAAATAATTCGGTGAGGTTTTGCCAAAACGCGTTCGAACCCAAAACACGGCCGCGGAACCGAACCCAAAACCAAAACACAAAACCCGAAAAATTTCAGGCGCTCATCTCTACAGTAGATGCCACTTGTGGTTTTTGGCAGATTACCATCGACAAGGAATTATCCATACTAACAACCAGGGCCGTTTCTTGGGGCAGGCGCCGCGGCACTAATTGTGGCTCCCTACTTCCCCCTCCTATTTCTCCCCGAGTAACCCGCTCGGGGGGGCGGAGTTTCACGGAATGACGCGGTTGCGTCGTTACGTCACGACGCAACTCCGTGAAACTCCCCCCCGAGCGGAGTACAGAGGGGGATCCAAGTTAGGAAGAGGGAAAGGCCGGCGCGAGGAGCGACTGGTGAGGCGGGCCGTAGAGCGGTAATCGCCTCTGTAAGTATTCTCTCTCTCTCTCTCAATGTGTAAAATGGGGACACCTGCCGTAATGTGTGACATGGGGACTCTTGCCTGCCGTAGTGTGGGTATTTAATGTATCAAGGGCATTGCGGTGTGTGGCATAATATGGTGCAGGGGGCATTACTGTGTGGGGCTTAATATGGTAGAATTTTTTTTTCCTGTGGTGGTCGTGATCTGTTGGAGCAGGGTCAAAAACTGGATTGTGAGGTCATGCCCATTTAAATGAGGCCACACCCATTTAGATGAGGCCACGTCCCCTTGCCGGGAGCGCGCGCAAGTTGTTGTTTTTTTATCTGTGTGTGTGTGTTGGGGGGGGGGGCACATTTTTATATGTCATGGGGGGCGCATTTTTAAATCTCGCACTGGGAGCCAAATTGGCTAGAAACAGCCCTGCTAACAACCATGGGCATTACTATAGTGGGTGCAAGGACTGCTGTGGGCCCGGAGCCCAGAGGCATAGTGACCCTGAACCCAGCTCCTAGAGTTGTCTACCAAGTTCCCAAAATTGTCTGCCAAGAAATTAGGTATGGCCCATTGCCAAGGTGTGAAAAGAGGGACTTATCAGTGCTGGTCTCTGTCTCTAACTCGTAGTAAAGCTCCACACTGATATACTCCATCTCTGGTTTCAGACTCACAGACACAGCAGAGCTAATCAGTAAGCCCAGCACTTTCAGAGAGTAGGCATTTCTAGAGAGGAGGGGACCCGTGTGTGGGCCCCCTCCTCTCACCGCCACTGTTAGCGCTCTCAGTACTAAGACTCTGGCATAGTGCCAGAGTCTACTGAGGATGTGCAGGACTCCGGAAAAATGGCCACTGCACACTTTTTTTGGAGTCCTGCGCATGCGCTATAGACTCTGGCACTGTGCCAGAGTCTCTAGTGTTCAGTGCACTAGCAGCGGCGGTGACGGCTATGGGAGAGGAGGGGGCCCACACACAGTCACCGATGGACGATGGAAAGGTAAGTATAGAAGAAATGGGTGCAGTGTGTGTGGTGTTGGCCCCTCTGGGTGCCTCCTCAGCCTTTTAGCTCACCGCACGTCACTGCTCTGGACCCAGGGGCCCATGTGTACCACACACCCATTATAGATATGCCAGTGTTTCTCCTTGTTTACACTCTTTGTGAAACAAGGGGGGAAGGGGGATATGAGCTTTGAGATTAAGAGTGTCCCAGGAAGGGACAGTGTGTCTGAATTAAGATTATCTCCTCCCAAAATGTAATGTCCTGCATTAGGAAGTATCCTCCTCAGGTAGGAGCTGGTTGGTTTATCAACATGAATCTAAACAATCAAAAGTGCCAATTCAGAGTGAAATAGGCTCCTTATATGAGGCATGTACTGACTTCCCATAGTGTCAAACCGGACCCAGTCTAAGCTTTAGTATTTCAACAGATATCCACCCTCCGTGGACAAGCTCAGCCTGCAGGGTATAACCAGCTACCTATCCAAATTTTTGCCACACTACAGTTAGGTAACTGCTGTACTCCATCAATTCCTGAATGCAGACGCTGAGTGGTGTTGAGTGAAACGCCATGAATCTGCTGTTCCTCGTCTTATGTCCATGTTGACCAGTAGACCTGTTCCTCAGTATTTTGATGTTCACCTTAGAGCAGGCATATCCAAACTGCGGCCCTCCAGCTGATGTGAAACTACATATCCCAGCATGCCCTGACACAGTTTTGCTGTCAGAGAATGCTAAAGCTGTGTCAGGGCATGCTGGGATGTGTAGTTTCACAACAGATGGAGGGCCACAGTTTGGACATGCCTGCCTTAGTCATCGTCTCTGCAGATTCCTCCTAACACAGTTTAGGTGCTGTCTGCATGCAGCACAGCAAGCCTGTCACTTACTCTGATTGAACTAAGTGAAGATATTCAAAACTTGAGAAAGAACTGCAGGTGTTAGTTTTTGCCATGTTTCTAATTCTCGAGTTTATTTGTAAAATAGATAGCAGACATAGCTGTGGCCTTAGGGCCTAATTCAGATCTGATCACAGCAGCAAATTTGTTGGCTAATGGACAAAACCATGTGCACTGCAGGGGAGGCAGATATAACATTTGCAGAGAGAGTTAGATGTGGGTGGGTTATATTGTTTCTGTGCAGGGTAATTACTGGCTGCGTTATTTTTACACTGCAATTTAGATTTCAGTTTGAACACACCCCACCCAAATCTAACTCTCTCTGCACGGGTGGTATTCATGTGACCGCCGGTCAGCTGACCGACAGTCACATGACCTCCTCCACGAGCCCGACAGCTCACTTTCCCGATAGTCGGCATGCCGACCAATAGGGACTATTTCCACTCGTGGGTGTTCACGACACCCATAGAGTAGGAATAGAACCCGTGGCAACCGGAGGTCGCCACCGAGCCCGCAGCGTGGCGAGCGCAGCGTGGCGAGCCCGCAAGGGGCTTGCTGCACTCGCCCCTCCCTGCCGGGCGTCGGTAAGCTGACCGGAGGTCAGGAGACCACCGGTCAGCCATACTACACCCCTATGCACATGTTATATTTGCCCCCCCCCCCCCCCCCCACTGCAGTGCACATGGTTTTGCCTGTTAGCTAACAAATTTGCTGCTGCGTTCAGATCTGAATTAGGCCCTTAGTTTTCGAGGCCTCTCTGCAATTCCAGAGCAATAAGTGGACTTGGAGCTGCATTGTTTTTCTAAATCAGGAGAACTACTGTATGTGTTGAAGACTCCGAAAAGTACTCTCACAAAAAATGTGGAAATACTGTCATCTGCTATGTTAGTTAAACACAACACACTAGCATGTCCAGATGCCAGGAGAGCATGCCATTTAGACTTTGCACTGGTGCTCAGGGACCATTCGCTACACAAATATTTAAATTAAATTAGATGAAAATTTTTATGTATCATATAAAAAATAGCGATATTTGTCATCTTTCCATATAGAATACAGGGGGTAATTCCAAGTTGATCGCAGCAGGAATTTAGTTAGCAATTGGGCAAAACCATGTATACTGCAGGGGAGGCAGATATAACATGTGCAGAGAGAGTTAGATTTGGGTGGGGTGTATTCAATCTGCAATCTAATTTGCAGTGTAAAAATAAAGCAGCCAGTATTTACCCTGCACAGAAATAAAATAACCCACCCAAATCTAACTCTCTCTGCACATGTTAAATCTGCCTCCCCTGCAGTGCACATGGTTTTGCCCAATTGCTAACTAAATTCCTGCTGCGATCAACTTGGAATTACCCCCATAACCTATGGCGCTGACATTCCATGATAACATAGGAGATCATAGTGCCTCCCACCTGTAGCTCACAGCAACGTTCAGACCTTGTCATTCCATGGTATAACGCTGCGGCACAGGCAGCTACTGCTTTATAATTAATACATGAAGCACTTCACGTTACATTCCACACCTAGTCATATGTCACACGCATTATTACTGTTGCCATTCAGGAATAACAAGTCAAGTCTAGTACCACGGGGAACATTAATAAGGTCATCTATGTATGGCTTGCAGAGGAATACATTGTTCCTTCACTGAGTGTCTATTCAAGAGCCATGCAGGCAATTATCTATGTATGAGTGAGCTTCTCACAGTCCAGCTTCAAGGACTATGGGGGTAATTCAGAGTTGATATGATCGCTGCAGCAAATTTGTTAGCAGTTGGGAAAAACCATGGGGAGTCATTCAGAGTTGAATGCTAGCTGCTTTCGTTCGCAGCGCGGCGATTAGGTGAAAAGGTGGCATTTCTGTGCATGCGTATGGTGCGCAGTGCACACGCGTGACGTACTTTCACACAAAACTATGCAGTTTGACACAAGGTCTAGCGACGCTTTTCAGTCGCACTGCTGATCACTGAGTGATTGACAGGAAAGGGGCGTTTCTGGGTGGCAACTGACCGTTTTCCGGGAGTGTGCTGAAAAACGCAGGCGTGTCAGGTAAAAACGCAGGCGTGCCTGGGGAAACGGGGGAGTGGCTGGCCGAACGCAGGGCGTGTTTGTGACGTCAGACTCAAAACAGGAACTAAATAGACTGAAGTGATCGTAAGGTAGGAGTAGGTCTGCAGCTACTCAGAAACTGCATGAAAAAATTTCAGCACTGTTCTGCAAACCTTTCGTTCGCACTTCTGCTAAGCTAAGATACACTCCCAGAGGGAGGTGGCCTAGCTTTTGCAATGCTGCTAAAAGCAGCTAGCGAGCGATCAACTCGGAATGACCCCCCCATGTGCACTGCAGGTGGAGCAGATATAACATTTGCAGAGAGAGTTAGATTTGGGTGGGTTATGGCCCTCATTCCGAGTTGTTCGCTCGCAAGCTGCTTTTAGCAGCATTGCACACGCTAAGCCGCCGCCTACTGGGAGTGAATCTTAGCTTATCAAAATTGCGAACGAAAGGTTCTCAAAATTGCGAATAGAAATTTCTTTGCAGTTTCTGAGTAGCTCGAGACTTACTCTTCCAGTGCGATCAGTTCAGTGCTTGTCGTTCCTGGTTTGACGTCACAAACACACCCAGCGTTCGCCCTGACACTCCTCCGTTTCTCCAGCCACTCCCGCGTTTTTCCCAGAAACGGTAGCGTTTTTTCACACACTCCCATAAAACGGCCAGTTTCAGCCCAGAAACACCCACTTCCTGTCAATCACATTACGATCACCAGAACGAAGAAAAAACCTTGTAATGCGGTGAGTAAAATACCAATCTTCATAGCAAATTTACTTGGCGCAGTCGCAGTGCGAACATTGCGCATGCGCAATAAGCGGAAAATCGCTGCAATGCAAAAAAAATTACCGAGCGAACAACTCGGAATGACCACCTATTTTGTTTCTGTGCAGGGTAAATACTGGCTGCTTTGTTTTTACACTGCAATTTAGATTTCAGTTTGAACACACCCCACCCAAATCTAACTCTCTCTGCACATGTTATACTGTATCTGCCCCACCTGCACATGGTTTTGCATAACTGCTAACAAATTTTCTGCTGCGATCAACTCTGAATTAGGCCCTATAGGTGATCTGAAGCCAATGCTGATATTTGTGGTCTCAGCCTAATTACTGAAAACATATATGGACAGTATATATATATTATACATATAGCTATATTTTAAATAATATCTAAAGGTTATTATCAGTCTTTTTATAATGTACAGTATATCACCTGTTGTGATATTTGCTATTTTTTAACAGAAAAACTTATGTTTTTTTAATTTAAAAAAATATATGTCGCTGGAATTTTTTTACCTGTTTCTGAATAAATTAGAATTCAAGGAAATTATTACTTCATCTGACATATCATTAATTTTGTGTAAAAATAAAAAATAAAATTCTAGGCAATACACTAAGAGCCTGGTTGGCAGTTTTAGAACTGCGTTAATTTACAAATTAATTTATTAATTACCGCTTTATGTTCAACTGTTCTTAACTACTGAATCAGACTCCCAACAATAATTTTTTTTACCTACAATACTAATGTGCGCAGTACTGCGACCAGGGCAGAAGAGAGCCGGGCTGGGCCCAGGTACTTTTCAGGGTGCGTGGCCTAATCACAGGAGGGTCATGCACCCTTAGAAAAACATACTGAAAAAAATTGTATTTTAAGTGTCTTCATGGCACACTGCAGACCAGCAAACAGCAACTGAAGCTGCTGCTGCCAGGTAAGGTGGAGGGGCTCCCCACTGGGCCGTCACTGGGCCCCTTTATCAGACCTGGGCCTGGGTAATTTGTACCCTCTACCCCCCCTTCTCTCGGCACCACTGTCTGTGACTATCAAACCTGTGGTGTACGGCGTTTCGCGCATGTGCAGTGACATCATCCTGCTGGGGGTATTGCTACGGGTGTGGATCATCAGCTCTACACTAAAAAAAAATCTATATTCAACAGGCCGACCACTAATGGTCGACATGCATTTGGTCGACGGGGTCAAAAGGTCGACAGGTTCAAAAAGTTGACATGGAAATGATCAACACAAAAAGATAGACTTTCTTTGGGGGGGGGGGGGTGTTTTGTCACTTTTCTGCCACAAAAAGCCCCATTAGTGTACCACATCCCCTCGCATGGCTTGCAGGTTACTATTCCCAATCATAGTCCATGTGGATGGTAAAGTATTAAAAAGTTGGGGGGGGAAATCTTGCGTTGACCATATGTGTGTCGACCATTGTTATGTTGACCTTTTGAACCTGTTGACCTTTTGAACTGTCTACCTGTTACATGACGACCTTTTAACCTTGTCTACCTAATGCATGTCGACCTTTAGTGGACCTTTTAGTGTAGATCTATAGCCCGGATACCATTGCTACTGAGAGAAAAGACAGTGCAGGCGCGCACTCCACTCTATAACAATGCGTGTGTGTGTGTGTGTGTGTGTGTGTGTTTTTATCACAATGCTCTATATAAACATAACTGCGTGCACAGTGCATCCTACTAAAAGTAATCAAATCCTTTTGCAGTGGGGTAAATGCTTTGCACCGACTCATAACACAAGGAATATATCCGTAAGTGTACCCTGGGCTTCTCAATTGATTATTTCCTTCCTAGTAACATATTGTTTGCCCAGGACAAAGTTATTGCTGTGTATAATAGGAAACAATATAGCATCTGTTGCCATTTGGATCCAAACCAATCACTCTAATAAGGTGAATTTTATCCAACAAAAGGAGGTGTCGCCCACATAAAGAGGCCATAATTCATGTGTTCTCATATGATAGAATGATCTACCTAAGTCACACAATTGTGTCACACTAGTACACTAATTTGCCAAGTGACTGAAACATGCTCCAACAGAGCTGCCATCAGAAATTATGGGGTCCGGGACTGGCCAAATAGGCAGGGCCCCCCAAAAATAAATAAATAAAATGTAAAATAAAATAAAATTATATAAATAAAATAAAAAATAAATACATATTTAAAAATAATAATAATTTCTATGCCCCCATCATCATATTATTCAATGCCCCACATAGTAATGCCCCAGTACCTGTAATGGGGTTCTAATAATTTTCAGGGGTTCTGCTCGTCCTCCTCTCTTCCCTGTCGCCGCAGCAGACTGTTCAGCAGGCTGCTTCTTGTAAAACTATTGAAAATGTCCCTCCCAAAATGGCCACCGCCTCAGAGGAGACAGTTATTAAAGATACTAGAGCCTCCTCTAGTATCTTTAATAACTGTCTCCTCTGAGGTGGCAGCCATCTTAAGAGGGACATTTTCAATAGCCTGCTTGCGCTGGGCATATACACAGAGGCAGTGGCGGCGGACAGGCGGTGGCGGGTGGGCAGTGGCATGAGCGGCCCGGGTTCTCCCCTCTCTATCAGAGATGCCGGGCCCGGGACGGCTGTGCCCGCAGCACCCCCCTGATGGCGGGCCTTTGCTCCAATGCCAACTCTTCAGCAAAAAATTCAATTTAATGCCAAAAATTTTAATTGTTGCATTTTCTACCTATTAACCATGCCCTCTGATCTGCTCTATTGCCCGTCAGAACCCTCCTAATAGAATACCTACATCCATATTGAAATTTAATTAGCTAGGAAATTGATTTGACTTAAAAGTCTCCTTTGTGATCTATTTTCAGAATTTGTTAAAAAAAAAAAACTCAGGCAGCAAGTGAGTACGTCATTTCATCATGTTATACCGCCTACTAACTGCAGAGGCCGAGACAAAACTAAGCTGGTTCAGTCTACATTGCTTTCTCTTATTGACTATGCTGATTTTATCCTATGTAATAAAAGGCTAATGCTGCACCTCACCTCTATGGGGGGAATTCAAGTGTTTTGCGTGCTGGTGGCCCCTAGATGGTGCCCTGATGGAACAATTCAAGTGTTTCTCTGTTCGGGCGCGCACAGCCGTCATCGCTGAAATAACTGTTATGTGGTTCCCTCATTTTGACGGACTGGTAACTAGTATATAAATATTGTGTTACTTAATAAATTGGACATACTGTGTTTTCACGCTTCTCTTTCTCTCCATCCATCACTGCTGTTTATATGCAGAACTTGTACGGACTTTCAGTAGTTGTTCCCTGATTTCCCTGAAAGTAGAACTAACGCGTTTCGGTGGAGTTGCTACAGGATTTGTCATATCGTCACTCTGTAATATGCTATAGATATCACTAAAGCTGAGGACCCCTGTAAGTACTGCTGAGGCTCAGGGTTTATATTTAAAATACAATTAAAAGACCATTGCAACTGCTTTTTTTCACTACCCTGCTGTTGTTCTCATCTATTGCTCAATATCTTACCCTATATGAGGGTTATTTTTCGAACTGCCATCTGTAGAGTGAATACTAAATATTGCGTAGGGTTTAATTCCTGCAGACTAGGATATTTAGGAACTTCCCTGATACTATAGCTCCAATAGTAAAACAAGAACCATGTGTTTTACCTCCGACCAGAGCCGGCCATAGGTATAGGCAAACTAGGCAATTGCCTAGGGCATTTGATATGCCTAGGGGCATCAGCAGCTTCTGCTGATTAAAATGATATGCGGCATTCCTATATTCTGTATGTAGCATTTCATATGCAGATACACCCACAGTCTCACACAGTATATAGGCATGCTGCATATCAGTTTAATCAGCAGAAGCTGCTTGTGCATCCTAGCCACATAGCAATGCAAATAAGATCCATTTTCATTAAAACAAAAAGGTGCCCAACGTTAGCATTGATGCAAGATTTGTGAGGACACATCTGTATCCAAGCAGAGGCAGAGGTCACAGTGTTAGTGGAAGTGTGAGTGCTGTGTGCATGTGAGTGGGTTGGTTGTGCAGTAGTGTTCGGAATATGTGTAAGGAGCATTATGTGTGTCATGTAAAAATGCATTAATAATGTGCAACATATGTGTAAAGGGCCACTATGTGTGTGTCATTATGTGTATAAGGGCATTAATAATGTGCGGCATATGTGTAACAGGGTACTACTGTATGTGTGCCATTATCTGTATAGGGGCACTAATAATGTGCAGCAAATGTGTAGGGGGCACTATATGTGTCATTATGTGTATAAGAGCATTAATAATGTGCGGCATATGTGTAAGGGACATTATGTGTAAAAGGGCATTAATAAAGGTTGTCATAATGTGTAAGGTGCATTATGTTTTTAAGGACATAAATGTGTCTCATGTGTAAGGGGCATTACTGTGTGGAATTATGTATAAATGCATTACTAATGTGTGGCATTATGTGTATAAGGTGCTCTACTATGTGGCGTTGCATATAGAAAGGGCACTACTGTGTCGTCTAATGTAAATAAAGAGCAATAAGGTGTGGCGTAATGTGAATAAGGAGCAATTCAGTTTGATGTAATGTGAATAAGGGGCTCTACTGTGAGGAGTAACATTTACTGTATAAGGTAAAGTGATACTACTGTGGGATGTAATATGAATTATAGACACTATCGCAAGATAAAATGTGAATAAAGTTGCAGTACTGTGTGGCGTAATTGGAATTGGGGTTACTATTGTGTGGCCATGCCCCTTCCCAGCAAGAAGATGCCCCTTTTTGGGCTGTGCGTCAAATGTGCGAACTGATCCTATTTAAAATATAGGGGGTACAAGGACTGCTATGGGTGAGGGGTGATGGTGCTGGGAAAGAGGTGCAAGGTCAGAGGCAGAACCAGCGGTGGTGCTAGGGGGCACCAGCCAAAATTTTGCCTAGGGCATCATATTGGTTAGGGCCGGCTCTGCCTCCGACACTGGAACAGGGACCCCACTTTAAAGGATAATAGGCTTAACCCACACAGTCTGAAAACCCTGGTGATAATAAGGGCTCTGAGTGGGGGGTGAACCTTGCTAAAATGAATATCTATTCCTTTATTCGCTATTATCAGATACCAATAATAGAAAAGGATTATCCAATGATGTGGAAATAAGTATTTTATGTAAACAATATTATAAATACCTAATATGCAATACCTTCCTTCGCTCCCAGAATAAATGTATAATAAAATGGAATAGAGAAGGAAGATTACAAATATTCTACTCAAATTAATACTTTAAAAAAAAAACAATAAAAAACTAATCATATAATATAAACCAGATCTAAACCAATACAATATCTATCAATACTGCATTTCAAAAATAAAACAGTAAATGCAATAAAAATAAAAATATAAAACAATAACATAAATTAAATTAAATTCTCCAGTAAGATGGTACTTGCAATGCGTTTACTGTTTAACAGACCACTTCCTCAGGCACTGTTCACTATCTTATCCAACCTCGCTTACCTATTCCTGTATATGTTGAGCATCTTATTTCCTTTCTCACTAGTATTTCTCTAGTTTTAGAGCCGTCTCTTCCCAGTTGGTTATCAACTATACTGACACAGATCTTCTCAATGCTAAGGGGTCTCTTCATGAAGCAGTGAAAAGAGTAAAGAAGTGAGCCTGTGGAGAAGTTGCCCATGGCAACCAATCAGCTGCTCCGTACAATTGTATAGTATTCAAATTATAAATG
Source organism: Pseudophryne corroboree (assembly GCF_028390025.1). Classification (NCBI taxonomy): domain Eukaryota; kingdom Metazoa; phylum Chordata; class Amphibia; order Anura; family Myobatrachidae; genus Pseudophryne; species Pseudophryne corroboree. The sequence goes on along the minus strand of NC_086447.1, from coordinate 98,280,738 downwards.
CTACTTCAATGCTGATTGGTTGCCATGGGCAACTTCTCCACTGGCTCACTTCTATACACTTTTCACTGCTTCATGAATAAACCCCCAAGTCTGGAATCTTTCTAAATTGACAGTGTACTTAGGCCCAGATTTATCAAGCCTTAGAGAGTGACATAATTGCACAGTGATAAAGGGGCCTATTCATGAATCAGTGAAAACAGTGGAGAATCATCTATAATTTGCATATAATAAAATTATACAGAGCTGCTGATTGGTTGATGGGGCAACTTCTCCACTGGCTCACTTCTCCGCTCGTATCACTGCTTAGTAACTGTCCCCCTATGGGGGGACAGCTAGACAGCTAGACAGTGAAAAGCTGCAGCCATGGGCATAGGGAGGGCAGTTCTGGCGGAGCGCATGCTCCAGGCACCAAAACCGTCAAAGGGCGCTGGTGGGTCCCGGCGCTGCAGAGAGCAGAAGAGCGGGTCCCGGCGCTGCAGGGAGCGAAAGAGCGGGTTCCGGCGCTGCAGGGAGCAGAGGAGCGGGTCTCGGTGCTGCAGGGAGCAGAGGAGCGGGTCCCGGCACTGCAGGGAGCGGGTCCCGGCACTGCAGGGAGCGGGTCCTGTCGGCGATGATCTGCATTTAGCTGGACTGGTCACGTGTGTCGTCGGGTGCTGTATAGAGCTGCCTCCTCGCACTGTCTACTAGTGCTCTATGCCGCTGCTGCTTTTGGAGTCACTGGAAGCTGCTGTCTGCTGATTCCCCTGCATGCTCTCCCACATCGCCAAACCCGCTGCCCGTGGTCTCACCCAGGGACTCTCCACCACTGGTGCACAAGTACGCTCAGTAGCGCATTATACTGTATACATTAGGTTGCCGTGCACTGCCAGTACAAGCAGCTGCGTGCTGGCTTGTGATTTACCCTCAATCCATGTGCTGTCTGATGTAAGACAGACGGTGCTGTTAGACAAGAATTTTTTTTTCTGTCACCATAAGTTGCCATCTGAAGCCCCGCCTACTCACTCCCATATCCCCTCCACCCCACTTAGTGCCCACATACACTCCACCGGCATCATGTGGCAGATCCATCATCCAGCGCTAATACCCCTTTCAGATCTCCAATGCCGGATCCCACCCGGGAATTGGAAACGGGTCCTTCCCGGATGGGATTCGGCTTTGGAGCATCTGCGCTGGCTTCCCGTCCTGGCAAAATGCCGGGTCATTGCCATAAAGGCAGGGGGTGGAGCCGGCAGTGGGGGCGGAGGCGGCGCTGGGAGATGAGCTCATCTCCGCGCCGCCTCTCCCTATCTAGTAAACGGGTCCCAGATCGCCTCGACCCGGGAATCTGTTTACGCAGCCACTGACCCTGTATTCAACTCGGGAATAACACTGCTTTATCCCCAGGTTAAATTACTGGGTCAGGCGACCCCGGAATTCGGACATGGCCCTTTCACACCGCACACTGACCCGTGTCGACCCGGCAATTTGCCGGGTCAATACTAGGTTATTTGTGCAATGTGAAAGGGGTATAAAAGGACAGAGACCGACCTTGGGCCGAAACAAAACAAAGAGGCATTCCAGCACCTTCCCCTTCCCTCACGTTCCTCTCCCTCCTCTGCTCTTAGCTTCTCCTAGCTTCTGTTGCCGGGGATCAACTTCACTATCTAGTGACCAGACCCGGCGTGAAAACCATATGATGGGGACCCGCTTCTGCGGCGCTGATGACGGGGGACCCACTGCTACCAAAGGTACACCTGTGAGGGGGCGGGAGGAGGTACATAGTGCTGTCTGTACTGGGAAGGGGCGAATAGCTATGACTGTCTCAACCCTTTCTCCCTCTCTCTCTCTTTCTCACGCACACTTCTTCCCTCTTTTTCTCTCCTCCCTTTTCTCTTTCTGCCTCCCCCTTCTCTCTCTATCTCTGGGTCCCCCCCTCTCTCTCTCTCTCTCTCTCTCTCTCTCTCTCTCTGTCTCCCCCTACTTTCTCTCTGTCTCCCCCTTCTTTCTCTCTCTCTCTGACTCCCCCTTCTTTCTCTCTCTCTGTCTCCCCCTCCCTCTTTTCTTTCTCTGTCTTTCTCCGCCTTCTCTCCCCTCTCCCTCTCTCTCATAATTTCGCTCTCCCTCTCTCTCCCCCCTCTTTTGCTCTCACCTCCCCCTTCTCTCTCTCTGTCTCCTTCCTTCTCTTTCTTCCTCCTCTCTGTCTCTCTCCTCTTCTTTCTCACTGTGTCTCCCCTCTTCTCCCCTTTCTCTCTCCTCTCCCCCTTCAGTCTCTCTTTCTGTCTTCCTCTTTCTCTCTCTCTCTCTGTCTCTCCCCTTCTTCCTTTCTAGGGATGGTAGTCACACCACCACAGCACTAGTCACACTCCCTGTGGTGGCACACAATAGGCCCTTCATCAATTTCAGCTCCAGGCCCATGTGGACCACTGCCTGGCACGCTTCTCACTGCAGATGTACATCCCGTCACACATCGCCGGACATCGCATTGATACCAATCGCATATTCGCTAACATATGCTTTTGGAATTGCGAAGGCCAGCTCTTCTGATAAGAGCTGTCTTTCGTGATGTGCTCCCTTCCCTGGACTTCTGAATGGATCCCTCTGACAGAATCTGATGCGGAGAGAAGCCCATAGGCTTCTATCGGTTAACATGTAATCATGTATAAATATTTTTGTTTTAGAAATGTTTTCACTTGCTGGGTGATGTATTATAGCGGCATGGATCATTGCCGCTATAGCTGTTCCTGCTTTGACTGTTTACCGATGCGAAGAAGGAAGCAGGAGTGGGGGAGTGAAAACAGGAAAAACATGGAAAACAATGTATGTACACTACTACAATGTGTAAGGGGCACTGTTGTGTGGCATAATGTATATAAGGCATACTACGGTGTAAATATAATGTATCTAAACCTTTGGCTCTAGTGTGTGGTGTAATGTGAGGAAAGGACACTACTGTGTTGTGTAATTTTAATTTGGTGTACTATTGCATGGACACTTCCCTTCCCCAAGAGACCATGCCCCTTTTTTACACGCGCTTTGTTTTTATTTAAAGTATGGGAGGGGGCACCAGTCTCTTACTTTGCCAGGGGTGCTCAAACCCCTAGATACACCCCTGCCCATCGCTGCGGGGAGTGAAGGTGCGGAGCGGCGGGTCCCAGGGCTGCGGGGAGCGGAGAGTCCTGGAGCTGCAGGGAGAGTGAGGCACACACACTTTCACTCTTTCCTGGCTACCTAGCAAAATGTGTAGGTAAGGGCTACCAGGCGCAATGTGTATATGGGTCTACCTGCCACAATGTGTATATGGGTCTACCTGCCGCAATGTGCATCTGGGGCTACCTGCCGCAATGTGCATATGGGGCTACCTGCTGCAATGTGCATATGGGGCTACCTGCCGCAATGTGCATATGGGGCTACCTGCCGCAATGTGCATATGGGGCTACCTGCCGCATTGTGTATATGGGGCTACCTGCCGCAATGTGTATATGGGGCTACCTTCCGCAATGTGTACATGGGGCTATCTGTCGCATTGTGTATATGGGGCTACCTGCCGCATTGTGTATATGGGGCTACCTGCCGCAATGTGCATATGGGGCTACCTGCCGCAATGTGTATATGGGGCTACCTGGTGTAATGTGTATATGGGTATGTGTTTGAGTATATATGGGAGGGGTGGGGGGACGCAGGCACCATGACATGAGCTTGCTCCGGGTGCCATGGCTACACGCTACACCTCTGGCTGCAGCATACTGATTGGTGGGTGACTGGAGCTAATAAACCAATGAGTGCTGACACTCATTGCATGGAAGCATGTAAAGAAATGGTGGGGTACCGCAGGAGGGGTAAGTTATGATTAAAAAATAAATAAAATAAAGTGGAGAGGGATAAAGAGTTATTAAGTACAGTACCAGCCAATCAACTCCTAACTGTCATTTTTTGAACACATCCCGTAACATGGCAGTTAGGAGTTGATTGGCTGGTGCTTTATCACTCTTTATCCATCTCCACTTTATCACTTTTAAGGCTTAATCCATTTGAGCCTAATTCCCATGAATAGGAGGGTAAGGGCCCCAGTGTCTTGCTTTGCCCAGTGTCTACAATGCTGTTAAGATGGTCTTGCTGAAGAGAACATATTCTGTAGCATGGTGCAACCAGAGAATATTATTCATGCTCCTCATCTCCTGTCCCAATAGAGATTACAATCTAATTTCCTGTTACTAGACAATTTAGAATCTACAGCAGTTTGAAAAAACACAGACAAATGATAGAGAGCACCTTTCAGGACATACAAAAAGCACCCGAAGCAGGGGCATTTCAACAGAGGAGGGGGCCCGTGTGCACCTCCGGGTGGGCTCCCTCCTCTGTACGGCACTGTAGACTCCGGCATTATGTCGGAGTCTACTGCACATGCGCAGGTCTCCGGAAACATGGCGCCCTCCATGATCCGGAGGCCAATTTGGCTACCATGCATGCGCAGCAGCCATTTGGGTGGCGATTTCCACCACGATTGCAGCACCCGATACTGGACTCCGGACAGGTAAGTATTAAAATGGGTGCAATGTGTGCGGTGTGGGCCCCCCCCCTGGACTCAGGGGCCCGTGCGCACCGCACACATTGCACCCATTATAGAAACGCTAATGACCCGAAGGCAAAGCTTTATAACTCAACAATGCCACTCAATAAACAGCATAAAGCTGTTTAAGCTACAGTATATAGATATAGGGGGGATGTACTAAGCAGTGAAAAGAGTGAAGAAGTGAGTCAGTGGAGAAGTTGCCCAACCAATGAGCTGCTCTGTATAATTTTGATAATATGCAAATTATAAATGCTACTTTAATGCTGACTCCACTGGCTCACTTCTCCACTCTTTTCACTGCTTAGTACATCTCCCCCATATAGTGTCCCATTGATGGGAACACAATTCTTATGCAGCTTTCTAAGCAATTTTTTTTTTAAATTGACAATTTAAAAGCCAAAAGCAACATGGAAGCTAACACAAATGGAGAACCCAATTGCTTGCTACTAGAGATGAGCGGGTTCGGTTCCTCGGAAACCGAACCCGCCCGAACTTCATGTTTTTTTACACGGGTCCGAGCGACTCGGATCTTCCCGCCTTGCTCGGTTAACCCGAGCGCGCCCGAACGTCATCATCCCGCTGTCGGATTCTCGCGAGGCTCGGATTCTATCGCGAGACTCGGATTCTATATAAGGAGCCGCGCGTCGCCGCCATTTTCACACGTGCATTGAGATTCATAGGGAGAGGACGTGGCTGGCGTCCTCTCCGTTTATAGAGAAGAGAAGAAGAGAGTGAGACTAGAGTAGAGAGAGACACAGTAGTAATTTTGGGGAGCATTAGGAGAAGTACTACTACTTGCTGAAGTGATAGTTAGATAGATAGTGTGACTGTATAATGTATATCTTACTTGTGGGGGAGACACTGACAGTGGGGAGCAGTTAGAGTCTGAGAGCAGGACTCAGGAGTACTACATATAACGTACAGTGCACACTTTTGCTGCCAGAGTGCCACACTGCCATTGTGACCACACTGACCACCAGTATAATATATATTGTGATTGTCTGCTTAGGAGTACTACTTGCAAGTTGCTGATAGTGTGACCAGTGACCTGACCACCAGTTTAATAATCACCACCAGTTTAATATATATATATATATATATATAATTGTATATAATATATATATAATATTGTATACCACCTACCCGTGTTTTTTTTTCTTTTTCTTTCTTCTTCTTTATACATACTACTATAGTAGCTTACTGTAGCAGTCTGCGGTGCTGCTGAGCTGACAGTGTCCAGCAGGTCCGTCATCAGTCATTACATAATAAATATATATACCTGTCCGGCTGCAGTACTAGTGATATTATATATATATATATATATATTAATTTCATCTCATTATCATCCAGTCTATATTAGCAGCAGACACAGTACGGTAGTCCACGGCTGTAGCTACCTCTGTGTCGGCAGTCGCTGGTCCATCCATAATTGTATACCACCTACCCGTGTTTTTTTTTTTTTTTTCTTCTTCTTTATACATACTACTATAGTAGCTTACTGTAGCAGTCTGCGGTGCTGCTGAGCTGACAGTGTCCAGCAGGTCCGTCATCAGTCATTACATAATAAATATATATACCTGTCCGGCTGCAGTACTAGTGATATTATATATATATATATATATATATATTAATTTCATCTCATTATCATCCAGTCTATATTAGCAGCAGACACAGTACGGTAGTCCACGGCTGTAGCTACCTCTGTGTCGGCAGTCGCTGGTCCATCCATAATTGTATACCACCTACCCGTGTTTTTTTTTTTCTTTCTTCTTCTTTATACATACTACTATAGTAGCTTACTGTAGCAGTCTGCGGTGCTGCTGAGCTGACAGTGTCCAGCAGGTCCGTCATCAGTCATTACATAATAAATATATATACCTGTCCGGCTGCAGTGCTAGTGATATTATATATATATATTAATTTCATCTCATTATCATCCAGTCTATATTAGCAGCAGACACAGTACGGTAGTCCACGGCTGTAGCTACCTCTGTGTCGGAAGTCGCTGGTCCATCCATAATTGTATACCACCTACCCGTGTTTTTTTTTTTTTCTTTCATCTTCTTTATACATACTACTATAGTAGCTTACTGTAGCAGTCTGCGGTGCTGCTGAGCTGACAGTGTCCAGCAGGTCCGTCATCAGTCATTACATAATAAATGTATATACCTGTCCGGCTGCAGTACTAGTGATATTATATATATATATATATATATATATTAATTTCATCTCATTATCATCCAGTCTATATTAGCAGCAGACACAGTACGGTAGTCCACGGCTGTAGCTACCTCGGTGTCGGCAGTCGCTGGTCCATCCATGATTGTATACCACCTACCCGTGTTTTTTTTTTTTTTTCTTTCTTCTTCTTTATACATACTACTATAGTAGCTTACTGTAGCAGTCTGCGGTGCTGCTGAGCTGACAGTGTCCAGCAGGTCCGTCATCAGTCATTACATAATAAATATATATACCTGTCCGGCTGCAGTACTAGTGATATTATATATATATATATATATATTAATTTCATCTCATTATCATCCAGTCTATATTAGCAGCAGACACAGTACGGTAGTCCATGGCTGTAGCTACCTCTGTGTCGGCAGTCGCTGGTCCATCCATAATTGTATACCACCTACCCGTGTTTTTTTTTTCTTTCTTCTTCTTTATACATACTACTATAGTAGCTTACTGTAGCAGTCTGCGGTGCTGCTGAGCTGACAGTGTCCAGCAGGTCCGTCATCAGTCATTACATAATAAATATATATACCTGTCCGGCTGCAGTACTAGTGATATTATATATATATATATATTAATTTCATCTCATTATCATCCAGTCTATATTAGCAGCAGACACAGTACGGTAGTACACGGCTGTAGCTACCTCTGTGTCGGAAGTCGCTGGTCCATCCATAATTGTATACCACCTACCCGTGTTTTTTTTTTTCTTTCTTCTTCTTTATACATACTACTATAGTAGCTTACTGTAGCAGTCTGCGGTGCTGCTGAGCTGACAGTGTCCAGCAGGTCCGTCATCAGTCATTACATAATAAATATATATACCTGTCCGGCTGCAGTACTAGTGATATTATATATATATATATATATTAATTTCATCTCATTATCATCCAGTCTATATTAGCAGCAGACACAGTACAGTAGTCCACGGCTGTAGCTACCTCTGTGTCGGCAGTCGCTGGTCCATCCATGATTGTATACCACCTACCCGTGTTTTTTTTTTTTTTTCTTTCTTCTTCTTTATACATACTACTATAGTAGCTTACTGTAGCAGTCTGCGGTGCTGCTGAGCTGACAGTGTCCAGCAGGTCCGTCATCAGTCATTACATAATAAATATATATACCTGTCCGGCTGCAGTACTAGTGATATTATATATATATATATATATATATATATATATATATATATATATATATATATATTAATTTCATCTCATTATCATCCAGTCTATATTAGCAGCAGACACAATACGGTAGTCCACGGCTGTAGCTACCTCTGTGTCGGCAGTCGCTCGTCCATCCATAATTGTATACTAGTATCCATCCATCTCCATTGTTTACCTGAGGTGCCTTTTAGTTGTGCCTATTAAAATATGGAGAACAAAAATGTTGAGGTTCCAAAATTAGGGAAAGATCAAGATCCACTTCCACCTCGTGCTGAAGCTGCTGCCACTAGTCATGGCCGAGACGATGAAATGCCAGCAACGTCGTCTGCCAAGGCCGATGCCCAATGTCATAGTACAGAGCATGTAAAATCCAAAACACCAAATATCAGTAAAAAAGGACTCCAAAATCTAAAATAAAATTGTCGGAGGAGAAGCGTAAACTTGCCAATATGCCATTTACCGCACGGAGTGGCAAGGAACGGCTGAGGCCCTGGCCTATGTTCATGGCTAGTGGTTCAGCTTCACATGAGGATGGAAGCACTCAGCCTCTCGCTAGAAAACTGAAAAGACTCAAGCTGGCAAAAGCACCGCAAAGAACTGTGCGTTCTTCGAAATCCCAATTGTCCAATTGTGTCGGTTGCGATGCCTGACCTTCCCAACACTGGACGTGAAGAGCATGCGCCTTCCACCATTTGCACGCCCCCTGCAAGTGCTGGAAGGAGCACCCGCAGTCCAGTTCCTGATAGTCAGATTGAAGATGTCAGTGTTGAAGTACACCAGGATGAGGAGGATATGGGTGTTGCTGGCGCTGGGGAGGAAATTGACCAGGAGGATTCTGATGGTGAGGTGGTTTGTTTAAGTCAGGCACCCGGGGAGACACCTGTTGTCCGTGGGAGGAATAGGGCCATTGACATGCCTGGTCAAAATACAAAAAAAATCAGCTCTTCGGTGTGGAAGTATTTCACCAGAAATGCGGACAACATTTGTCAAGCCGTGTGTTGCCTTTGTCAAGCTGTAATAAGTAGGGGTAAGGACGTTAACCACCTCGGAACATCCTCCCTTATACGTCACCTGCAGCGCATTCATCATAAGTCAGTGACAAGTTCAAAAACTTTGGGCGACAGCGGAAGCAGTCCACTGACCAGTAAATCCCTTCCTCTTGTAACCAAGCTCACGCAAACCACCCCACCAACTCCCTCAGTGTCAATTTCCTCCTTCCCCAGGAATGCCAATAGTCCTGCAGGCCATGTCACTGGCAATTCTGACGAGTCCTCTCCTGCCTGGGATTCCTCCGATGCATCCTTGGGTGTAACGCCTACTGCTGCTGGCGCTGCTGTTGTTGCTGCTGGGAGTCGATGGTCATCCCAGAGGGGAAGTCGTAAGCCCACTTTTACTACTTCCACCAAGCAATTGACTGTCCAACAGTCCTTTGCGAGGAAGATGAAATATCACAGCAGTCATCCTGTTGCAAAGCGGATAACTGAGGCCTTGACAACTATGTTGGTGTTAGACGTGCCTCCGGTATCCGCCGTTAGTTCACAGGGAACTAGACAATTTCTTGAGGTAGTGTGCCCCCGTTACCAAATACCATCTAGGTTCCACTTCTCTAGGCAGGCGATACCGAGAATGTACACGGACGTCAGAAAAAGACTCACCAGTGTCCTAAAAAATGCAGTTGTACCCAATGTCCACTTAACCACGGACATGTGGACAAGTGGAGCAGGGCAGGGTCAGGACTATATGACTGTGGCAGCCCACTGGGTAGATGTTTGGACGCCCGCCGCAAGAACAGCAGCGGCGGCACCAGTAGCAGCATCTCGCAAACGCCAACTCTTTCCTAGGCAGGCTACGCTTTGTATCACCGGTTTCCAGAATACGCACACAGCTGAAAACCTCTTACGGCAACTGAAGAAGATCATCGCGGAATGGCTTACCCCAATTGGACTCTCCTGTGGATTTGTGGCATCGGACAACGCCAGCAATATTGTGTGTGCATTAAATATGGGCAAATTCCAGCACGTCCCATGTTTTGCACATACCTTGAATTTGGTGGTGCAGAATTTTTTAAAAAACGACTGGGGCGTGCAAGAGATGCTGTCGGTGGCCAGAAGAATTGCGGGACACTTTCGGAGGACAGGCACCACGTACAGAAGACTGGAGCACCACCAAAAACGCCTGAACCTGCCCTGCCATCATCTGAAGCAAGAAGTGGTAACGAGGTGGAATTCAACCCTATATATGCTTCAGAGGCTGGAGGAGCAGCAAAAGGCCATTCAAGCCTATACAATTGAGCACGATATAGGAGGTGGAATGTACCTGTCTCAAGCGCAGTGGAGAATGATTTCAACGTTGTGCAAGGTTCTGCAACCTTTTGAACTTGCCACACGTGAAGTCAGTTCAGACACTGCCAGCCTGAGTCAGGTCATTCCCCTCATCAGGCTTTTGCAGAAGAAGCTGGAGGCATTGAAGGAGGAGCTAAAAGGGAGCGATTCCGCTAGGCATGTGGGACTTGTGGATGGAGCCCTTAATTCGCTTAACAAGGATTCACGGGTGGTCAATCTGTTGAAATCAGAGCACTACATTTTGGCCACCGTGCTCGATCCTAGATTTAAAACCTACCTTGGATCTCTCTTTCTGGCAGACACAAGTCTGCTGGGGTTGAAAGACCTGCTGGTGACAAAATTGTCAAGTCAAGCGGAACGCGACCTGTCAACATCTCCTCCTTCACATTCTCCCGCAACTGGGGGTGCGAGGAAAAGGCTCAGAATTCCGAGCCCACCCGCTGGCGGTGATGCAGGGCAGTCTGGAGCGACTGCTGATGCTGACATCTGGTCCGGACTGAAGGACCTGACAACGATTACGGACATGTCGTCTACTGTCACTGCATATGATTCTCTCCCCATTGAAAGAATGGTGGAGGATTATATGAGTGACCGCATCCAAGTAGGCACGTCAGACAGTCCGTACTTATACTGGCAGGAAAAAGAGGCAATTTGGAGGCACTTGCACAAACTGGCTTTATTCTACCTAAGTTGCCCTCCCACAAGTGTGTACTCCGAAAGAGTGTTTAGTGCCGCCGCTCACCTTGTCAGCAATCGGCGTACGAGGTTACTTCCAGAAAATGTGGAGAAGATGATGTTCATTAAAATGAATTATAATCAATTCCTCCGTGGAGACATTGACCAGCAGCAATTGCCTCCACAAAGTAGTACACAGGGAGCTGAGATGGTGGATTCCAGTGGGGACGAATTGATAATCTGTGAGGGGCGGGATGTACGCGGTGATATATCGGAGGATGATGATGAGGTGGACATCTTGCCTCTGTAGAGCCAGTTTGTGCAAGGAGAGATTAATTGCTTCTTTTTCGGTGGGGGTCCAAACCAACCCGTCATTTCAGTCACAGTCGTGTGGCAGACCCTGTCACTGAAATGATGGGTTGGTTAAAGTGTGCATGTCCTGTTTATACAACATAAGGGTGGGTGGGAGGGCCCAAGGACAATTCCATCTTGCACCTCTTTTTTCTTTCATTTTTCTTTGCGTCATGTGCTGTTTGGGGAGTGTTTTTTGGAAGGGCCATCCTGCGTGCCACTGCAGTGCCACTCCTAGATGGGCCAGGTGTTTGTGTCGGCCACTAGGGTCGCTTATCTTACTCACACAGCTACCTCATTGCGCCTCTTTTTTTCTTCTTTGCGTCATGTGCTGTTTGGGGAGTGTTTTTTGGAAGGGCCATCCTGCGTGCCACTGCAGTGCCACTCCTAGATGGGCCAGGTGTTTGTGTCGGCCACTAGGGTCGCTTATCTTACTCACACAGCTACCTCATTGCTCCTCTTTTTTTCTTCTTTGCATCATGTGCTGTTTGGGGAGTGTTTTTTGGAAGGGCCATCCTGCGTGCCACTGCAGTGCCACTCCTAGATGGGCCAGGTGTTTGTGTCGGCCACTAGGGTCGCTTATCTTACTCACACAGCTACCTCATTGCGCCTCTTTTTTTCTTCTTTGCGTCATGTGCTGTTTGGGGAGTGTTTTTTGGAAGGGCCATCCTGCGTGACACTGCAGTGCCACTCCTAGATGGGCCAGGTGTTTGTGTCGGCCACTAGGGTCGCTTATCTTACTCACACAGCTACCTCATTGCGCCTCTTTTTTTCTTCTTTGCGTCATGTGCTGTTTGGGGAGTGTTTTTTGGAAGGGCCATCCTGCGTGACACTGCAGTGCCACTCCTAGATGGGCCAGGTGTTTGTGTCGGCCACTAGGGTCGCTTATCTTACTCACACAGCTACCTCATTGCGCCTCTTTTTTTCTTCTTTGCGTCATGTGCTGTTTGGGGAGTGTTTTTTGGAAGGGCCATCCTGCGTGCCACTGCAGTGCCACTCCTAGATGGGCCAGGTGTTTGTGTCGGCCACTAGGGTCGCTTATCTTACTCACACAGCTACCTCATTGCGCCTCTTTTTTTCTTCTTTGCGTCATGTGCTGTTTGGGGAGTGTTTTTTGGAAGGGCCATCCTGCGTGACACTGCAGTGCCACTCCTAGATGGGCCAGGTGTTTGTGTCGGCCACTAGGGTCGCTTATCTTACTCACACAGCTACCTCATTGCGCCTCTTTTTTTCTTCTGTGCGTCATGTGCTGTTTGGGGAGTGTTTTTGGAAGGGCCATCCTGCGTGACACTGCAGTGCCACTCCTAGATGGGCCAGGTGTTTGTGTCGGCCACTAGGGTCGCTTATCTTACTCACACAGCTATCTCATTGCGCCTCTTTTTTTCTTCTTTGCGTCATGTGCTGTTTGGGGAGTGTTTTTTGGAAGGGCCATCCTGCGTGACACTGCAGTGCCACTCCTAGATGGGCCAGGTGTTTGTGTCGGCCACTAGGGTCGCTTATCTTACTCACACAGCTACCTCAATGCGCCTCTTTTTTTCTTCTTTGCGTCATGTGCTGTTTGGGGAGTGTTTTTTGGAAGGGCCATCCTGCGTGACACTGCAGTGCCACTCCTAGATGGGCCAGGTGTTTGTGTCGGCCACTAGGGTCGCTTATCTTACTCACACAGCTACCTCATTGCGCCTCTTTTTTTTTTCTTTGCGTCATGTGCTGTTTGGGGAGTGTTTTTTGGAAGGGCCATCCTGCGTGACACTGCAGTGCCACTCCTAGATGGGCCAGGTGTTTGTGTCGGCCACTAGGGTCGCTTATCTTACTCACACAGCTACCTCATTGCGCCTCTTTTTTTCTTCTTTGCGTCATGTGCTGTTTGGGGAGTGTTTTTTGGAAGGGCCATCCTGCGTGCCACTGCAGTGCCACTCCTAGATGGGTCAGGTGTTTGTGTCGGCCACTAGGGTCGCTTATCTTACTCACACAGCTACCTCATTGCGCCTCTTTTTTTCTTCTTTGCGTCATGTGCTGTTTGGGGAGTGTTTTTTGGAAGGGCCATCCTGCGTGACACTGCAGTGCCACTCCTAGATGGGCCAGGTGTTTGTGTCGGCCACTAGGGTCGCTTATCTTACTCACACAGCTACCTCATTGCGCCTCTTTTTTTCTTCTTTGCGTCATGTGCTGTTTGGGGAGTGTTTTTTGGAAGGGCCATCCTGCGTGACACTGCAGTGCCACTCCATGATGGGCCAGGTGTTTGTGTCGGCCACTAGGGTCGCTTATCTTACTCACACAGCTACCTCATTGCGCCTCTTTTTTTCTTCTTGCTTATCTTACTCACACAGCTACCTCATTGCGCCTCTTTTTTTCTTCTTTGCGTCATGTGCTGTTTGGGGAGTGTTTTTTGGAAGGGCCATCCTGCGTGACACTGCAGTGACACTCCTAGATGGGCCAGGTGTTTGTGTCGGCCACTAGGGTCGCTTATCTTACTCACACAGCTACCTCATTGCGCCTCTTTTTTTCTTCTTTGCGTCATGTGCTGTTTGGGGAGTGTTTTTTGGAAGGGCCATCCTGCGTGACACTGCAGTGCCACTCCTAGATGGGCCAGGTGTTTGTGTCGGCCACTAGGGTCGCTTATCTTACTCACACAGCTACCTCATTGCGCCTCTTTTTTTCTTCTTTGCGTCATGTGCTGTTTGGGGAGTGTTTTTTGGAAGGGCCATCCTGCGTGACACTGCAGTGCCACTCCATGATGGGCCAGGTGTTTGTGTCGGCCACTAGGGTCGCTTATCTTACTCACACAGCTACCTCATTGCGCCTCTTTTTTTCTTCTTTGCGTCATGTGCTGTTTGGGGAGTGTTTTTTGGAAGGGCCATCCTGCGTGACACTGCAGTGACACTCCTAGATGGGCCAGGTGTTTGTGTCGGCCACTAGGGTCGCTTATCTTACTCACACAGCTACCTCATTGCGCCTCTTTTTTTCTTCTTTGCGTCATGTGCTGTTTGGGGAGTGTTTTTTGGAAGGGCCATCCTGCGTGACACTGCAGTGCCACTCCTAGATGGGCCTGGTGTTTGTGTCGGCCACTAGGGTCGCTTAGCTTAGTCATCCAGCGACCTCGGTGCAAATTTTAGGACTAAAAATAATATTGTGAGGTGTGAGGTGTTCAGAATAGACTGAAAATGAGTGGAAATTATGGTTTTTGAGGTTAATAATACTTTGGGATCAAAATGACCCCCAAATTCTATGATTTAAGCTGTTTTTTAGGGTTTTTTGAAAAAAACACCCGAATCCAAAACACACCCGAATCCGACAAAAAAAATTCGGTGAGGTTTTGCCAAAACGCGGTCGAACCCAAAACACGGCAGCGGAACCGAACCCAAAACCAAAACACAAAACCCGAAAAATTTCAAGTGCACATCTCTACTTGCTACAATCTGACTTGTTTGGAGTTTTTGGGGTAAATTTACTAAGGGGGTATTCAATTATTGCCACTTTTCACCTGTTTTTAGGATGAATTTACATTCGACCTATTCAATGCCCGTGCCATTTTTTGAGTGGTCGAAAAATCGGGCACTGGCAAAAATCACGTGTATCGGCGAATTCGCCACCGATACACATGTCTTGGCAAATTTGCATGCGTTTTTGACACGTTTTTGGTGCAATTTCACCCAATTCGATTCGACAAAAAAGAAAAAGTGAAATGCCATGGGCAAAAAATGGATTAAAAAGTGGGTGAAAATGCCCGCAATTGAATACCCTGTGTCGAATTAGTGCCATTTTTTCGATCAGTCGAAAAAAATGGCACTTAATTGAATGCCCCCCTTAGATGGGAGTTCTATTTAAGATGGGATGTTGCCTATAGCAACCAATCAGATTCTACTTCTCATTTATCTAGCACAGTGCCGTAACTAGACATTTTAGCGCTGTGTGCAAGAAACAGCATCGGCGACCCTCAATATAGAAATAAGAGACAGTGCGCACCGCAAGCGCGCACCCAAAATATAGGGGTGTGGCTTCATGGGGAAGGGGCGTGACCACAAGGCTCCCTTTTACACATTACGGCAGGCAGAGTCCCCTTTTACACGGCATGGCTGGCAGAGCCCCCTTTTATACATTAGGCAGGTAGAGCGCCCTTTTACAAATTATGGCAGGTAGAGATCCCTTTTATATATTACGGCAGGCAGAGCTCACTTTTACACAGCCCAGCAGGTAAAGTACCCCTTTTTATACATTGCGGCAGGTAGAGTCCCCCTTTTACACATTATGGCAGGCAGATTCCCCTTTTTACACATTACAGCAGGCAGATTCCCTCTTTTTGACACATTAGACAGGCAGAGTCCCCTTTTTTACACATTGTGGCAGGCAGTCCCCCTATTTTACACATTATGGCATGCAGTCCCCTTTTTTTACACATTATGGCAGGCAGTCCCCCTATTTTACACATTATGGCAGGCAATCCCCCTTTTTTACACATTATGGCATGCAGTCCCCCTTTTTTACACATTATGGCAGGCAGTGCCCCTTTTTTACACATTAGGCAGACAGAGTCCTCTATTTTACACATTATGGCAGGCAGTCCCCATTTCTTACACATTATGGCAGGCAGTCCCCATTATTTACACATTATAGCAAGCAGTCCCTCTTTTTTATTTTATTTTTTTACACATAATGACAGGCAGTCCCCCTTTTATTGGGGGGGGGGGGGAGAGAGAGGGTTATACTCACCTTCATCTGTGACCTATGATCCGGCATCCACGGCAGGCTGTCAGTGGCGCTCCTTAGTCCCTTGCAGAGACAGCAACGGCAGGCAGGTGCTGCCGGCGGCGGGAGGCAGGCAGGTGCTGCCGGCGGCGGGAGGCAGGTGCCGCTGGCAGGACTCGGAGGAGACCTATGATCGCGGCAGTGAGGGTGGGGGTGAATGCGGCACTCACAGAGTCCCGGCGGTAGACAGGCGGGCTCCGGCGGGAGACAGGAGGCAGCAGCGCTGGAGTACTGACAGTGAGTACTGACAGTGGCTGCGGCCATGCGGGGGGGGGGGGGGTGCTGCCGATGGTGCACCTTCAGTGCATGTGCGCTGTGGGCAAGGCACCATCGGCACGCACCTAGTTACAGCCCTGATCTAGCACCTTCTTGAAGATAATACCAGGAATCTACCTCCCATCTTAGTAAATTTACCCCTTTGTGCATTTGTGCTAATTGTTACACTGTATCTAGAATTTTTATTTTATTTTACTAAATAAGCAGCATAAACAAGGTTAATGAATGTTATTCATTAGTTGTAGAAAGGAAATATCTTTATTTATGACCGCTGGGCAGCTGCCTCATGACTATTAATAAACAAAGTCAAAATTAAGGGTTTTTAAAATTCAATAAATCTTAAGCATCGACTTTGTATTCCAGAAACTTTTACTAAGCACTTCTCCAATAATAGTACAACCTATATTCAACCAAGTACATTATGGTAATGTAATGAAGTATTATAGCTCTCAAATACTGTATATAACAGCTCAGAAGAATGGTAATTGCCGGTCAGTTTTATGATGTGATTTTAATTGTTTGGCTATAATATGGGAATTTAATAGCTGGCCAACTTTAAAATGCACTATTAATTGCTGGTCACCATCAAGGCAAAAGTGTTTTGCAAGACCGGATTCACTTTCTTTTTAGACTTTATTAATAAAAAAAAACATAAAACGCAGCAAAAAAAAAAAAAAAAAAAAAGACAACAAAAAACAAAATCAATAGAGATCTGATTAACAAGATGTACTAACCTCAATGCTTACTACATTTTTTTTACAGCTGCGCAATTAACATAAATGTCTCTATAATTAATGTAAATGATTTAAAATCAATATTTTATCAAGTGTGTTGAAAGAGGCTTGGAGAAATTATTTATAAAATAAATTTCACCTTATATTTTCTGCTTTTACCACATAATTACACACAATTTTCTGTCAGTGTGTTATTCACATTGTGCATTTAAAGTACATTATATATTTATAGTCTGTGCAGGCTACAGAGCAAGCTATGTAAAATTAACACAATCTGTCTTCTCCGAATTACTAATTACCAAGATGCAATCATCAGGTGAGAATTCTCACTTGTGTCATTATGTTTAATTATATTACAGTTTGGAACCAGCCGGCATGTATAAGGGCTGATTTACTAATGTCCCAATTTTTTTGTTTGATTACAAAAAATAATGATAATTAGCACATTTACATGTTATGAACAAAGGTAAGGAGAGCAAAGCTCTATGGGTTTGGTAAAACAAAAAACTGATTGCTGCATCAGATTTATGTGTTCATTTGAAATTTACACAAATTCTCCAAAAATGAGCTAATGTCCCAAAAATGTTTTTTTAAATATATGTAAATGATTTTCAATGTACCAGACGAGAAAGGTGTATTGTATGCAATTGATAAGACTATAGTTTGGAACAAAATCCTATGGAAACATTTATTTTATTTGTAAGGGTTTTTTAAAACTAGTATTATCATTTAAATTCATGCAAGCTGGAAAGTGGAATTTTAAGCTGGTTGCCTGAAATTCTTGCCAGGACAGTTTCTTAGCAGCGATTAAAAGTAGAACTAAACGTGTTGTAAGGTGTATGAATTTAGATAGTATTCTAATGCCTAAGGCAGCAAGTAAAATTAATTATCATTCTATAGACAAACTGCTAACAACATTTGTATATGGGTTTTGTGCTTTTCAAAAGGCAAACACTGTAATGTTTAACCCGTAGGTAAACGCAGGGAGGTTTCCGGCTGCCCGGAAACCCCCCTCCTCTTTGCCAGAGACTCAGATTATGGCCGCAATAGCAACAGTATATAGTAAGTTTACTAGAGCTGCTGCCACAACATGCACTTTAAGGGACAGAGCGGAGCTGCTGCACATGCCCAGTGGTAGCAGCTTCTTCTACCCAGTTTGCTGTGTGTGTGTGGTTCTGAGTCCTCAATCACTGCAGAGAGCAGCTGCCAGGAAGAAGAGACAGGAGTCTTACCATGAGGTGGGAGAATGTGTGCTTAGAAAGTGCAGTTCTGTCTACTACTGGTTCTCTAAAGTTTGTGTATATATTTATTTATTATGGGATGTTTAAACTTTTCTTGACCACTTATTTTATTTATAATAGTTAAATATGTTTGATACAGCCTATACTATAGACCATCGATTGTGTTAAAATATTAATACTGTATTCAATACAGTATCGAGTATATAAAAAGATCAATGTGCACATTAATGTAATGGGCCGGTACTAGATTCTTCTACTGCTTCTTCAAACTCTGGCACTTGTTCCAGTGTTCTGCAGAGTGGGAGATTGTGGATTACTTTGGGAAACACCCTTCTACAAATCCTGCATTTGCCAATGTAACCACTATGAGGCGTATGGACAAGGTAAAATTTGTTAGTTTAAATATATGCGAATAAGCAAAATGCACAGTTTTGAAAAACAAATACAGTAGCCTTTACTGCCATCAAAAGCTTGCTGCCCTGAGACAAATGCCAATGTTCTCCCCCCAGCAGGTGATGCAGCCACTATCAGCCTACTGTCTAGTTCATTGCAGGAAAGGAACAACATCAAGTACATGATCAGCCAGTGAAATGGTAGGAATAAAACAGCAACCACTGGAAAAATGCGATGAATGATCAGGTGGGGACACGACTAATGGGAGAAGTGCCTACAAAGTTTTTATTTATTTATTTTTTCACGGAAAAGAAAAATCTTAACTTGTTTATCCCCAATGTCAGTATGGATGGTGTAATGGTTAGCATTACTGCCTCACAACACTGAGGTCATGGGTTCGATTCCCACCATGGCCCTAACTGTGTGGAGTTTGTATATTCTCCCTGTACTTGCGTGGGTTTCCACCGGGTACTCCGGTTTCCTCCCACAATCCAAAAATATACTGCTAGGTTAATTGGCTTCAAACAAAATTAACCCTAGTGTGAATGTGTGTGCGTGTACATGTGATAGGGAATATAGATTGTAAGCTCCACTGGGGCAGGGACTGATGTGAATGGGCAAATATTCTCTGTACAGCACTGCGGAATATGTGTGCGCTATATAAAAAAAATAACTGCTAACTGGCACTGTCCTTCCTGGTAACAGGTAAAATAGAAAAGGTTGAGGTAAATTAGAGCATTGGGAAGATTTACTAAAGGGCAGGTTGAGTAGCCATATCAAACTCCAAATCATTATTTTGCATTTAGGTTTGGTGGGCGACTCTCAAACAGCATGGAGATTAGCAGTGTTTTACAAATGAAAATCTGCAAGTTGGCTTTGCAAAACTGCTTAAAAAAAACACCTAAAACTGATGTAAAGACCGTAAGAGCTCGCTGGTCAATCAGCACATGAGGTGGGGCAATAGACTTACTATGGGGGCATATGTGAGACAGGCTCTTAGTGTATGCCATACATCAGCCATTTATGAGAGACTTTGTTTAAGCAGAACACACTGCAAATTAGTCGCAGGTGTTGCACAGTGAGAAAGGCTACAAGTAGATGTTGCACCAGAGTCATTCATGAGAGACTGTATTAAAGCACTCTCTTTGGGCAGTCACATACACAAACTAGTTTTAAAAAGTTTTTTTATTATACACCTAATCAAGTACATTACTGTACTATACTATACGAGTATTAATTGTCAACTTAAATTAGTCCTACCCAGGAAATTACTGTTTTTATTACTCCTTTCCATGAAACCCGCACAGCAAGACTGTCTCTAAAGAGATTAATAATATGCTAGAACTTGGTGTTAAAGAAGAGTCTAATGGTGAATGGTCAATCCCCATAGATCTAATCCCAAAACCAGATGCAGCCTATGCTTCTGCTATGATTTCCGTAAATTAAACGAAGTGTCCAAGTTTGATGAATACACCATGCTCTGTGCCAGATATAACCCCACACTGGACCTGACAAAAGGTTACTGACAAAAACCAATAACTGACAGTGCAATATAAGAAACAGCCTTCTCTGTTCCAGAAGGGTTGTTGCCTTTTGGGTTACATGGGACCCCAGCACCCTTACAACATTCAATGGATATCATTTTGAAGCCCCCCTAGTCAGCATGCAGTTGCCTATCTGGATGATGTGGTAATCCCCAGTCCAGACTGGGAGACTCAGTTAGAGTAATAGCAGTGCTGGACTCAATCAGAAAGTAGAGATGAGCGGGTTCGGTTCCTCGGAATCCGAACCCGCCCGAACTTCATGTTTTTTTTCACGGGTCCGAGCGACTCGGATCTTCCCGCCTTGCTCGGTTAACCCGAGCGCGCCCGAACGTCATCATGACGCTGTCAGATTCTCGCGAGACTCGGATTCTATATAAGGAGCCGCGCGTCGCCGCCATTTTCACACGTGCATTGAGATTGATAGGGAGAGGACGTGGCTGGCGTCCTCTCCATTTAGATTAGAAGAGAGAGAGTGAGATTGATTTGAGACAGAGACACTTGATTTACTGGAGCTTAGGAGTACTGTAGAGAGTGCAGAGTTTAGTAGTGACTGACCACAGTGACCACCAGACAGTGCAGTTTTATTTAATATAATCCGTTCTCTGCCTGAAAAAAACGATACACAGTGACTCAGTCACATACCATATCTGTGTGCACTGCTCAGCCCAGTGTGCTGCATCATCTATGTATATATCTGACTGTGCTCACACAGCTTATAATTGTGGGGGAGACTGGGGAGCAGTGCCAGTTATAGGTTATAGCAGGAGCCAGGAGTACATATTATTAAAATTAAACAGTGCACACTTTTGCTGCAGGAGTGCCACTGCCAGTGTGACTGACCAGTGACCTGACCACACTGACCACCAGTATAGTTAGTAGTATACTATATTGTGATTGCCTGAAAAAGTTAAACACTCGTCGTGTGACTTGTGTGGTGTTTTTTTTTTATTCTATAAAAAACTCATTCTGCTGACAGACAGTGTCCAGCAGGTCCGTCATTATATAATATATACCTGTCCGGCTGCAGTAGTGATATATATATATTTTTTATATCATTATTTATCATCCAGTCGCAGCAGACACAGTACGGTAGTTCACGGCTGTAGCTACCTCTGTGTCGGCACTCGGCAGTCCATCCATAATTGTATACCACCTACCCGTGGTTTTTTTTTCTTTCTTCTTTATACATACATACTACATCTCTTTATCAACCAGTCTATATTAGCAGCAGACACAGTACAGTAGTCCACGGCTGTAGCTACCTCTGTGTCGGCACTCGGCAGTCCATCCATAATTGTATACCACCTACCCGTGGTTTTTTTTTCTTTCTTCTTTATACATACATACTACATCTCTTTATCAACCAGTCTATATTAGCAGCAGACACAGTACAGTACGGTAGTCCACGGCTGTAGCTACCTCTGTGTCGGCAATCGGCAGTCCGTCCATAATTGTATACCACCTACCCGTGGTTTTTTTTTCTTTCTTCTTTATACATACATACTACATCTCTTTATCAACCAGTCTATATTAGCAGCAGACACAGTACAGTAGTCCACGGCTGTAGCTACCTCTGTGTCGGCACTCGGCAGTCCATCCATAATTGTATACCACCTACCCGTGGTTTTTTTTTCTTTCTTCTTTATACATACATACTACATCTCTTTATCAACCAGTCTATATTAGCAGCAGACACAGTACAGTACGGTAGTCCACGGCTGTAGCTACCTCTGTGTCGGCACTCGGCAGTCCGTCCATAATTGTATACCACCTACCCGTGGTTTTTTTTTCTTTCTTCTTTATACATACATACTACATCTCTTTATCAACCAGTCTATATTAGCAGCAGACACAGTACAGTAGTCCACGGCTGTAGCTACCTCTGTGTCGGCACTCGGCAGTCCATCCATAATTGTATACCACCTACCCGTGGTTTTTTTTTCTTTCTTCTTTATACATACATACTACATCTCTTTATCAACCAGTCTATATTAGCAGCAGACACAGTACAGTACGGTAGTCCACGGCTGTAGCTACCTCTGTGTCGGCACTCGGCAGTCCATCCATAATTGTATACCACCTACCCGTGGTTTTTTTTTTCTTTCTTCTTTATACATACTACATCTCATTATCAACCAGTCTATATTAGCAGCAGACACAGTACGGTAGTCCACGGCTGTAGCTACCTCTGTGTCGGCACTCGGCAGTCCGTCCATAATTGTATACCACCTACCCGTGGTTTTTTTTTCTTTCTTCTTTATACATACTACATCTCATTATCAACCAGTCTATATTAGCAGCAGACACAGTACGGTAGTCCACGGCTGTAGCTACCTCTGTGTCGGCACTCGGCAGTCCATCCATAATTGTATACCACCTACCCGTGGTTTTTTTTCTTTCTTCTTTATACATACTACATCTCATTATCATCCAGTCTATATTAGCAGCAGACACAGTACAGTAGTCCACGGCTGTAGCTACCTCTGTGTCGGCACTCGGCAGTCCATCCATAATTGTATACCACCTACCCGTGGTTTTTTTTTCTTTCTTCTTTATACATACATACTACATCTCATTATCATCCAGTCTATATTAGCAGCAGACACAGTACAGTACAATAGTCCACGGCTGTAGCTACCTCTGTGTCGGCACTCGGCAGTCCATCCATAATTGTATACTAGTATCCATCCATCTCCATTGTTTACCTGAGGTGCCTTTTAGTTGTGCCTATTAAAATATGGAGAACAAAAATGTTGAGGTTCCAAAATTAGGGAAAGTTCAAGATCCACTTCCACCTCGTGCTGAAGCTGCTGCCACTAGTCATGGCCGAGACGATGAAATGCCAGCAACGTCGTCTGCCAAGGCCGATGCCCAATGTCATAGTACAGAGCATGTCAAATCCAAAACACCAAATATCAGTAAAAAAGGACTCCAAAACCTAAAATAAAATTGTCGGAGGAGAAGGGTAAACTTGCCAATATGCCATTTACCACACGGAGTGGCAAGGAACGGCTGAGGCCCTGGCCTATGTTCATGGCTAGTGGTTCAGCTTCACATGAGGATGGAAGCACTCAGCCTCTCGCTAGAAAACTGAAAAGACTCAAGCTGGCAAAAGCACCGCAAAGAACTGTGCGTTCTTCGAAATCCCAAATCCACAAGGAGAGTCCAATTGTGTCGGTTGCGATGCCTGACCTTCCCAACACTGGACGTGAAGAGCATGCGCCTTCCACCATTTGCACGCCCCCTGCAAGTGCTGGAAGGAGCACCCGCAGTCCAGTTCCTGATAGTCAGATTGAAGATGTCAGTGTTGAAGTACACCAGGATGAGGAGGATATGGGTGTTGCTGGCGCTGGGGAGGAAATTGACCAGGAGGATTCTGATGGTGAGGTGGTTTGTTTAAGTCAGGCACCCGGGGAGTCACCTGTTGTCCGTGGGAGGAATATGGCCGTTGACATGCCTGGTGAAAATACCAAAAAAATCAGCTCTTCGGTGTGGAAGTATTTCACCAGAAATGCGGACAACATTTGTCAAGCCGTGTGTTCCCTTTGTCAAGCTGTAATAAGTAGGGGTAAGGACGTTAACCACCTCGGAACATCCTCCCTTATACGTCACCTGCAGCGCATTCATAATAAGTCAGTGACAAGTTCAAAAACTTTGGGCGACAGCGGAAGCAGTCCACTGACCAGTAAATCCCTTCCTCTTGTAACCAAGCTCACGCAAACCACCCCACCAACTCCCTCAGTGTCAATTTCCTCCTTCCCCAGGAATGCCAATAGTCCTGCAGGCCATGTCACTGGCAATTCTGACGAGTCCTCTCCTGCCTGGGATTCCTCCGATGCATCCTTGCGTGTAACGCCTACTGCTGCTGGCGCTGCTGTTGTTGCTGCTGGGAGTCGATGGTCATCCCAGAGGGGAAGTCGTAAGCCCACTTGTACTACTTCCAGTAAGCAATTGACTGTCCAACAGTCCTTTGCGAGGAAGATGAAATATCACAGCAGTCATCCTGCTGCAAAGCGGATAACTGAGGCCTTGACAACTATGTTGGTGTTAGACGTGCGTCCGGTATCCGCCGTTAGTTCACAGGGAACTAGACAATTTATTGAGGCAGTGTGCCCCCGTTACCAAATACCATCTAGGTTCCACTTCTGTAGGCAGGCGATACCGAGAATGTACACGGACGTCAGAAAAAGACTCACCGGTGTCCTAAAAAATGCAGTTGTACCCAATGTCCACTTAACCACGGACATGTGGACAAGTGGAGCAGGGCAGGGTCAGGACTATATGACTGTGACAGCCCACTGGGTAGATGTATGGACTCCCGCCGCAAGAACAGCAGCGGCGGCACCAGTAGCAGCATCTCGCAAACGCCAACTCTTTCCTAGGCAGGCTACGCTTTGTATCACCGCTTTCCAGAATACGCACACAGCTAAAAACCTCTTACGGCAACTGAGGAAGATCATCGCAGAATGGCTTACCCCAATTGGACTCTCCTGTGGATTTGTGGCATCGGACAACGCCAGCAATATTGTGTGTGCATTAAATATGGGCAAATTCCAGCACGTCCCATGTTTTGCACATACCTTGAATTTGGTGGTGCAGAATTTTTTAAAAAACGACAGGGGCGTGCAAGAGATGCTGTCGGTGGCCAGAAGAATTGCGGGACACTTTCGGCGTACAGGCACCACGTACAGAAGACTGGAGCACCACCAAAAACTACTGAACCTGCCCTGCCATCATCTGAAGCAAGAAGTGGTAACGAGGTGGAATTCAACCCTCTATATGCTTCAGAGGTTGGAGGAGCAGCAAAAGGCCATTCAAGCCTATACAATTGAGCACGATATAGGAGGTGGAATGCACCTGTCTCAAGTGCAGTGGAGAATGATTTCAACGTTGTGCAAGGTTCTGATGCCCTTTGAACTTGCCACACGTGAAGTCAGTTCAGACACTGCCAGCCTGAGTCAGGTCATTCCCCTCATCAGGCTTTTGCAGAAGAAGCTGGAGACATTGAAGGAGGAGCTAACACGGAGCGATTCCGCTAGGCATGTGGGACTTGTGGATGGAGCCCTTAATTCGCTTAACAAGGATTCACGGGTGGTCAATCTGTTGAAATCAGAGCACTACATTTTGGCCACCGTGCTCGATCCTAGATTTAAAACCTACCTTGGATCTCTCTTTCCGGCAGACACAAGTCTGCTGGGGTTGAAAGACCTGCTGGTGAGAAAATTGTCAAGTCAAGCGGAACGCGACCTGTCAACATCTCCTCCTTCACATTCTCCCGCAACTGGGGGTGCGAGGAAAAGGCTCAGAATTCCGAGCCCACCCGCTGGCGGTGATGCAGGGCAGTCTGGAGCGACTGCTGATGCTGACATCTGGTCCAGACTGAAGGACCTGACAACGATTACGGACATGTCGTCTACTGTCACTGCATATGATTCTCTCAACATTGAAAGAATGGTGGAGGATTATATGAGTGACCGCATCCAAGTAGGCACGTCACACAGTCCGTACTTATACTGGCAGGAAAAAGAGGCAATTTGGAGGCCCTTGCACAAACTGGCTTTATTCTACCTAAGTTGCCCTCCCACAAGTGTGTACTCCGAAAGAGTGTTTAGTGCCGCCGCTCACCTTGTCAGCAATCGGCGTACGAGGTTACATCCAGAAAATGTGGAGAAGATGATGTTCATTAAAATGAATTATAATCAATTCCTCCGTGGAGACATTGACCAGCAGCAATTGCCTCCACAAAGTACACAGGGAGCTGAGATGGTGGATTCCAGTGGGGACGAATTGATAATCTGTGAGGAGGGGGATGTACACGGTGATATATCGGAGGATGATGATGAGGTGGACATCTTGCCTCTGTAGAGCCAGTTTGTGCAAGGAGAGATTAATTGCTTCTTTTTTGGGGGGGTCCAAACCAACCCATCATTTCAGTCACAGTCGTGTGGCAGACCCTGTCACTGAAATGATGGGTTGGTTAAAGTGTGCATGTCCTGTTTATACAACATAAGGGTGGGTGGGAGGGCCCAAGGACAATTCCATCTTGCACCTCTTTTTTCTTTTATTTTTCTTTGCGTCATGTGCTGTTTGGGGAGGGTTTTTTGGAAGGGCCATCCTGCGTGACACTGCAGTGCCAGTCCTAGATGGGCCCGGTGTTTGTGTCGGCCACTAGGGTCGCTTATCTTACTCACACAGTCAGCTACCTCATTGCGCCTCTTTTTTTCTTTGCGTCATGTGCTGTTTGGGGAGGGTTTTTTGGAAGGGCCATCCTGCGTGACACTGCAGTGCCACTCCTAGATGGGCCCGGTGTTTGTGTCGGCCACTAGGGTCGCTTATCTTACTCACACAGTCAGCTACCTCATTGCGCCTCTTTTTTTCTTTGCGTCATGTGCTGTTTGGGGAGGGTTTTTTGGAAGGGCCATCCTGCGTGACACTGCAGTGCCACTCCTAGATGGGCCCGGTGTTTGTGTCGGCCACTAGGGTCGCTTATCTTACTCACACAGTCAGCTACCTCATTGCGCCTCTTTTTTTCTTTGCGTCATGTGCTGTTTGGGGAGGGTTTTTTGGAAGGGACATCCTGCGTGACACTGCAGTGCCACTCCTAGATGGGCCCGGTGTTTGTGTCGGCCACTAGGGTCGCTTATCTTACTCACACAGCTACCTCATTGCGCCTCTTTTTTTCTTTGCGTCATGTGCTGTTTGGGGAGGGTTTTTTGGAAGGGACATCCTGCGTGACACTGCAGTGCCACTCCTAGATGGGCCCGGTGTTTGTGTCGGCCACTAGGGTCGCTTATCTTACTCACACAGCGACCTCGGTGCAAATTTTAGGACTAAAAATAATATTGTGAGGTGTGAGGTATTCAGAATAGACTGAAAATGAGTGTAAATTATGGTTTTTGAGGTTAATAATACTTTGGGATCAAAATGACCCCCAAATTCTATGATTTAAGCTGTTTTTTAGGGTTTTTTGAAAAAAACACCCGAATCCAAAACACACCCGAATCCGACAAAAAAAATTCGGTGAGGTTTTGCCAAAACGCGGTCGAACCCAAAACACGGCCGCGGAACCGAACCCAAAACCAAAACACAAAACCCGAAAAATTTCCGGCGCTCATCTCTATAGAAAGGCAGGGCTAACAGCCAACCCAAATAATTGCTACTTAGAGATGAAAGAGGTTAAATACTTGAGGTTAATCATAGGTAGAGGTCTGATTAACTGAACAAAATTGAGGCTATCCAAAACTGTCCCCATCCGGTAAATAAAAAAAACAAAACGGTGACAGCCCTTTTTGGGGATCACCGGGTATTATCAGACCCTAACTACCAGTTCATTTATCAGACCCTACCAAAGGTAAACAATCAAATACGGTGAAATGGAACCCTGAAAATTTTAGGCACTAAAAGTGGCATTATGTACACAACCAGTGTTGATAACACCAGACTTTTCTAAAGAAATTGTGGTTCAGACAGATGATCAGAGGTAAGTGTAGGTGCCGTATTGTCCCAACACAGATATAGGGAGGAGCACCCATTATTTATTTGAGTAGAAAACTCAATGAACATGAGAAGAGGTACGCTATTGTGGAAAAAGAAGCATTAGTAATTAAGTGGGCAGAAGACACCTCTTTGGGCAGATGGTTTAAACTGGTGACAAATTATGCTCTGTTAAAATGGATGTGTGCAACTAAAGGCCAGAATGCTAGAGTAACAAGATGATTTTTAGTATTGTAAGACTTTATATTTACTGTGGAACATAGCCCTGATACACAACTAGCCAATGCAGATGCATTGCCCCGTATCTTACATTTAGGGGCTACAAGTGTTCTGCCCCCTAGGTCATAACAGGAGGGAGATGTGTGACAAGAACACTGGAATAGTGTTGTTGTCACACACACACACACACACACACACACACACACACACACACACACACACCCCTAAATAGAAGTCACTCCTGACTAACACTACAAAACCATAAGTAACATGTTACCCAGTATAGCTCAGTTGGATCCTGTAGCAGGTTTTCTCTCACAGAGACTTTGCAGTCCCTTTTACCCAGGCAGTGAGAGAGCTAAAGATTAAGCTAGCAGTCTTTTAACACCCTCATACAAGTGAAATCACTAATTAGCCTGCACTGAGGCTACAAGTCCTAAGACCCGGACTGGGCCTTATGGATGGTGCCCTCCCTGCTTTTTCACATCCATACTCCAGGAACCTTTAGCCAGTTCTTAATAAAAGCCTAAATGCTCTCAGATGAACCAACACAACATTCCTGGGGGTTTAAAACACACAGGTAACAAACCTGGGGCAAAAATACACTATGCCAGGATAGATAGATAGATAGATAGATAGATAGATAGATAGATAGATAGATAGATAGATAGATAGATAGATAGATAGATAGATAGATAAATGTTTTATGTTATATATACACTAAAATACTGCAATTATTGAAAAATATTTATTGCATTGCTTGGTGGTACTTATGCGGATGAAACAAGTCTGCAGTAGTTTGGAGGTCAGGGTTTTGGAGATCAATATAAAAAAACATGGTAAAATATTATGTCTATTATGTTTATTATGTTGTTTATTGTTAGGTAACATTTCACCAATTGCCCCTTGCAAGCGGGCTGTATGTGATCACATCTTTAACTCCAGTTATTATGTATCTAACATCATGTACAACTAACATAACAAAATATTGAGCTTCCCGTAATAAGTCTTAAGAAGAGACTGATACAGTTAAGTAAACATATTCAGATGTCAGCAAGGGAGTTCAGCTGAACCTTTTATCTTGGTGTCAGAAAATGTCAATTTATCTCTGAGGCAGCATATACCTTTCAACGAGAAATAGAAAAACGTTCAATTTGTGAAATGAGTCAGTGCTCCAGACCCAGTCTCACTGTCATAAAACGGAAGATTGTCAGACAGGCTGGAAATAAAATCTAACACAGAGTGATAAGTCCCCAAATAACAATGTGTAACTGTGTCAAGGGTCCTCGTCCACATATCAACATATCAATATAACAACCTCGCCAAACTGTCTTTGTTTTTATTTTGTTGACCCTCGATGAACTTTAGAGTTACTGCTTTTTTCAACTCTTTTCTTTTTCGGTCTTTTTTCTCATGAATAGAAAAAAAATACGCAGAGCCCAACCAGTGTCATTACATTTGACATAGAGTACGCGCAATTGGCAGTAAGGGCTAATAACTGGTGACTCTGCCCACATCTATTATGCAGATAAATACTGTGAGTTGCGAAAACTGTACTTAGGTTTGGGCTGGAACTATGAGGTGCTTTATATATCAAGCACTGGAATATGTTAAAGGGGGGGGGGGGGTGTTTGGGGCAGGGGGAGAGTGTGAGGGTAGTTTAGCAGGGGGGTGAGGGTAGTTTAGTGGGGGGTGAGGGTAGTTTAGCGGGTCGGGAGTACAGAGGGAGCAATATTTGGCACTTATAGTGCCCCAGGGTTGCAAACTGAATTATTTAATTCATATTTATCTGTGGTAGACTGATAGAGACCCTCTGATACATATTGGATGCAGTTTCCCAACACTTGTCCGGTTGTCACTTGATCATCATCTTAAGTGGCCTGCCCTAGTGTCAAACCTAGATTTATAATTGCAGTTCATTCTGCCCAATCAAAGATATGCACAAGATTGGAGCTGAAGTATGGGAGTACAGCAAGCTACAGAATTCTCCCATAGACCTGAAGACTGGGACTGATCACCACCACGTACAGTAAGTAGAGATGTGCGGCGGGCACTTTCCATGTTTTGGTTTTGGTTCTGGTTCCATGCTCGTGTTTTGGATCTGGATTGGTTTTGCCAAAACCACCCTTTCGTGTTTTGGTTTTGGATCTGGATGATTTAAAAACAAACAAACAAAAACAGCTAAAATCACAGAATTTGGGGGTAATTTTGATCCTGGGGTATTATTAATCTCAATAACATTCATTTCCTCTCATTTCCAGTCTCTTCTGAACACCTCACAATATTGTTTTTAGGCCAAAAGGTTGCACCGAGGTATGACTAAGGCTGTATGGCTGTATGACTAAGCTAAGCGACACAAGTGTTCGGCACAAACACCTGGCCCATCTAGGAGTGGCACTGCAGTGGCAGACAGAATGGTAATTTAAAACACTAGGCCCCAAACAGCACATGATGAAGAAAAAGAAAAAAAAAGAGGTGCACCAAGGTCGCTGGATGGCAAAGCTAAGCGACACAAGTGTGCACCCCAAACACCTGGCCAATCTAGGAGTGGGATTGCAGTGGCAGACAGGATGGCACTTAAAAAAACTAGGCCCCAAACAGCACATCATGCAAAGAAGAAAAAGAGGTGCATTGAGATAGCTGTATGACTAATCTAAGCGACACAAGTGTGCGGCACAAACACCTGGCCCATTTAGGAGTGGCAATGCAGTGGCAGACAGGATGGCACTTAAAGAAACTAGTCCCCAAACAGCACATCTTGCAAAAAAGAATAAGAGGTGCAATGAGGTAGCTGTATGACTAAGCTAAACGACACAAGTGTGCGGCACAAACAACATGGGATGTGCTGGAATTTGCCCAGATGTAATACACACACAATATTGGTGGCAGAGGAGAGCGTACTCCTAAACCACACACACACGGCAAAGCCTGTAAAATTAATTTGGATAATAATAACCCTTTTATTTGGAGCTATTATAATAATATGCCGCACAGGCGAGCGTACCCCTACACCACACAGGGCAAACCCTGTAAAAATTATTTGGATAATAACATAAGTAATGTATATAACCCTTTTATTTGGAGTAAATAATATACAGCACAGGACACCACCACTGGACTTATGGCAGCACAAGACAGCACCACTGGACTGAACTTATACGCCAGTACCACTGGACTTATACGGCAGTATCACTGGAATTATATGGCAGTACCACTGGCCATATACGGCAGTATCACTGGACATATATGGCAGTATCACTGGACTGGATTTATACGCCAGTACCACTGGATTTATTCGGCAGTACCACTGGACATATACGGCAGTATCAATGGAATTATATGGCAGTACCACTGGAAATATACGGCAGTTTCACTGGACTTATACGGCAGTATCACTGGACTGGATTTATACACCAGTAGCACTGGATTTATACAGCACTACCACTGGACATATACGGCAGTATAACTGGATTTATAAGGCAGTACCACCGGACATATACGGCAGTATCACTGGACTTATACGGCAGTATCACTGGATTTATCTGGCCGTACCACTGGACATATATACGGCAGTATCACTGGACTTATACAGCAGTATCACTGGACGGGATTTAAACGCCAGTACCACTTGATTTATACGGCAGTATCACTGGACTTATACGGCAGTATCACTGGGCTGGAGGATTTATACGAAAGTACCACTGGACATATACGACAGTACCACTGGACTGGATTTATACGGCAGTATCGCTGGACTTATACAGCAGCACGGGGACACCACCACTGGACTGATGCAGGACAACACAGCACCGCTGCAATGGACTGGACTTATACAGTAGCACTGGACATATGGCAGCAGAGGACACCACCACTGTGACTGGAATGATGCAGCACAAGACACTACCACTGTACTGATGCAGGACAACATAGCACCACTCGACTGGACTTACACAGCAGCACTGGACATATGGCAGCAGAGGACACCACCACTGTGACTGGAATGATGCAGCACAAGACACTACCACTGTACTGATGCAGGACAACACAGCACCACTGCACTGGATTTATACAGCTACACTGGACATATGGCAGCAGAGGACACCACCACTGTGACTGGACTGATGCAGCATAAGACACTAGACTGGACTGAGCAGCACAAGACAGCACTGGAATTGCCACCCCACTTTCCCTCCCGCACAGACACTGAGGACGGAGACACGTCCTCACGCTACACTCTCCAATACGGGAGTGAAAATGGCGGCAATATGCGGCTCCTTATATGGAATACAAAACCCGCGAGAATCCAACAGCGGGATGATGATGTTTTGCCTCGTTCTGGTTTCCAAGTCAGGTGGGAAAACCCGAGCAGGGCTCGGATCCGGGCTTGGATAGTGAAGGTCAGGGGTGTTCGGTTCTCAGAGAACCGAACCAGCTCATCTCTAACAGTAAGTGCTACTTACAGATGTGTCTTCATACATCATTACTACAGTTGCACCAAACAGTCCCTCTCGGCACGCCAGGTCCTATGAAAACATTGCTAGCTTCGGTCATGTTTTTTGCAATGTGATACATCTAGACTGCACCAGGAGACTGTGCTGATTAATGTGATATGTGACAATTCTATAAAGATGTAGGTACGCTAATCGTGGCTCCATCTGCATCTGAGTGCGCCTGGCGAGGCAGACTCCCGTGCACGAATGGGACACGCATGCGTCGTAGATATGCACGCACCCTATTAAAAGAAAATGGGAGCGTCTCTTTTCACGCAGCGGAATGCCCGGGCGCAGGACGCCCCTGCCTGCGATGTAAGCGTGGCTCCATCTGTATCTGTGTGCAACTTCCCAGCCACTGAACCATGGGCAACTACCGGGCACTGGGTCACAGGCATGCTGCAAATAGGGAACAGAGCTATTACTCCGGGTATAAGGGGCATCATACTCTGACTTACAGTATGTGGAACCCCTAACAGCTGGTAATTCTCGGGTCTTCACTTCAGAAGAGAAATAAAATAAAAATCCCAGATTTACTAAAAATAGTGTTTGTTAAATTGATCAAAGTTACACCAAAACCACATTACAACAGAAAAATTAAATAGATCTGCCTGTGAGCCAGTGGCGTAAGTTTGTCCCAGTTGCCCGGAGGCAAGAAAAATATTGGTGCCCCCC
This sequence comes from Pseudophryne corroboree, assembly GCF_028390025.1. NCBI lineage: Eukaryota > Metazoa > Chordata > Amphibia > Anura > Myobatrachidae > Pseudophryne > Pseudophryne corroboree. Next base: position 98,247,608 of record NC_086447.1, on the reverse strand, counting down.
CATATATATATATATATATATTTGCTCCTGCATAGCAAGCCTGCAGATTCTTACTATATGAAGCTACTACAAAACTGTTGCAACTAGGCAGATCTATGTCGGGGTCCAGCCACACACTACATTGACCTGCTCAGTCACTCACAATGCTGATCATTTCTCTGACAACTAATTTGCAAGTGTCATATCCAGGATTAGAACCCAAAACCTATTACACTGGAAGCATGCACCTTACTGATGGAGATATCTGCTATTGTATAGGAAGTATGAGAATTCTAACTACAGTATATGAAGTTACTTGTAATTGTCTGAGAAATAACTTCATATAGTTAGAATTCTCATGCTTCCTTTATAGGGGCAAATAGCTTCATCAGTAAGGTGTCTGCTTCCAGTGTATCTATAATAAGGAGGGTGTGATTTGTAATGTGCAGTGACTAGTGGGAAAGTCGGCTACGGAAGAGATACCGGCTGCTGTCAATTAACATAATTGATTAATGTCGCTGAACACATGTAACAGGAGGAGAGGTGCCCCCCCTTCAAAGCAGGAGCCCGGCGGCAGCTGACTCCGTTGCCTCCCAGAGTTCTGCCTCTACTGTGAGCAGTGGAGTTGTCCAAAGAACCACACAGATCATTAAATGCAGGCTTTAAGACAAATAAATGTTTAAAGGCCTTCCCCCCCAAAAAAATAAAAGTACCTGGTCTGGTACTGTCATATTTTTCCAGTAACCAGCCCTGGGCTGAACCAGCTAGTGGTCTTACACCATAACAGGGAGCCACACATTGTGGGGTTCCCCTGCCATCATGTAAACCAGCTCCAAACTGGTCATCCCAGGCCTGAATTCCTCAGAAAGGTGAGACCGGCCCCCACCCCCAGAAAAGGGGTCCAGCTGCTGAGGAACCCCCAGACCTGGGATGAAAGCCCAGGGCTATTCCCTGCATCCCTGGTGGCTATGGATATGGGGTTAAAGTCCAAAAAATAGAATCTAATATTCTTCTTTACAGTGGAAATACAGGCACAAGCAAGCCTACACCAGCACTTGTAGAACCGAAAGTGCCAGCATGCCCAAACATCAGGGCACCCTGGCTTCTGTAGTCCCACTGTCTTACAACGATGCCAGCACTAGGATGCTAGATGTTGCAGTGACATTCTCGTGCAGCGCCCATCTCCTATCACTGAGGAGGAGGCGGCAGTGCAGCAACAGTCTGCAGTCTCCAGGTGCAGGCTCCGGAGTGATTCTAGGCCAAGGCCCCTCCCTGATTGGTCACATACCCTGACTGAAGTAAATGCGACCTTCCCTGAGGCCACACCGCTTTGTACAAGGGGGTTTTACTTGCTGCATCGGGTGTCATTGACACAGGTGCCGCCACTGATTTAAAACATTTAGAAAAAACAATACTAGTATCATAGGTAACTTTATCCCAAGCACAGTCAAAGTAATAGGAATGCTAGATCCGGCTTCAAGTTCATATCCCATCTCGTGATCACTGACTGAACATGCCACAAAGTATAACTAGAGCAGTGAGGTCACTGTAGACAGTGTCATTCTCCTTGCATACAAACTTATATTTGTGCTTCTTACAGTATGTTATAGGCTACTTTGAATGATAGTCCAGGATCTGCAGTCACATCAGATATTGCAGAGTTTTACTAATCCTGTACAGAAACACAATGAATGCACACAGTACATAAGCCTGGCCTCAGGCACACATACCTCCCAACATCGCTAGCCAGGAAGTTGGGAGTGGGACTCTCCTCTCCGAAAAGGCCCCCCATTTTCGTCACATGCCCCCTGCTCCTGTATCCCACGTGAATAGATGTTGCGCGCATGCACATAGCGTCTATTCACCGCTGCTCTAAGCAGAGCAGTGAGTGATAGGAGCCTCCCAATTGCCCCCCCCCCTCACCACCACCACCACGGGACACTGCGGGCTGCGGGTGGGACAGCGGGAGAGTCCCAAAAAAACGGGACTGTCCCGCGAAAATCGGTACAGTTGGGAGGTATAGCACATCTGAAGTTTGACTTCCATGTCTTAGAACAATCTCCAGTGCTTGAGAAGGTGTAAATACAAGCCAGTAACAGAGCAAATTGGTAACATTACTTCTTGAGAGAGGATTGTGTGATTCCTGCGCAGACGCACAACCCTCAGTTTGTTATATGACTGCATGGGTGTAACTATAGTGGATGCAAGGGGTACTATGAACTGGAGGGCATTGTAATATGTCATAATCTGATCTGCTGATTGTAATGTGGAGGGCACTATAATGTTACATAATTAGAACTGGGGCACTTTAATGTGGCGTAATATGAACTGTAAGGCACTCTAATGTGACACAGTATGAACAGGGGGCATCATACCTCACAACTGTCCCGATTTTTATGGTATAGTGTTTTTGGGACTGTCCCGTGGACCGCAGTTTCCCATGGTGTGTGTGTGTGTGTGGTGGGGGGGGCAGTTGAGAGGCTCCCGTCACTCACTGAGCAGAGGTGAATATTCATGGGAGACAGAGGGAGAGGGCGCATGCCAGCAGCTCACAGAGCGCTGGGCATGCCTCCTCAGTGATGAATATGGGGCGTGGCTTGTGATCGCAGCATTCCCATGAAGTCCCACCCCCTTTACAATAGGTCATTCCCCCTTTCATGTATGGCCGCGGCTTCGCCGCGCAAAAGTCCACTGTCCCCAGTCATAAATGTTGTGAGGCATGGGGCATGGAATATGGCATAATATGAACTGGGGGCACTATAATGTAGCTTAGGGCTGCCATTAGATATTGTAGAGCCTGGGACTAACAAAATTGGCAGCCCTCTCACCCCAAGGGATTGAACTGTGGATAATGTGTATGGAGCTACAGTGGGGGCAGGCATCAATTGGTGCATAAACCAGTTTTTTGTGGGGGGTTTTAATTATCAAAGTTTGGGCTGTGGGGGTTGGTGTTATTATAACATATCAGTCAGTATCATATAAATTATATAGTACCCTAGCCCTACCTCATCTGCCATGATCCTGCAGACATACAGTAATGTTGCCTTCTCTCTGACTTATGTTAAACGTGAAGCTTCCTTGTGTTTCTATTAGGGGTGTGCACCGGGCCATTTTTCTGGTTTTGTGTTTTGGTTTTTATATCTGTATCTCTTGCTTATTTTGGATCTGTATTGGTTTTGCCAAAACCGCCCTTGCCTGTTTTGGTTTTGGATCTCTATTTTTTTTTAAACATAGAAATAGCTCAAATAACAGAATTTTGGGGTGTTTTTGTTACTGCAGTATTATTAACCTCAATAACATTCATTTCCACTCATGTCCAGTCAATTTTGACCACCTCACAGCTCACAATATTGTGTTAATCAAGTTTAGGCCAAAAGGTTGCACTGAGGTTGCTTGATGACTAATGGGCCCTACACACATGCCGATATCACTGCACGATATGAACGATCTCATTCATTAATGAACGAGATAACGTTCATATCGTGCAGTGTGGAGGCTCCAGCGATGAACGATGCGCGGCCCCGCGCTCGTTCATCGCTGGGGCCATGTCGGCTGTGCATGCAGGCCAATATGGACGAGATCGTCCATATTTGCCTGCAAGTCTACGGAGCCGGGTGATGGGGGGAGTGAAGAAACTTCACTCCCCCCGTCACTGCCCCCCGCCGCCGGGTCACCCATCGCCCGTATCGGCGGTCGGGCAGCTCGGCGGCACATCGCCGAGTGTGTAGGGCCTATAAGCTAAGCAACAGAAGTGGGCGGCACAAACACATGGCCCATATAGGAGTGGCACTGCAGTTGTAGACAGTATATCAGTTTTATAAACTATGCCAAAAAATGTTCCAAAGAGCACATAATGCAAAGAAAAGAGGTGCAAGATGGAATTATCCTTGGGCCCTACCACTCACCCTTATGTTATATATTAAAAGGACATGCAAAGTTTAACAAACCTATCATTTCAGTGACAGGTACTGTCACTTGTGGCTGAAATGATTGGTTTGTTTGGACCCCCACAAAAAAAAGCTGGCAATGGACAGTACACAAACTGGCTTTAGTACTTTAAATAGGAATGATGTAATCATCAGCATCCACACCCACTTCAGTGTGTGCTTCCTCTTCTTCACAGACTATTAATAAGTCCCAGCTGGAATCCACCATCACAGGTCCCTCTGTACTTTTTAGAGGTAATTGCTGGTAAAGGTCTTCCTCATGAAATTTGTAATTCATTTTGATGAACATAATCTTTTCCACATTTTGGGGAAGTAACCTCCTACGCCGATCGCTGAAAAGGTTCCCGGCTGCGCCAAAAACTATTTCTGAGTACACATTGGAGGACGGGGCGCAACTTAAGTAAAACAAAGCCAGTTTGTGCAAGGGCCTCCAAATTGCCTCTCTTTCCCGCCAGTATTGAAACGGACTGTCTGACATGCCTATTTGGATACTATTACTAAAATAGTCATCAACCATTCTTTCAATGGTGACAGCATCATATGCAGTGACAGTAGACATGTCAGTAATTGTAGGCAGCTCGTTCAGTCTGTACTAGATTCAAAAACTTGTTCCTGACTGATCTGCATCACCGCCAGCAGGTCTCTTTGAAAAATTTCGTTTTTTCCTCACAGCCGCAGTTGCCAGAGAAAATGAAGGAGGAGATGTTGCCATGTCATGTTCCGTTGGAGCTGACAATTTTCTCACCAACAGTTCTTTGCAGATTCGTGCATGTTGAAAAGAAAGACACAATGTATAACTTAAACCTAAGATCAAGTACGGTCGCCAAAATATAGTGATCTGATTTCAAGAGATTGACGACCCCTGAATCTTGGCAAAGAGAATGAAGGGCTCCATTTCAGCTCCTCCTTCACTTTCTCCAGACACTTTTGCTAAAAACCTGAGGGGAATCACCTGACTCAAGCTGGCAGTGTGCGAACTAATTTCCCATGTGGCAAGTTTGAAAGGTTTGAGAACCTTGCACAACATGGAAATTATTCTCCACTGCACTTGACTCAGGTGCATTCCCGCTCCTTTCCCTATGTCCTAGGTAGATTAGTAGGCTTGAATAGCCTTTTGCTCACTCCTCCATACGCTCAAGCATATAAAGAGTAGAATTCCACGTCGTTACTACCTCTTGCTTCAGATGATGGCAGGGCAAATTCAAGAGTGTTTGCTGGTGCTCCAGTTTTCGACATGCACTTTCTGAATGTCAACAATGGGCACAAATTTTTCGGGCCACTGACAGCATCTCCTGCACGCCCCTGTCATTTTTAAAAAAATTCTGCACCACCAAATTAATTGTGTGAACAAAACATGCTGCTGTTGTTGCTGCTCCGGAAGGCAATACATCTACCCAGTGGGCTGTCACAGTCATATAGTCTTTAGTTTGCCCTGTTCTACTTGTCCACATATCCATGCTGAAGTGGAAAGTGGATACAATGGTATTTCTGTGGACACAAATAAGACTTTTTTAATGTCCTTGTACAGACTGTTAATTGCTTGTCTAATGAAGTGGAATCTAGACGGGATTTGGTACTGGGGACACAGTATGTCAATCAACTGTCTAAATCCTACTGCACTAATGGCGGATACTGGATGCACTCCTAACACCAGCATATGTGTTATGGCCTCAGTAATCCGCTTTGCACCTGGGTGACTTCTGTCATACTTCATCATTCTTACAAAGGATTGTTGAACAGTCAATTATTTTGTTAAACTACAAGTGGTCTTCCTTGTCCCCTTCTGGGATGAAGATCGACTCGCAGCAACAGTAGGCGTAGCACTCAAGGATCCTCCAGAGGAGTTGGATACAGGACTGCTTCCGATCCTGATTGGGGAGGAAATTGACAATGAGTGGGTTGGTGGTGGGGATTGCAGGTACTACTCTCCAACAGAAAAAAGGGAGCAAGGTGTCGCTGGCCTGGTTATGTTCTTAGCAGAAGTTTCTGAATGTGTCAATAACCTGTGATGTATGCGCTGCAAGTGGAGTAACAGGGAGGAGATTTCTAGGTGGTTACGATCCCTACCTCTACTTAAAATGACTTTACAAAGGTTACAAATGGCTAGACAGTAATTGTCTGGGTGCGTATAGAAATAATTCCACACAAAATAGGTGGATTTTTTTGAGTTTTGCCCAGGCATGACAGGCTTTTTCATACCATGGGCAACAACTGTCTCCACTGGTGCCTTATTTAAACAAACCACATCCCCATCATCAAAATTCTAATCATCAACATTCTCATTAGCGCCAGCTACACCAATATCCTACTCATCCTGGTGTACTTCTACAGTGACATCTTCAATCTCAATGTCAGCACGTTGACTGGCACTGCTTCTCCCAACACTTGCAGAGGGCGTGCAAATGGTGTTAGGTGCCTCCTCTTCCCATACAGTATTGGAAAGGTCAGGCTTATACATTGCAACAGCGGATACACTTGGACTCTCCTTGGGGATTGGTGATATTTCTGAACGCACAGTTGGTTCCTGTGCCTTAACAAGTTTCAGTTTTGTAACTCTCCTACAGGGAGGAGGGCATACATCATCACTATGAGACACAGAACCACCAGTCATATACACAGGCCAAGGCCTTAGCCTTTCCTTGCCACTTTGTGTAGTGAATGTCATATTGCCAATTTTATGTTTATCGTCAGCTAACTTTACTTCTTTTTTATTTATAACCTTAAAATATTGCTTCTTTTATTTTACATGCCCTCTGCACCAATGGGCATCAACCTTAGCAGATGACGTTGATGAACTTGCATTGTCAATGTCATGACTAGTGCTGTGGCAATTGGGTGGTGGCGACCAGGTCCATTCTACATAACATAAGGGGGGTTTCATCCTCATATTGTAGGATCACCGAGCTCAGGAAGTCTGCATTGTCAGACCGATTCTAAAGGGGTAGTCTAAGTGAACTTCGGAAGACTGGCTTAGGGCTGCAAAAACCATGGCTGATGGATTGGTGGTCACATTGGTAACCCAATGCTGCATCTTTGGACGCAGCATTCGGATCGCAGGTGCTGACAAGAGGCATCTATCTCCAACAGATGGCTCATGCTATATTTGCATTTTGATTGTACAGTAATGCACAGTCTCTTTCCTGTGTCTGTGCAATACTGTACAATTCAGAAGCAGGCCTTCTGTTATAACATACTGTTCATCAGTCATCGGCCTCGTCATGGACTTACCCCCTTCTGTCACTAAAAGCAAGATAGCCACCTGTAAAGTTTACAAACAATGTAAAATCATGTATTTCTCTGTAAAATGCATTTTTAGTAAACATAGTATTTAAAGCTACCATCTTGTACAGTCACTTATTTTCCATGCCATGTTTTGTAGATTATTCTGCAATTGATAGTGACTATGCCATGATACTTGATGAAGTTACTGTAAGTCATGTTCTCTACTGAGTATCTATTACCAGACACCAAACAGTAATGACTATTACTGTATCTGCAACAGGGAAGATGTATCAAACCTTTGAAAGAGGACAAGTGGAAAAGCTGCCAACGGCAACCAATCATATTCTTCTAGTTATCATTTTATAGAATGTACAAGATAAACAAAAGCTACAAGCTGATTGGTTGCTATGGGCAACTCCTCCAATTCTCTTCTTTAGAAGATTTGATACATCTCACCTTGTGAAACATGAACTCACGGGCAAATTTTTTCTCCAACCAGACTTATTCCCATGCCAGGGCCATTCATGTGACTATAATATGAGTTACACATTTAGTTCCCGACAGTATATTGCTGACAGCAGGCGCTCTATGAAGTGCATACTAGTGATGAGCGGATTCGGTTTTACTCGGTTTTACTCGGTTCTCAAAACGGCATCTTATTGGCTATCCAAAACACGTGACATCCGTGAGCCAATAAGATGCCGTTTTGAGAACCGAGTAAAACCGAATCCGCTCATCACTAGTGCATACTATAGAAAAGTCTCTTCTGCCATTTCATTCATGTAACTGGCCTTACACTGTATTCTGCTATATTGTGCACATCAGGTTTCATTACCTTTGCAGTGTTCATATTGACAAGGATTTTAAATTTAGTTTTAGGGGTCTATTTACCGAGACTTAGATGAAGATAAAGTGAACGAAGATAAAGTATCAGCCAATGAGTTCCTAACTGCCATGTCGCAAACTTGGTTTGAAAAAAAACAGTTAGGAGCTGATTGGTTGGTACTTTACAGGGGGCATCTCTAGAGAGGAGGGGAGCCGTGTACAGTCTCCGTGTGTGGGCCCCCTCCTCTCCCTAGTGCCAGAGTCTATAGCGCATGTGCAGGACTACGAAAAATGTCCGCCTCGCCATTTTTTCGGAGTCCTGCGCATGCGCTGGAGACTCTGGCACTGTGCCAGAGTCTCTAGAGGTCAGTGCGCTAGCAGAGATGGCTACGGGAGAGGAGGAGGCCCACACACGGTCAGCAATGGACTCCGGAAAGGTAAGTTTTAGGAGAAATGGGTGCACACTACACCCATTATAGAAACGCCAATGGTACTTTATCTCCGTCCACTTTATCTCCATCCAAGGCTTAGTAAATAGACTCCTTAGGGGGGGTATTCAATTAAGTGCCGTTTTTTCGACTGGTCAAAAAAAGTCACTAATTCGACACAGGGTATTCAATTGCAGGCGTTTTCATCTATTTTTGTGAAAATTGCGCTTAAAAATGTGCAAAAATGGCTGCAAATTTGCCAAAACACGTGTATTGTGGCGAATTTGATTGTGATTTTCACCAGTGCTGGATTTTTCGACCAGTCAAAAAAACTGTACGGGCATTGAATAGGTTGAATGTAAATTCGACCTAAAAATGGGTGAAAAGTGAAGTTTTTTAGACTGGTCGGAAAAAAATTCACTAATTGAATAACACCGCCCCCCCTTCATCTTAGTCGCTTACTTAAAATTGTAGTTGATTTACAGTCACATTTTAGTCTCTTTTTCTTTTTTCTTCGTTTTGATCAGAATTTAGCCAGTGGATCTCAGTTTTATACTGCACAGGACTATGGTGTTATTTTTTACAGTGCATTCCTGTTATTAATCTGGCACATTATCATGCACTCACTAGCAGTATTTACTGCATATATTTATCAAAAGACCCAGCCCATGCACTCTCTAATGGTTAGCTAAACCTCTGTGGCAGATTGCCACACCCCCTCTATAGACTGGCCACACCCTTATACATGGGCACATACCACTGCATTACCCCTGGTGTGCCCTTCATGCCCCAGTCTTGCACTGGACCAAAGGGAGCCTATATTTGAACCTATATCCCTATGTTTATCAGCCCTTGAACTAGGGCTCTCCGAGAACCAAACCCTACCGAACTTCACCATTTGAGTCCGTTTCCGAGCCAGGCTCGGGTTTTCCCGCTTGACTAGGAAACCAGAACGAGGCAAAAAGTCATCATCCCGCGGTCGGATTCTCGCAGGGTTTGGAATCCATATACGGAGCCGTGCGTCACCGCCATTTTCACTCCGACATTGGAGAGTGTACAGAGAGGACGTGTCTCCGTTCTCTCAGTGTCCTCAGTGTCCGTGGCTTGTGCTGAATCTGTCCAGACACAGTGCTTGTGTCCTCTGCTGCCATATGTCCACTGCTGTCCAGTGGTGCTGTGTTGTGCTGCATCAGTTCAGTAGTGGTGTGTTGTGCTGCATCAGTCACAGTGGTGGTGTCCTCTGCTGCCATATGTCCAGTGCTGTTCAGTGGTGATGTGTTGTGCTGCATCAGTTCAGTGGTGGTGTGTTGTGCTGCATCAGTCCAGTGGTGGTGTGTTGTGCTGCATCAGTCCAGTGGTAGTGTCCTAGGCATCAGTAAGTCCAGTGACCATTCACAGTAATGGTGTCATCTGCTGCCATATGCCCAGTGCTGCTGTATAATTATCTGTGTTGTCCTGCATCAGACCAGTGCTGTGCATCAGTCAGTCCAGTGACCATTCACAGTGGTGGTGTCCTCTGCTGCCATATGTCCAGTGCTGCTGCATAATAAGTCCCTTACAGTGTTGCTGTATTGTGCTGCATCAGACCAGTGCTAGTGTCCTGGCCATCAGTCATTCCAGTGACCAGGCAGTCACAGTGGTATACACTGCTGCTATATGTCCACTGCTGCCGTATTATAATAATAACAACAAGTCCCTCACAGTGTTGCTGTGTTGTGCTGCATCAGACCAGTGCCAGTGTCCTGGCCAACAGTCATTCCAGTGACCAGGCAGTCACAGTGGTATACGCTGCTGCTTTATGTCCACTGCTGCCATATTATAATAATAATAATAATAATAACAACAACAACAAGTCCCTTACAGTGTTGCTGTGTTGTGCTGCATCAGACCAGTGGTAGTGTCCTGGCCATCAGTCATTCCAGTGACCAGGCAGTCACAGTGGTATACGCTGCTGCTATATGTCCACTGCTGCCGTATAATAATAATAACAACAACAACAACAACAACAACAACAACAAGTCCCTTACAGTGTTGCTGTGTTGTGCTGCATCAGACCAGTGGTAGTGTCCTGGCCATCAGTCATTCCAGTGACCAGGCAGTCACAGTGGTATACGCTGCTGCTATATGTCCACTGCTGCCGTATAATAATAATAATAATAATAATAATAATAATAATAATAACAACAACAACAACAACAACAACAACAACAACAAGTCCCTTACAGTGTTGCTGTGTTGTGCTGCATCAGACCAGTGGTAGTGTCCGCCATCAGTCATTCCTGTGCCGCATATTGTGTTATATAACTCCAAAAAAATAATGGAGAACAAAAATTTGGAGGATAAAATAGGGAAACATCAAGAACCACTTCCTCCTAGTGCTGAAGCTGCTGCCACTATCCATGACATAGACGATGAAATGCCATCAACGCCGTCTGCCAAGGCCGATGCCCAATGTGATAGTAGAGGGCATGTAAAATCCAAAAAGCCAAAGTTCAGTAAAAAGACCCCCAAAAAAAGAAATTTAAATGGTCTGAGGAGAAACTTAAACTTGCCAATATGCCATTTACGACACGGAGTGGCAAGGAACGGCTGAGGCCCTGGCCTATGTTCATGACTAGTGGTTCAGCTTCACATGACGATGGAAGCCCTCATAACTGAGGCCTTGACACTTATGTTGGTGTTAGATGTGAGTCCGGTATCCGCCTTTAGTGCAGTGGGATTTAGACAATTGATGGAGGAATTGTGTCCCCGGTACCAGATCTCATCTAGATTCCACTTCACTAGGCAGGCGATACCGAGATTTTGCCATTTAATTCCAGTGATTTGGACGTATAATTACTGTACAGTGATTTTGCCATTTAATTCCAGTGATTTTGCCATTTAATTCCAGTGGTTTGGACGTATATTTCCAGTGATTTGGACGTATAATAACAGTGATTTTGCAGTATTATTCCAGTGATTTTGAAGTATAATTCCAGTGATTTTTCCATTTAATTCCAGTGATTTGGGCGTATAATTCCAGTGATTTGGCCGTATAATTCCAGTGATTTTGACGTATAATTCCAGTGATTTGGCCATTTAATTCCAGTGATTTGAATGTATAATTCCAGTGATTTGGACGTATAATTCCAGTGATTTGGACGTATAATTCCAGTGGGAATTGTTTGTGTCGCTTGGCTTAGTCATACAGCTACCTCATTGCACCTCTTCTACATCTTTGCATGAGGTGCTGTTTGGGGCCTAGTTTTTGAAAAGTGCCATCCTGTCTGACACTGCAGTGCCTCTCCTAGATGGGCCAGGTGTTTGTGCCGCACACTTGTGTCGCTTGGCTTAGTCATACAGCAGCCTCGGTGCACCTCTTTTTCTTCTTTGCATCATGTGCTGTTTGGGGACTAGTTTTTGAATAGTGCCATCTTGTCTGCAACTGCAGTGCCACTCTTAGATGGGCCAGGTATTTGTGCCGCACACTTGTGTCGCTTAGCTTAGTCATACAGCCACCTCGGTGCAACTTTTAGGCCTAAAAACGATATTGTGAGGTGAGAAGTGTTCAGAATAGACTGGAAATTAATGGAAATTAATGCTATTGAGGTCAATAATACCGTAGGGGCAACATTACCGCCAAATTCTGTGATTTTAGCTGTTTTTATATATTTTTTCAAAAATCATCCAGATCCAAAACCAAAACATGAAAGGTTGGTTTTAGCAAAACCAAGCCAAAACCAAAACACGAAAGTGGAATTAGAACCAAAACCAAAACACAAAACACGAAAAGTGCCCCCCGCACATCTCTACCTGGAACTTTTGTGAGCTATTGGCTCCCAGCCACTGAGGTCCATCCTTTTCAGCTTCATTAACATTACTAGTATATGTCTACCTTACTGTATATTGCTTTGCACACCTTTTGCCTTTGATTATGTAAACAAAGAACAATGATTTTCCTTCAGGAACTTTCTGTACATCAGTTGATGGTAAACCCAATTTTCATATGACACCCCCTAACTCAACATGGTATAAAAGGTCAAATATGGCTGCTGCCCTTAATCGTAGTAGAAAGAGACAGGCAGGAGAACAAGATTATTTTTGTAAAAACACAATAGACATCTGCTCAACTCATAGTTGCTTACCCTCCCACATTCTGCAGGAGACTCCCTGAAATAGTAGAAATCTCCCTGACTCCCTGAATAGTCCAGTAATCTCCCTGATTGCACCTAAATTATCCCCATTATGTAGCTGTTACATTCTTGGGGGAATAAAGAGATACATACATTCAAATGGAATCCTCAGCGCCATTTCCCTGTATTAGTTATAAGACACAATGATCCCTATGGCTACATGCATTTTAAATAAGGTTTCTCGTGGCCACTTACAGTATATGGAACCTCTTGTTAAACACAATACACAAACAGATCCTGGAAATATCAGTGTCTTTTCTTCAACAAGTAGAATTTACAGTACTAACTTTGGGGCTCATTTACATTTGGATGTAAGTTATTTTTATGCCACACCTCTCTTATGTAGAAGTATGCGTCCGAGCTGATACAATAGGTGTTACTTAAACAATCTCCCTGAAATGCTTTTTCAAAAGTAGGCAAGTATGACTCAACTACAAAGTGTGTACACTGAAATATGCTTTGGTTTGTGATTGAACCTGTGCACCTAGAGAGTCCTATGCTATGTTTCTGTGAGGCAGCTTAGAGTTAAGAGCAAAAAATGCGACATTTGCAATGCATACTGTACACACAGAAGTGTGTCGAGTACACATACACATATTTCCATGTCTATATATTGGTGTACGTTATGGCGCGATTAAAGAAACCCCTCTTGAAGATGCATTAGACACATATGGTAGATTTGCAGTTTTACGTTAACATATGAGTACCCATGACTCACAACTCCTACAGAAAGTGAGCCCAGGTACTGTATAAGACTCACTCAATTCTAAATACAGGTTTATTCATATGTGCAGTGAGGAAATCTTACATGACTCACATTTTAACATATTGCCTACCCTCCTGGAATGGACGGGAAGCTCCCGAAAATCATGTGGGCCACCTGGAAAGGTGGGCAAGTCTCACACTTTTGCTGGCAGCCCCACCCCCTACCTCCTCAGCCTCCAACAGCAGAAACCAAGTGGGCGGTCCGAGGGGGATGCGATGACGTGTCTCGCGTTGAATTGCATCATCGTATCTCCACCCCCGCTATATAGTGCCTGTTTTATCAGCATCGTCTAGCGGGGGCGGGGCCACAATGATGCAATCGTGATGCCATGCAACAGACTGTCCACTCCCCCCACCAGCCACGCGCCTGACAGCCCACATTGCTGCTGGTCACACCCTCATTATCCTACCACACCTCCAGGAGAAGGGTGCAGCAAGGTAGGCACCTATGGGGGGGGGGGGGCGGGGGTGTTGCCCTTGCTCATCACCTCTTCCCCTTGTAGCATTATGCTGCAATTTTCAATGCATGACAAAAAGCAACTACAAGTACACACTGACTAGTTCTAAATCACTACTCAAATCTAAAGAAACAATGGAGTAAATTTGCTAAAGCTTCTAAAACAGAGAATTGGTGATGCTGTCCATAGCAACCAATTAGAAGCTGTCTATCATTTTCTAAAAGGCAATAGAGAAATGACAAACAGCATCTGATTGGTTGCTATGGGCAAAATCACCAATTCTCTGTTTTAGAAGCTTCAGAAAATGTCCCCCTCTCTGTCACAAACTTAACCAGCATATTCCTGTACTTTTAGAACTGTTGGCTGCAACATTACATTATATCCATTTATGCTTATTACATTGTATAATTTTCCTTAAATTGCTTCACCTTAAGCCATTTGTATTCTGCGCAATTTCATGACAAATTAAAGACGTGCCTTTTATATTATGTATTTTTAAACAGCAATTTATCTCCACTAGTGAGTTTGTATAACGGGGGGGGGAAATGAGTCGACATGTTGATCCCCACAGCAATGCGGCGCTTTGTTAAGCTATTGTTGCTTAAATAGAAAATTAGAATTATGCTTAGGAATTTGTAATGCAAAATTAATAAATGATGACCCCTTCACAGTTTATACTTTCACTAACCGCATCAAAAACAGGCAGCGAAAATTAAAATAAGAACACAACATAATAAGGGGCTTTGTTTAGCAGCTTATCAGATCAAAAACTTGGCCTGTAAACAAATAAGTTTTTATTAAAGAGTAAATTGTTTCTTTAGACTCTGCATAAATAAAAGCAATACAGTTAATAAAGAAAATGAATATTACCTATGTATATACAGGGAATTCAAAAGTCGCAGTACACCCTTTTGTTTCAAAAATTGTGCAGGAAATGGGAAAACTGAATACTCCAGTAAGGTATGGGTGAAGTGGGCTATCTTTTAGGGTATGTACCGAACATGGGTGCCATCTTGAAATTTGGCATCTTGAATACAAGTCAGTGTTTTCAAATAGAAAGGGGTCGTGTAACATGTCAACATAAGAATTTGCTGAAAAGTTTATTGCTGCAAACAGATTTGAAATAGCAGTTATGGTTCAAAAATGACAACACTTTTTTTGTTGCAGGTAACTAAAGATGGCTTTGACAAAAGAGGAGAGAATTGAGGTCATTTTGATGTCTGGAGAATGAAGTTTCCATTTCTAGCTGCAGATTTTAACAACCGGCACCCAGAAAGACCTCCAATTTCACATAACAATGTCAGGTGCCTAATTTTCAAATTCCGAGAAACTGGGACTGTGACTGACAAGTCACGGAGTGGTCGTCCAAAAAGTGCTACTGACGAGACAACCTCAACAATGGTTTTGGAATCCTTCGTGAAGAGCCCACAACGCAGCACAATGCCCACACATTAAATGACTGTCCTTTATGGAGAACAGTTCAGCCGGTAATTCCAACTGTTAGTTCAAATCTGTTGCAGCAATAAACTTTTCAGCAAATTTTGATGTTGTTTGACATGTTACACGACCCCCTTTACATTTGAAAAAACTGACTTAGATTCAAGATGGCCGATTTCAAGATGGTGCCCATGTTTAGTACATACCCTAAAAGATAGCCTACCTCACCCATACCTTACTGGAGTATTCAGTTTTCCCATATCCTTTGAATCACTCTGTACACAAGTTCTGTACACAAGGCCCTCATTCCGAGTTAATCGCTCGCTAGCTGCTTTTAGCAGCAGTGCAAACGCTAGGCCGCCGCCCTCTGGGAGTGTATCTTAGCTTAGCAGAAGTGCGAACGAAAGGATCGCAGCACTGCTACAAAAAAAGTTTGTACAGTTTCAGAGTAGCTCGAGACTTACTCCTAGCTTGCGATCACTTCAGAATGTTTAGTTCCTGTTTTGACGTCACAAACACGCCCTGCGTTCAGCCAGCCACGCCTACGTTTCCCCAGCCACTCCTGCGTTTTTTTCCCGAGATGCCTGCGTTTTTACACACACTCCCCGAAAACGGTCAGTTACCACCCAGAAACACCCACTTCCTGTCAATCACTCTGCTGTCAGCAGTGCGACTGAAAAGCGTCGCTAGACCTTGTGTGAAACTGCATCGGCTTTTGTGAAAGTACGATGTGCGTGCGCAGTGCGCCCCATATGCATGCGCAGAATTGCAGTTTTTTTTTTGCCTGATCGCTGCGCTGCGAACGAAAGCAGCTAGCGATCAACTCGGAATGAGGGCCAATCTACGGTTCACTCTTATTAAACAAATAATGTGGGAAATCTCATGGAAACGTCCAATACCGGCGGCAAAGTTTAAGCACCAACTGGATATTTGATGGGGGTTCTGCAGCAGATATCTCAGCTTTCTTCTGTGGTTCCACCGTGTCTGACTGTAATAGTGTACCCGATAGGTTTCTGTGGGGGCCACTGTACAGTAAGACACCGGGGGTCCACAGAACAAAGTAAAAGGGTCACACCACTTTACTTTACACATCATAAGGACAATCTTCTGTCAGATCACCTTTCCCTGGACGTGAAACTACTGTAGCCCCGCTCACTAGATGTGTTTCTTCATACATCCGGACGGAACATCATTTTTTATTCTCGTGAATAACGGTGATAAGAAATTATAATTATCAATTCTAAATCCTGACAATTAAATATGTCCCTAAGTATTCATGAACATCCAGAGCCGGCCTTAGGCATAGGCAAACTAGGCAAATGCCTAGGGCATTTGGTATGCTTAGGGGCACCAGCAGCTTCTGCTGATTAAAATGATATGCGGCATGCCTATATTCTGTGTGTGACTGCGGCTGTATCTGCATATGAAATGCTACGTTGCAGTGTATTCCTGGAAATCACTGTAATGTAGCATTTCGTATGCAGATACAGCCGCCGTCACACACAGAATATAGGCATGCTGCATATCATTTTAATCAGCAGAAGCTGCTTGTGCGTCCTAGCCACATAGTAATGCAAATAAGATGCATTTTCATAAACATAAGGCGCCCGACTGTAGCAGAGCTGCCAGCTGACTCATGCCAGGCATCTCCTGCAGAACTAGCGGCGGTGCTAGGGGGCACCAGCCAAAATCTTGCCTAGGGCATCATATTGATTAGGGCCGGCTCTGTGAACATCAGTCCCTGTCACAGCAGAGTATACATCAACAGGGCCACACGTGGAGGGGATGGGGGAGTGGGTACTAATTACCTGAGCTTGTTAGAGGGGCCTGGCAGGTGCCACAGTTTGTCACCATTGCCCTTACCGGTCAGCAGCAGTCTCTCTCACCCAGCCCAGCACATGCTACTGTGTGCTGAGTTGCAGTGGGGCCAGAAAGATTGCGGCAGTCTCTGCAGGGGAAGGGGGGTGGGGGGTATTTTACCAATCACACTGACCACACACCCCTGAATTTACCGCCAACTGAGGGACAACGATCAGAATACCCCCATTAATAGTAGAGATGAGCGGGTTCGGTTTCTTTGAATCCGAACCCGCACGAACTTCACTTTTTTTTCCACGGGTCCGAGCGACTCGGATCTTCCCGCCTTGCTCGGTTAACCCGAGCGCGCCCGAACGTCATCATGACGCTGTCGGATTCTCGCGAGGCTCGGATTCTATCGCGAGACTCGGATTCTATATAAGGAGCCGCGCGTCGCCGCCATTTTCACTCGTGCATTGAGATTGATAGGGAGAGGACGTGTCTGGCGTCCTCTCCATTAGAATAGAGATAGATAGAGAGAGATTGTGCAGAGTCGCAGACAGAGTTAGTTTACCACAGTCAGTGACCAGTGCAGCAGCTAGTTAACTTTTATTTAATATAATATATCCGTTCACTTCTCTCTGCTATATCCGTTCTCTGCCTGAAAAAAAAAACGATACACAGCACAGTCAGTCACACAGTGTGACTCAGTCTGTGTGCACTCAGCTCAGCCCAGTGTGCTGCACAGTCATCAATGTATAAATTAAAAGCTTATAATTAATTGTGGGGGAGACTGGGGAGCACTGCAGGTTGTTAGCAGGAGCCAGGAGTACAATTATATTAATTAACAGTGCACACTTTTGCTGCAGGAGTGGTGACCAGTGCCTGACCACCAGTATAGTATTGTTGTATACTACTAATATCTCTTTAAATATCAACCAGTCTATATTAGCAGCAGACACAGTACAGTGCGGTAGTTCACGGCTGTGGCTACCTCTGTGTCGGCACACGGCAGGCAGTCCGTCCGACCAGAATTGTATTATTTATTATTATATACCTACCACCTAACCGTGGTTTTTTTTTCATTCTTTATACCGTCATAGTGTCATCCTAATTGTTACGAGTATACTACTATCTCTTTATCAACCAGTGTACAGTGCGGTAGTTCACGGCTGTGGCTACCTCTGTGTCGGCACACGGCAGGCAGTCCGTCCGACCAGAATTGTATTATTTATTATTATATACCTACCACCTAACCGTGGTTTTTTTTTCATTCTTTATACCGTCATAGTGTCATCCTAATTGTTACGAGTATACTACTATCTCTTTATCAACCAGTGTACAGTGCGGTAGTTCACGGCTGTGGCTACCTCTGTGTCGGCACACGGCAGGCAGTCCGTCCGACCAGAATTGTATTATTTATTATTATATACCTACCACCTAACCGTGGTTTTTTTTTCATTCTTTATACCGTCATAGTGTCATCCTAATTGTTACGAGTATACTACTATCTCTTTATCAACCAGTGTACAGTGCGGTAGTTCACGGCTGTGGCTACCTCTGTGTCGGCAGTCGGCAGGCAGTCCGTCCGACCAGAATTGTATTATTTATTATTATATACCTACCACCTAACCGTGGTTTTTTTTTCATTCTTTATACCGTCATAGTGTCATCCTAATTGTTACGAGTATACTACTATCTCTTTATCAACCAGTGTACAGTGCGGTAGTTCACGGCTGTGGCTACCTCTGTGTCGGCACACGGCAGGCAGTCCGTCCGACCAGAATTGTATTATTTATTATTATATACCTACCACCTAACCGTGGTTTTTTTTTCATTCTTTATACCGTCATAGTGTCATCCTAATTGTTACGAGTATACTACTATCTCTTTATCAACCAGTGTACAGTGCGGTAGTTCACGGCTGTGGCTACCTCTGTGTCGGCAGTCGGCAGGCAGTCCGTCCATCCATAATTGTATTATTATTATAATATATACCACCTAACCGTGGTTTTTTTTTCATTCTTTATACCGTCGTCATAGTGTCATACTAGTTGTTACGAGTATACTACTATCTCTTTATCAACCAGTGTACAGTGCGGTAGTTCACGGCTGTGGCTACCTCTGTGTCGGCAGTCGGCAGGCAGTCCGTCCATCCATAATTGTATTATTATTATAATATATACCACCTAACCGTGGTTTTTTTTTCATTCTTTATACCGTCGTCATAGTGTCATACTAGTTGTTACGAGTATACTACTATCTCTTTATCAACCAGTGTACAGTGCGGTAGTTCACGGCTGTGGCTACCTCTGTGTCGGCAGTCGGCAGGCAGTCCGTCCATCCATAATTGTATTATTATTATAATATATACCACCTAACCGTGGTTTTTTTTTCATTCTTTATACCGTCGTCATAGTGTCATACTAGTTGTTACGAGTATACTACTATCTCTTTATCAACCAGTGTACAGTGCGGTAGTTCACGGCTGTGGCTACCTCTGTGTCGGCAGTCGGCAGGCAGTCCGTCCATCCATAATTGTATTATTATTATAATATATACCACCTAACCGTGGTTTTTTTTTCATTCTTTATACCGTCGTCATAGTGTCATACTAGTTGTTACGAGTATACTACTATCTCTTTATCAACCAGTGTACAGTGCGGTAGTTCACGGCTGTGGCTACCTCTGTGTCGGCAGTCGGCAGGCAGTCCGTCCATCCATAATTGTATTATTATTATAATATATACCACCTAACCGTGGTTTTTTTATACCACCTAACCGTGGCAGTCCGTCCATAATTGTATACTAGTATCCAATCCATCCATCTCCATTGTTTACCTGAGGTGCCTTTTAGTTCTGCCTATAAAATATGGAGAACAAAAAAGTTGAGGTTCCAAAATTAGGGAAAGATCAAGATCCACTTCCACCTCGTGCTGAAGCTGCTGCCACTAGTCATGGCCGAGACGATGAAATGCCAGCAACGTCGTCTGCCAAGGCCGATGCCCAATGTCATAGTACAGAGCATGTCAAATCCAAAACACCAAATATCAGAAAAAAAAGGACTCCAAAACCTAAAATAAAATTGTCGGAGGAGAAGCGTAAACTTGCCAATATGCCATTTACCACACGGAGTGGCAAGGAACGGCTGAGGCCCTGGCCTATGTTCATGGCTAGTGGTTCAGCTTCACATGAGGATGGAAGCACTCAGCCTCTCGCTAGAAAACTGAAAAGACTCAAGCTGGCAAAAGCACCGCAAAGAACTGTGCGTTCTTTGAAATCCCAAATCCACAAGGAGAGTCCAATTGTGTCGTTTGCGATGCCTGACCTTCCCAACACTGGACGTGAAGAGCATGCGCCTTCCACTATTTGCATGCCCCCTGCAAGTGCTGGAAGGAGCACCCGCAGTCCAGTTCCTGATAGTCAGATTGAAGATGTCAGTGTTGAAGTACACCAGGATGAGGAGGATATGGGTGTTGCTGGCGCTGGGGAGGAAATTGACCAGGAGGATTCTGATGGTGAGGTGGTTTGTTTAAGTCAGGCACCCGGGGAGACACCTGTTGTCCGTGGGAGGAATATGGCCGTTGACATGCCAGGTGAAAATACCAAAAAAATCAGCTCTTCGGTGTGGAGGTATTTCACCAGAAATGCGGACAACAGGTGTCAAGCCGTGTGTTCCCTTTGTCAAGCTGTAATAAGTAGGGGTAAGGACGTTAACCACCTCGGAACATCCTCCCTTATACGTCACCTGCAGCGCATTCATAATAAGTCAGTGACAAGTTCAAAAACTTTGGGTGACAGCGGAAGCAGTCCACTGACCAGTAAATCCCTTCCTCTTGTAACCAAGCTCACGCAAACCACCCCACCAACTCCCTCAGTGTCAATTTCCTCCTTCCCCAGGAATGCCAATAGTCCTGCAGGCCATGTCACTGGCAAGTCTGACGAGTCCTCTCCTGCCTGGGATTCCTCCGATGCATCCTTGCGTGTAACGCCTACTGCTGCTGGCGCTGCTGTTGTTGCCGCTGGGAGTCGATGGTCATCCCAGAGGGGAAGTCGTAAGCCCACTTGTACTACTTCCAGTAAGCAATTGACTGTTCAACAGTCCTTTGCGAGGAAGATGAAATATCACAGCAGTCATCCTACTGCAAAGCGGATAACTGAGGCCTTGGCATCCTGGGTGGTGAGAAACGTGGTTCCGGTATCCATCATTACTGCAGAGCCAACTAGAGACTTGTTGGAGGTACTGTGTCCCCGGTACCAAATACCATCTAGGTTCCATTTCTCTAGGCAGGCGATACCGAAAATGTACACAGACCTCAGAAAAAGAGTCACCAGTGTCCTAAAAAATGCAGCTGTACCCAATGTCCACTTAACCACGGACATGTGGACAAGTGGAGCAGGGCAGGGTCAGGACTATATGACTGTGACAGCCCACTGGGTAGATGTATGGACTCCCGCCGCAAGAACAGCAGCGGCGGCACCAGTAGCAGCATCTCGCAAACGCCAACTCTTTCCTAGGCAGGCTACGCTTTGTATCACCGCTTTCCAGAATACGCACACAGCTGAAAACCTCTTACGGCAACTGAGGAAGATCATCGCGGAATGGCTTACCCCAATTGGACTCTCCTGTGGATTTGTGGCATCGGACAACGCCAGCAATATTGTGTGTGCATTAAATCTGGGCCAATTCCAGCACGTCCCATGTTTTGCACATACCTTGAATTTGGTGGTGCAGAATTTTTTAAAAAACGACAGGGGCGTGCAAGAGATGCTGTCGGTGGCCAGAAGAATTGCGGGACACTTTCGGCGTACAGGCACCACGTACAGAAAACTGGAGCACCACCAAAAACTACTGAACCTGCCCTGCCATCATCTGAAGCAAGAAGTGGTAACGAGGTGGAATTCAACCCTCTATATGCTTCAGAGGTTGGAGGAGCAGCAAAAGGCCATTCAAGCCTATACAATTGAGCACGATATAGTAGGTGGAATGCACCTGTCTCAAGTGCAGTGGAGAATGATTTCAACGTTGTGCAAGGTTCTGATGCCCTTTGAACTTGCCACACGTGAAGTCAGTTCAGACACTGCCAGCCTGAGTCAGGTCATTCCCCTCATCAGGCTTTTGCAGAAGAAGCTGGAGGCAATGAAGAAGGAGCTAACACGGAGCGATTCCGCTAGGCATGTGGGACTTGTGGATGCAGCCCTTAATTCGCTTAACAAGGATTCACGGGTGGTCAATCTGTTGAAATCAGAGCACTACATTTTGGCCACCGTGCTCGATCCTAGATTTAAAGCCTACCTTGGATCTCTCTTTCCGGCAGACACAGGTCTGCTGGGGTTGAAAGACCTGCTGGTGACAAAATTGTCAAGTCAAGCGGAACGCGACCTGTCAACATCTCCTCCTTCACATTCTCCCGCAACTGGGGGTGCGAGGAAAAGGCTCAGAATTCCGAGCCCACCCACTGGCGGTGATGCAGGGCAGTCTGGAGCGACTGCTGATGCTGACATCTGGTCCGGACTGAAGGACCTGACAACGATTACGGACATGTCGTCTACTGTCACTGCATATGATTCTCTCAACATTGATAGAATGGTGGAGGATTATATGAGTGACCGCATCCAAGTAGGCACGTCACACAGTCCGTACTTATACTGGCAGGAAAAAGAGGCAATTTGGAGGCCCTTGCACAAACTGGCTTTATTCTACCTAAGTTGCCCTCCCACAAGTGTGTACTCCGAAAGAGTGTTTAGTGCCGCCGCTCACCTTGTCAGCAATCGGCGTACGAGGTTACATCCAGAAAATGTGGAGAAGATGATGTTCATTAAAATGAATTATAATCAATTCCTCCGCGGAGACATTGACCAGCAGCAATTGCCTCCACAAAGTACACAGGGAGCTGAGATGGTGGATTCCAGTGGGGACGAATTGATAATCTGTGAGGAGGGGGATGTACACGGTGATATATCGGAGGGTGAAGATGAGGTGGACATCTTGCCTCTGTAGAGCCAGTTTGTGCAAGGAGAGATTAATTGCTTCTTTTTTGGGGGGGGTCCAAACCAACCCGTCATATCAGTCACAGTCGTGTGGCAGACCCTGTCACTGAAATGATGGGTTGGTTAAAGTGTGCATGTCCTGTTTTGTTTATACAACATAAGGGTGGGTGGGAGGGCCCAAGGATAATTCCATCTTGCACCTCTTTTTTCTTTTCTTTTTCTTTGCATCATGTGCTGATTGGGGAGGGTTTTTTGGAAGGGACATCCTGCGTGACACTGCAGTGCCACTCCTAGATGGGCCCGGTGTTTGTGTCGGCCACTAGGGTCGCTAATCTTACTCACACAGCTACCTCATTGCGCCTCTTTTTTTCTTTGCGTCATGTGCTGTTTGGGGAGGGTTTTTTGGAAGGGACATCCTGCGTGACACTGCAGTGCCACTCCTAGATGTGCCCGGTGTTTGTGTCGGCCACTAGGGTCGCTAATCTTACTCACACAGTCAGCTACCTCATTGCGCCTCTTTTTTTCTTTGCGTCATGTGCTGTTTGGGGAGGGTTTTTTGGAAGGGCCATCCTGCGTGACACTGCAGTGCCACTCCTAGATGGGCCCGGTGTTTGTGTCGGCCACTAGGGTCGCTTATCTTACTCACACAGCGACCTCGGTGCAAATTTTAGGACTAAAAATAATATTGTGAGGTGTGATGTGTTCAGAATAGGCTGAAAATGAGTGTAAATTATGTTTTTTGAGGTTAATAATACTTTGGGATCAAAATTACCCCCAAATTCTATGATTTAAGCTGTTTTTTAGGGTTTTTTGAAAAAAACACCCGAATCCAAAACACACCCGAATCCGACAAAAAAAATTCGGTGAGGTTTTGCCAAAACGCGGTCGAACCCAAAACACGGCCGCGGAACCGAACCCAAAACCAAAACACAAAACCCGAAAAATTTCCGGCGCTCATCTCTAATTAATAGCACAGCACTGCTCTACGGCACACAAATACCTTTTTCCATTTTATTTCTTTGGCTGGTGGGGGAATGGCCACATCTCCCACAATTAGACCACGCCCCTGAAAAATACTTAGGCCTGGCCCAGCTCTCTATAGCACTGCGCAGTATATCAGGCACAGTCTAGGACAGTTTATTTAGAAGCTTTTTAACCTATCAGTATGTTTCTGCGCACACGTATATGGTTACATGATGAGAATACAAATCCTAATTTACTAATGGTACTTTATGTAAGACACATATATCACATCGGTCTCAGAGAATATTTCAGTCTTTGACATCTGTCCTGGCGCACACACACACGCACACGCACAAACTGTATGTTTTTGTGTGGGTGAGTGTGGGAGAAAACCCACGCAAGCATGGTGAGAACTTGCAAACTCCACATAGGGTGGAGATCTCAGTGCTGTGAGTCAGTATTACTAACCCACTACACCAAGCATGCTGCCTATTAATAACATGCTGGCCAGGGGTGTAGAGAGGGAAAAAGGATGTGTACCTGCGCTGGCTGTATGTATTAAATTAATACATTAAATAAAGACAATAATAATGATAAATAGTAAGAATAACAATAATAATAATGAAAATGGATGGTTTGTTCTATATAAAAAAGTAACAATTTAATCATAACATATCACATGAAACAATTATTAAAAAATAGGAAATTCCTCTTGCCACTAGGTGGTAGTAAAAACTTGAATTAGCTTATCTGGACAATAATGAGTAAATGTTATGGTCTCCAATATTAGAATTGTCCATTCCTATAGGCTAGGACAGCCTCCCTCTGCGCATTCACTGTACTTAATATGTATTTACCAGATCCCCTCGTTGGTAAGCATCAGCCTTGGAACAAGTCCTTTATATAGCTGTAGGGGTGAATCCAGGTGGAGATAAGATCCAGTGGTGGGAGATGCGTCCAAATTGTGCCAAGGAGGACACGGCTTTTGCAGGCCGCTGTGGAGCACGGAGTCCAGAAAAAGCAAATATACTCAGGTCCAATGAAAGAAAGCTCAACGCGTTTCACTGGTAAGATCCAGCTTCCTCAGGAGCATAAAAACCATAGGCATGGGGTGCTTTATTTATACCCTTACTAATAAATCCATTGGTATCACCTGTTAAGGTCATGATTATTTAATAGAAACAAACCATCCAAAATAATATAAAAAGCAATCAGATCAGATTCTATATTGAATATACATTCATTTATTACGATACAATCAAAAAACGAGTAAAAATAACCCATTAAAACATAAAAAAGACAATACAAAGATGTCGATCACGTGACACATCTCGTCATGTGATCGGCAAGGAGGCAATCCCAATTGGTCACTGGAGGTCACATGATTAAGAGCATGTGATTGTATGTACAGATTCCCTTCCCCCAAGGTATATTCTCCTCTCAGTGGAGACCTGGGTGATCCTGTCATCTATCCGTAAAGTGTCTGGAGGCGCCCACGTGACGCGCGTCAGCGCGCCATGCGACACGCGCCAACGCGTCACACGATGCGTGTCATCGCGTCACGTGACGCGCGTCATCGTGCCACGTGACGCGCGTCATCGCGTCACGTGAGCGCGACCAGCAGATGAATCCCCTTCATATTGCGGACCCGGAAATACAGAGGGTCTTTTTATACAGTAGTTCCCTCATCCCATGTCCCCCTCTCTTAGCGGCCTCTGTAACGTGCGGTTGTCATGGAAACCCGCTCTATTGACAGGTCCCCAAGCCCCATATTGTTTGCAATCGGCTTATTTGTGTGTATAGTTCCAATCAATCTTGGTGAGGAATTAATAGGTACAACACCAAATCGATAACATTTGTTTAAAAGTAAAAAATCTACAACCTACTGAAAATAATAATAATAATAGCAATAGTGAAAATAATAATAATAATAATACCAATATTGAAAATATACATAAAATAAAATAAAACACATTAAAAATATATAAAAAATAATAAATAATAAAAACAGGAAAAAATGGTATACAGGACATAATGTATCTATATAGAGTTAAATATTTTACTGTTGTAAAAGGATTATATATAGAAACGAGATCTATTGTCTCTTTATACTCCTTATTGCACTTTAGTGTAGAGAGGGAAGCTGGGCCCAGGTAATGCAGGTGGCATGGCCTAATTGCAAGAGTAATGGTCACACCCCCTTAATACCGTAAAACAATAATAGTTAGGTGCCACAATGCATCACGGTGCCCTGTACAGGGGCGCACCATTTGCCCCTCAGCCAGGGACAGATCCATGGGGGGCACAATCAGTGTGATTGCATCCTCCCACTCTCCTGCAGGCAGAGGATGACCCATGCATGCCAGCACACAGCAGCGTGAGCTCAGGGCCGGTTTTACACCTTGTGGCGCCCAGTGCAAAAGTTTCCACTGGCGCCCCCCCCCCCCCCCCCCATGGTAAAACAGTTAGTGCACGTCGAAGGTGCAAATTTAAAAAATGGGCGTGGCTTCATAGGGAAGGGGCGTGGCCACAGTTATGCCCCTAGTAGTTGTGCCCCCAGTAGCTGTGCCCCCAGTAGATTTGCCCCTAGTAGTTGTGCCCCCAGTTGATTTGCCCCCAGTAGATTTGCCCCCTGTAGCTATGCTCCCAGTAGATTTGCCCCTGTAGTTATGCCCCCAGTAGTTGTGCCCCCTATAGTTATGCCCCCAGTACATTTGCCCCAGTAGTTGTTCCCCATGTAGTTGTGCATCCTGTCACTGTGCCCCCAGTAGTTGTGCCCCCAAAAGCTGTGCCCCCAGTAGATTTGCTCCCAGTAGTTGTGCCCCCAGTAGATTTGCCCACTGTAGCTATGCCCCCAGTAGCTGTGCCCCCAGTAGATTTGCCCCCTGCAGATATGCCCCCAGTAAATTTACCCCAGTAGTTGTGCCCCCAGTATATTTGCTCTCAGTAGTTGAGCCCCCAGTA
Source organism: Pseudophryne corroboree (assembly GCF_028390025.1). Lineage (NCBI taxonomy): Eukaryota > Metazoa > Chordata > Amphibia > Anura > Myobatrachidae > Pseudophryne > Pseudophryne corroboree. The sequence goes on along the minus strand of NC_086447.1, from coordinate 98,220,660 downwards.
GATTTGCCCACTGTAGCTATGCCCCCAGTAGCTGTGCCCCCAGTAGATTTGCCCCCTGTAGATAAGCCCCCAGTAGATTTGCCCCAGTAGTTGTGCCCCCATAGCTATGCCCCAGTAGTTGCCCCCCCTGTCACTGTTCCCCCTGTCGCTGTGCCCCCAGTAGTTGTGCCCCCTGTTGCTGTGCCCCTTAGTAGCCGCTTACAAACACACACACAAAAAAAACAATACTTACCACTGCCACGCTCCTGCTTCCCGACCGCTGCTGCTGCTCCGTCTGGCCTCCCGCGGCTCCTCTCTATGACGTCTCTCCCATAGCAGTGCCGCACAGACACTAGAGGTCAATAATGAGCGGGAAGCGTGTAGGCAGCAGGCGCCTGCGGGGTGACTGCGGCTGCGCCCACAGGCCTCAGCGCCCGGGCGCTGGCACTGCTTGCCCGCACCAAGAACTGCTCCTGCGTGAGCTGGCTGCTGGGGAGAGAAAGAGGCTGCTGCCAGCTGACATGTGAGGATGGGGAGGGGGCAGACTTGGGCCCCGCGGGCCCCTCCAGCAAGCCGAGGCCCGGATAATTTGTACCAGTGGCGGTTCCAGAGGTGGGGCTGCAGCACAGTCCAAAATTCAAATACTGTAGGGGAGTCACACCAACTGCCAGTGTGTCCCGGACAGCGATGTTTGTTAGCATTTGGGGTGGCAGTTGGTGCTGCTTCGTATCCACTCCTCCCAGCCCAGCCCCCTCTCAGTGCCTCGGATGCTGGCTAGATCCTAGTCGCAGTACTGACCGTTGTACACCATGGAGATTTGCTTACTGTATGTAGTATTCATCTTTACATGTTTTCAATATGTTGTACAGACAAATGTTATAAATAAATAGAGATGAGCGCCGGAAATTTTTCGGGTTTTGTGTTTTGGTTTTGGGTTCGGTTCCGCGGCCGTGTTTTGGGTTCGACCGCGTTTTGGCAAAACCTCACCGAATTTTTTTTGTCGGATTCGGGTGTGTTTTGGATTCGGGTGTTTTTTTTTAAAAAAACACTAAAAAACAGCTTAAATCATAGAATTTGGGGGTCATTTTGATCCCAAAGTATTATTAACCTCAAAAACCATAATTTACACTCATTTTCAGTCTATTCTGAATACCTCACACCTCACAATATTATTTTTAGTCCTAAAATTTGCACCTAGGTCGCTGGATGACTAAGCTAAGCGACCCTAGTGGCCGACACAAACACCGGGCCCATCTAGGAGTGGCACTGCAGTGTCACGCAGGATGTCCCTTCCAAAAAACCCTCCCCAAACAGCACATGACGCAAAGAAAAAAAGAGGCGCAATGAGGTAGCTGTGTGAGTAAGATAAGCGACCCTAGTGGCCGACACAAACACCGGGCCCATCTAGGAGTGTCACTGCAGTGTCACGCAGGATGTCCCTTCCAATAAACCCTCCCCAAACAGCACATGACGCAAAGAAAAAAAGAGGCGCAATGAGGTAGCTGTGTGAGTAAGATAAGCGACCCTAGTGGCCGACACAAACACCGGGCCCATCTAGGAGTGTCACTGCAGTGTCACGCAGGATGTCCCTTCCAAAAAACCCTCCCCAAACAGCACATGACGCAAAGAAAAAAAGAGGCGCAATGAGGTAGCTGACTGTGTGAGTAAGATAAGCGACCCTAGTGGCCGACACAAACACCGGGCCCATCTAGGAGTGTCACTGCAGTGTCACGCAGGATGTCCCTTCCAAAAAACCCTCCCCAAACAGCACATGACGCAAAGAAAAAAAGAGGCGCAATGAGGTAGCTGTGTGAGTAAGATAAGCGACCCTAGTGGCCGACACAAACACCGGGCCCATCTAGGAGTGGCACTGCAGTGTCACGCAGGATGTCCCTTCCAAAAAACCCTCCCCAAACAGCACATGACGCAAAGAAAAATTAAAGAAAAAAGAGGTGCAAGATGGAATTGTCCTTGGGCCCTCCCACCCACCCTTATGTTGTATAAACAGGACATGCACACTTTAACCAACCCATCATTTCAGTGACAGGGTCTGCCACACGACTGTGACTGAAATGACGGGTTGGTTTGGACCCCCACCAAAAAAGAAGCAATTAATCTCTCCTTGCACAAACTGGCTCTACAGAGGCAAGATGTCCACCTCATCATCATTCTCCGATATATCACCGTGTACATCCCCCTCCTCACAGATTATCAATTCGTCCCCACTGGAATCCACCATCTCAGCTCCCTGTGTACTTTGTGGTGGCAATTGCCAGTTTGTGCAAGGGCCTCCAAATTGCCTCTTTTTCCTGCCAGTATAAGTACGGACTGTGTGACGTGCCTACTTGGATGCGGTCACTCATATAATCCTCCACCATTCTTTCAATGGTGAGAGAATCATATGCAGTGACAGTAGACGACATGTCCGTAATCGTTGTCAGGTCCTTCAGTCCGGACCAGATGTCAGCATCAGCAGTCGCTCCAGACTGCCCTGCATCACCGCCAGCGGGTGGGCTCGGAATTCTGAGCCTTTTCCTCGCACCCCCAGTTGCGGGAGAATGTGAAGGAGGAGATGTTGACAGGTCGCGTTCCGCTTGACTTGACAATTTTCTCACCAGCAGGTCTTTCAACCCCAGCAGACTTGTGTCTGCCGGAAAGAGAGATCCAAGGTAGGCTTTAAATCTAGGATCGAGCACGGTGGCCAAAATGTAGTGCTCTGATTTCAACAGATTGACCACCCGTGAATCCTTGTTAAGCGAATTAAGGGCTCCATCCACAAGTCCCACATGCCTAGCGGAATCGCTCCGTGTTAGCTCCTCCTTCAATGTCTCCAGCTTCTTCTGCAAAAGCCTGATGAGGGGAATGACCTGACTCAGGCTGGCAGTGTCTGAACTGACTTCACGTGTGGCAAGTTCAAAGGGCATCAGAACCTTGCACAACGTTGAAATCATTCTCCACTGCACTTGAGACAGGTGCATTCCACCTCCTATATCGTGCTCAATTGTATAGGCTTGAATGGCCTTTTGCTGCTCCTCCAACCTCTGAAGCATATAGAGGGTTGAATTCCACCTCGTTACCACTTCTTGCTTCAGATGATGGCAGGGCAGGTTCAGTAGTTTTTGGTGGTGCTCCAGTCTTCTGTACGTGGTGCCTGTACGCCGAAAGTGTCCCGCAATTCTTCTGGCCACCGACAGCATCTCTTGCACGCCCCTGTCGTTTTTTAAAAAATTCTGCACCACCAAATTCAAGGTATGTGCAAAACATGGGACGTGCTGGAATTTGCCCATATTTAATGCACACACAATATTGCTGGCGTTGTCCGATGCCACAAATCCACAGGAGAGTCCAATTGGGGTAAGCCATTCCGCGATGATCTTCCTCAGTTGCCGTAAGAGGTTTTCAGCTGTGTGCGTATTCTGGAAAGCGGTGATACAAAGCGTAGCCTGCCTAGGAAAGAGTTGGCGTTTGCGAGATGCTGCTACTGGTGCCGCCGCTGCTGTTCTTGCGGCGGGAGTCCATACATCTACCCAGTGGGCTGTCACAGTCATATAGTCCTGACCCTGCCCTGCTCCACTTGTCCACATGTCCGTGGTTAAGTGGACATTGGGTACAACTGCATTTTTTAGGACACTGGTGAGTCTTTTTCTGACGTCAGTGTACATTCTCGGTATCGCCTGCCTAGAGAAGTGGAACCTAGATGGTATTTGGTAACGGGGGCACACTGCCTCAATAAATTGTCTAGTTCCCTGTGAACTAACGGCGGATACCGGACGCACGTCTAACACCAACATAGTAGAGATGAGCGGGTTCGGTTTCTCTGAATCCGAACCCGCCCGAACTTCATGGTTTTTTTCACGGGTCCGAGCAGACTCGGATCCTCCCGCCTTGCTCGGTTAACCCGAGCGCGCCCGAACGTCATCATGACGCTGTCGGATTCTCGCGAGACTCGGATTCTATATAAGGAGCCGCGCGTCGCCGCCATTTTCACACGTGCATTGAGATTGATAGAGAGAGGACGTGGCTGGCGTCCTCTCCATTTAGATTATAAGAGAGAGAGATTTACTGGAGCTTAGGACTAGGAGGAGTACTGTAGAAGTGTAGAGAGTGCAGAGAGTTTACTAGTGAGTGACCACCAGACAGTGCAGTTTATTTAATATATCCGTTCTCTGCCTGAAAAAAGCGATACACACAGTGACTCAGTCACATACCATATCTGTGTGCACTGCTCAGGCTCAGCCCAGTGTGCTGCATCATCTATATATATTATATATCTGTCTGACTGCTCAGCTCACACAGCTTATAATTGTGGGGGAGACTGGGGAGCACTGCAGTGCCAGTTATAGGTTATAGCAGGAGCCAGGAGTACATAATATTATATAGTGAGTGACCACCAGACAGTGCAGTTTATTTAATATATCCGTTCTCTGCCTGAAAAAAGCGATACACACAGTGACTCAGTCACATACCATATCTGTGTGCACTGCTCAGGCTCAGCCCAGTGTGCTGCATCATCTATATATATTATATATCTGTCTGACTGCTCAGCTCACACAGCTTATAATTGTGGGGGAGACTGGGGAGCACTGCAGTGCCAGTTATAGGTTATAGCAGGAGCCAGGAGTACATAATATTATATTAAAATTAAACAGTGCACACTTTTGCTGCAGGAGTGCCACTGCCAGTGTGACTGACCAGTGACCTGACCACACTGACCACCAGTATAGTTAGTAGTATACTTATATTGTGATTGCCTGAAAAAGTTAAACACTCGTCGTGTGACTTCACTTGTGTGTTGTTGTTTTTTTTATTCTATAAAAATAAAACTCATTCTGCTGACAGACAGTGTCCAGCAGGTCCGTCATTATATAATATATAATATATACCTGTCCGGCTGCAGTAGTGATATATATATATTTTTTATATCATTTATCATCCAGTCGCAGCAGACACAGTACGGTAGTTCACGGCTGTGGCTACCTCTGTGTCTGCACTCGGCAGGCAGTCCGTCCATAATTGTATACCACCTAACCGTGGTTTTTTTTTCTTCTTTATACATACATACTACTACGACATCTCTTTATCAACCAGTCTATATTAGCTGCAGACACAGTACAGTACGGTAGTTCACGGCTGTGGCTACCTCTGTGTCTGCACTCGGCAGGCAGTCCGTCCATAATTGTATACCACCTAACCTTTTTCTTTGCATCATGTGCTGATTGGGGAGGGTTTTTTGGAAGGGACATCCTGCGTGACACTGCAGTGCCACTCCTAAATGGGCCCGGTGTTTGTGTCGGCCACTAGGGTCGCTAATCTTACTCACACAGTCAGCTACCTCATTGCGCCTCTTTTTTTCTTTGCGTCATGTGCTGTTTGGGGAGGGTTTTTTGGAAGGGACATCCTGCGTGACACTGCAGTGCCACTCCTAGATGGGCCCGGTGTTTGTGTCGGCCACTAGGGTCGCTAATCTTACTCACACAGCTACCTCATTGCGCCTCTTTTTTTCTTTGCGTCATGTGCTGTTTGGGGAGGGTTTTTTGGAAGGGACATCCTGCGTGACACTGCAGTGCCACTCCTAGATGGGCCCGGTGTTTGTGTCGGCCACTAGGGTCGCTAATCTTACTCACACAGCTACCTCATTGCGCCTCTTTTTTTCTTTGCGTCATGTGCTGTTTGGGGAGGGTTTTTTGGAAGGGCCATCCTGCGTGACACTGCAGTGCCACTCCTAGATGGGCCCGGTGTTTGTGTCGGCCACTAGGGTCGCTAATCTTACTCACACAGCTACCTCATTGCGCCTCTTTTTTTCTTTGCGTCATGTGCTGTTTGGGGAGGGTTTTTTGGAAGGGACATCCTGCGTGACACTGCAGTGCCACTCCTAGATGGGCCCGGTGTTTGTGTCGGCCACTAGGGTCGCTTATCTTATTCACACAGCGACCTCGGTGCAAATTTTAGGACTAAAAATAATATTGTGAGGTGTGAGGTATTCAGAATAGACTGAAAATGAGTGTTAATTATGGTTTTTGAGGTTAATAATACTTTGGGATCAAAATGACCCCCAAATTCTATGATTTAAGCTGTTTTTTAGTGTTTTTTGAAAAAAACACCCGAATCCAAAACACACCCGAATCCGACAAAAAAAATTCGGTGAGGTTTTGCCAAAACGCGTTCGAACCCAAAACACGGCCGCGGAACCGAACCCAAAACCAAAACACAAAACCCGAAAAATTTCAGGCGCTCATCTCTACAGTTGTCAAGGCCTCAGTTATCCGCTTTGCAGCAGGATGACTGCTGTGATATTTCATCTTCCTCGCAAAGGACTGTTGGACAGTCAATTGCTTACTGGAAGTAGTACAAGTGGGCTTACGACTTCCCCTCTGGGATGACCATCGACTCCCAGCAGCAACAACAGCAGCGCCAGCAGCAGTAGGCGTTACACGCAAGGATGCATCGGAGGAATCCCAGGCAGGAGAGGACTCGTCAGAATTGCCAGTGACATGGCCTGCAGGACTATTGGCATTCCTGGGGAAGGAGGAAATTGACACTGAGGGAGTTGGTGGGGTGGTTTGCGTGAGCTTGGTTACAAGAGGAAGGGATTTACTGGTCAGTGGACTGCTTCCGCTGTCGCCCAAAGTTTTTGAACTTGTCACTGACTTATTATGAATGCGCTGCAGGTGACGTATAAGGGAGGATGTTCCGAGGTGGTTAACGTCCTTACCCCTACTTATTACAGCTTGACAAAGGCAACACACGGCTTGACACCTGTTGTCCGCTTTTCTGTTGAAATACCTCCACACTGAAGAGCTGATTTTTTTGGTATTTTCACCAGGCATGTCAACGGCCATATTCCTCCCACGGACAACAGGTGTCTCCCCGGGTGCCTGACTTAAACAAACCACCTCACCATCAGAATCCTCCTGGTCAATTTCCTCCCCAGCGCCAGCAACACCCATATCCTCCTCATCCTGGTGTACTTCAACACTGATATCTTCAATCTGACTATCAGGAACTGGACTGCGGGTGCTCCTTCCAGCACTTGCAGGGGGCGTGCAAATGGTGGAAGGCGCATGCTCTTCACGTCCAGTGTTGGGAAGGTCAGGCATCGCAACCGACACAATTGGACTCTCCTTGTGGATTTGGGATTTCGAAGAACGCACAGTTCTTTGCGGTGCTTTTGCCAGCTTGAGTCTTTTCAGTTTTCTAGCGAGAGGCTGAGTGCTTCCATCCTCATGTGAAGCTGAACCACTAGCCATGAACATAGGCCAGGGCCTCAGCCGTTCCTTGCCACTCCGTGTGGTAAATGGCATATTGGCAAGTTTACGCTTCTCCTCCGACAATTTTATTTTAGGTTTTGGAGTCCTTTTTTTACTGATATTTGGTGTTTTGGATTTGACATGCTCTGTACTATGACATTGGGCATCGGCCTTGGCAGACGACGTTGCTGGCATTTCATCGTCTCGGCCATGACTAGTGGCAGCAGCTTCAGCACGAGGTGGAAGTGGATCTTGATCTTTCCCTAATTTTGGAACCTCAACATTTTTGTTCTCCATATTTTAATAGGCACAACTAAAAGGCACCTCAGGTAAACAATGGAGATGGATGGATACTAGTATACTTATGGATGGACTGCCGAGTGCCGACACAGAGGTAGCTACAGCCGTGGACTACCGTACTGTACTGTGTCTGCTGCTAATATAGACTGGATGATAATGAGATGTAGTATGTATGTATAAAGAAGAAAGAAAAAAAAAACCACGGGTAGGTGGTATACAATTATGGATGGACTGCCGAGTGCCGACACAGAGGTAGCTACAGCCGTGAACTACCGTACTGTGCCTGCTGCTAATATAGACTGGTTGATAATGAGATGTAGTATGTATAAAGAAGAAAGAAAAAAAAAACCACGGGTAGGTGGTATACAATTATGGATGGACTGCCGAGTGCCGACACAGAGGTAGCTACAGCCGTGGACTACCGTACTGTACTGTGTCTGCTGCTAATATAGACTGGATGATAATGAGATGTAGTATGTATAAAGAAGAAAGAAAAAAAAAAACCACGGGTAGGTGGTATACAATTATGGATGGACTGCCGAGTGCCGACACAGAGGTAGCTACAGCCGTGGACTACCATACTGTACTGTGTCTGCTGCTAATATAGACTGGTTGATAATGAGATGTAGTATGTATAAAGAAGAAAGAAAAAAAAAACCACGGGTAGGTGGTATACAATTATGGATGGACTGCCGAGTGCCGACACAGAGGTAGCTACAGCCGTGGACTACCGTACTGTACTGTGTCTGCTGCTAATATAGACTGGATGATAATGAGATGTAGTATGTATAAAGAAGAAAGAAAAAAAAACCACGGGTAGGTGGTATACAATTATGGATGGACTGCCGAGTGCCGACACAGAGGTAGCTACAGCCGTGGACTACCGTACTGTACTGTATCTGCTGCTAATATAGACTGGATGATAATGAGATGTAGTATGTATGTATAAAGAAGAAAGAAAAAAAAACCACGGGTAGGTGGTATACAATTATGGATGGACTGCCGAGTGCCGACACAGAGGTAGCTACAGCCGTGAACTACCGTACTGTGTCTGCTGCTAATATAGACTGGTTGATAATGAGATGTAGTATGTATAAAGAAGAAAGAAAAAAAAAAACACGGGTAGGTGGTATACAATTATGGATGGACTGCCGAGTGCCGACACAGAGGTAGCTACAGCCGTGGACTACCGTACTGTACTGTGTCTGCTGCTAATATAGACTGGATGATAATGAGATGTAGTATGTATAAAGAAGAAAGAAAAAAAAAAACACGGGTAGGTGGTATACAATTATGGATGGACTGCCGAGTGCCGACACAGAGGTAGCTACAGCCGTGAACTACCGTACTGTGTCTGCTGCTAGTAGACTGGATGATAAATAATGATATAAAAAATATATATATATATCACTACTGCAGCCGGACAGGTATATATTATATAATGACGGACCTGCTGGAGTGGACACTGTCTGTCAGCAGAATGAGTTTTTTAATTTTTATAGAATAAAAAAACACCACACAAGTCACACGACGAGTGTACTTTTTCAGGCAGACATTCAATCACAATATACTATACTGGTGGTCAGTGTGGTCAGGTCACTGGTCACAGTGGTCAGTGGTCAGTCACACTGGCAGTGGCACTCTGGCAGCAAAAGTGTGCACTGTTTAATATGTACTCCTGGCTCCTGCTATAACCTATAACTGCTCCCCAGTCTCCCCCACAATTAAGCTGTGTGAGCACAGTCAGATATTGGGTTCACTACGGCTGGCCGGCGGTCGGGCTCCCGGCGACCAGCATCCCGGCGCCGGGAGCCCGACCGCCGGCTTACCGACAGCTTGGCGAGCGCAAATGAGCCCCTTGCGGGCTCGCTGCGCTCGCCACGCTACGGGCACGGTGGCGCGCTACGCGCGCCACACTATTTTATTCTCCCTCTATGGGGGTCGTGGACCCCCACGAGGGAAAATAATTGTCGGTATGCCGGCTGTCGGGCTCCCGGCGCCGGTATACTGAGCGCCGGGAGCCCGACCGCCGGCAAACAGAAGACCACCCTCAGATATTATACATAGATGATGCAGCACACTGGGCTGAGCACAGATATGGTATGTGAGTGTGACTGAGTCACTGTGTATCGTTTTTTTCAGGCAGAGAACAAGAACAGAACGGATTATTAAATAATAATAAATTATAAAACTGCACTGGTGGTCAGGTCACTGGTCATCAGTCACTAGTATAACTCCTCCTAAGCTCCAGTAAGTAAATGAAGTGTCTCACTCTCACTCTCCTATCTATTTTAATTTCTAAACGGAGAGGACGCCAGCCACGTCCTCTCCCTATCAATCTCAATGCACGTGTGAAAATGGCCGCGACGCGCGGCTCCTTATATAGAATCCGAGTCTCGCGATAGAATCCGAGCCTCGCGAGAATCCGACAGCGTGATGATGACGTTCGGGCGCGCTCGGGTTAACCGAGCAAGGCGGGAAGATCCGAGTCGCTCGGACCCGTGTAAAAAAACATGAAGTTCGGGCGGGTTCGGATTCAGAGAAACCGAACCCGCTCATCTCTATAAATAAAGTGAAAGCATTATAATTAGGGTACATTTTCCCTCAAAACTATCTACTTTTAAGTTCATTAAAGACTTACTGTAATTGAAGTTTGTTGTTAAAAATACAATAACGTTATGTAATGCTCGTCCGTTTCTAATAAACAGTGATCATTATGCTGGATCCATAATCCTAGCTTTTATTGACCTACAGTAGTTGTAATTACCTTCTTCTTTAGAAAGTAATATTCTTCATTATCATTTCAAGTGCAGCAGCGTGTTGTTATACTGTATTATTTATTTGATACAAAGTTACTTGTAGATAAATGAATAGATATGAGATAGAGAGAGAGAGAGAGAGAGAGAGAGAGAGAGAGAGATACTGTAGAAGTATAGATAAAGTGTACTGTATATATTATTCAAGGACGTGCAGTCAGGGGAGGCAGTGCCTCCCCTGTCATTAATGATTAAAATAATGTAAAGAAGATATTTATGACACATATTCTGTGTCATAACTATCTGCTTTAGCCTTTACATTATTTTAATATTTTTAATTTACTAAAAAACTGTATGTAATTCGTTTTGGAGGCACTGCTGTCAGTGCCTCCCGCTATCAATGTGAAATGGCCGGAGCGGGGGGCGAAGCTAAGCTTTGGGCATTGAAAGCCCATTAAAAAAATCAGCAGAAGCGGCACTAGTAAAAGTGCCTCTGTGACAGGGGGCGTGCTTTCAGCCTAAATGAAAGCACACCCCTGTCACTAACACTGATGTCCAGTCGCGGGGATGGAGGGGACGACGACGAGACACAACATGTATTTTACCTACATCTTCATGTGCGGCCGCCTATTAGCTCCCCGCCCTCCCGTCCTGCCGGTAATGCAGTCCAGCCAGAGGCAGAGAGATAGGAACCGCCACTGCAATACCCTTTCCGCTCTGCAATCCCCCCCGCACGGCGCACAAACTCCTCATCTGCCTGGTGTGAGGCAGCCAGAGCAGAGGAGCCTCACACCAGGCAGACGGGGAGTCCGGGAGCCGTGCGTGCGCGGGGGGAATAATCGCAGTGGCGGCTCCAATCTCCTCTCTGCCTCTGGCCAGACTGCGTTACCGGGGGATGGGAGGGCGGGGAGCTAATCAGCGGCCGCACATGTAGATGTACAATTATGAAAAACGACACTCTTGTAAATAGCAGGGAGAGATCGCGGCTGGGACCGGGAGCTACAGGTGAGGTGACATTGATGCTTATCTGCCCACTCCTTCCCAGCACTGCTCCCATCCTACCCCCCCCAGCTCAGCACCATTACTCCCATCCTGCCCCACACCACTACTCCCATCCTATCCCCCTGCTATGCACCACTACTCCCATCCTACTCCCTGCTATGTACCATGACAATGCTAAATTCCTTGTCGTGTAAACAACCCTTATGAAGCTAAGAACACTGTACGCTGTTTATTTAAGAAATACCGTAATGATACGCTATTTGCGTGACGATCGCTCAGCCGTAGGCGAGACGCTCAAGCGTCACGTTCGCTCACGGCCCAGTGATCACAGGACACGTTATTGGTTATGTCTAGGGGAAAGATTCGCTGTAACGTAGCGTACGCTAGAGACCACGAGGAGGTCACCAGCGATGCAGACGCTCACAACACTATACCTTTATGTTAAACCTTATACCGATGAAACACACAGAATACCTTAATGTGAGTACAGGGTGTAAATGCAACCTTGTGTAACCTGACTATCTACAAAGCTGTTTGAGCGTCACCGACGCTCAAGTGAACACTTAACACTATAGTAAATACACAAATACTGATTTAGGGTTCCAAAGCCTATTATCTGTATTATATCTAGTATACTTGTAAAAGAGTAACACAGTACAAATGATACACTACAATATAACAAAGACTTCCTAACCAAACACCTAACTAAGGGATAAACTACAATACTATCCTGGTCTAACACAATACAATACAATACTATAAAGTTTAGTCTAGGGGAGATATGAGAGAAAAGAGAAAATAGAGAGAGAGAGAGATAGACACAGAGAGAGAGAGAGATATTGGCTCACAGAAAGACAATGATTACGGAGAGAACTTACGCACAAAGGGTATGATCGCCTGCGCCTCGATATCCAGCTCCCGATTATCAGCAGATAACCGTTGATGAGAGAGTGAGAGCTGGATGTGGTCGGCCTGCCTATTTATGCCCCACACACAATGCAATCTCCTAGTCCCTACAATCCTTCAGTTTATTGGACACAGGAATTCGACCCTGTACTGTAACCAAAGGTCATAGGGTGATTCATACAGGTGGGCTGTGACGATTTCCAACAGCTCAGGTGGGTGGGAAACTGGGTTTCCCGCCGCATACCTGAGTATGTGCAAATCATAGAAATGGACATAAACTTCTTATGTCCATAACTATTCGCACGAGCGATTAATACGCTCCAAACCAACACCGGAATATTGCTAATTAAATACTCTTCCGATGGGTACCAAACACTGCTGTATGACTCCTGTTAGACCCTTCGTGCAATACAAAGAGGGATTCCTCCGCTCAGGGACATCCTATCTAAACCAAACTTACAGAAACTATTGAGGGGAACATGATCTATAAACGACATTAATTGTGAACTTTTGTAACGAATGAGTCGCACGCTACGATCACATAAACTCTACCGTAAATGCGCATACTGCGCGTGCGAGTGCACGCTATTGCGGGTATGCGCTTCCACGGGAGAGCGTACGCATGCGCAGCACGGACCAGTGTGCGGTGCAAATATGGCAGTGTGCATTAAGACATTTTTCTGACTTCGACAACCACTACTCCCATCCTACCCCCTGCTATGCACCACTACTCCCATCCTACTCCCTGCTATGTACCACTACTCCCATCCTACCCCACACCACTACTACCATCCTATCCTCCTGCTATGCACCACTACTCCCATCCTACTCCCTGCTATGCACCACTACTCCCATCCTACTCCCTGCTATGCACCACTGCTCCCATCCTACTCCCTGCTATGCACCACTACTCCCATCCTACTCCCTGCTATGTACCACTACTCCCATCCTGCCCCACACCACTACTCCCATCCTACCCCCCTGCTATGCACCACTACTCCCATCCTGCCCCACACCACTACTCCCATCCTATCCCCCTGCTATGCACCACTACTCCCATCCTACTCCCTGCTATGTACCAATGTAAAGATGTGCCCTGTGGGCACATCCATGTGGCTGTCCCTAGCTGGGGGCAGCGCTGGGGCAGCTTGTCTGTCCCCAGCGCGGAGTGTGCGGCGGCGGGTGCCTGGTGCAGGGATCGGATGTTTCCCTGCACCAGGCTGGCGGAGAGCGGCGCGGCGGCGCTTTAAACTTGGCGCCGCTGGGGCCGCCAATGAGAAGCGCCGCCCGCGGCTTTTTGAATCCGGCGCCGTCCGCGAGCCAATCACGGCTCGCGGGGCGCCGGCCAATCAGGAACAGGCGCGGCGAGCCAATCGGCGCTCGCCGCGTCATAGGCCCCGGCGTCTGACGTCAGACGCCGGGCGGAAGCCTGAAGGAGAGTCCGCGCCGAAGAGCGGCAGAAGACACGGGCGGGAGCGGACGAGAGCGGGCGCGCAGAAGAGCGCGAAGAAAGAAGATGTCCAGCGGCGGCTGGACGCGGCGCGACGACGACGGCGGCGCCGCTGGCCAGGACGGGCCAGCGGCCGAAGATTGAAGAAGAACAGCGCCGGAGGAGTCACCAGGGGTGGGAAGCAAAGGGCTGCCGAAGCTCCCCCCTGGTGCCTCTCCCAGCGGGTCAGGTAGGCCCTTATCAGGCGCCCCTGTACCCGCCCCTCCCTAGACCACCGGGTGTTCGGGCATTAGGCCCGTGGGCACAGTCAGGCCCTCCCGGCCTGTGGGCACGTAGTCGGGCCCTCTCGGCCCGTGGGCATTTGGTCGGGCCTCCGGGCCCGTGGGGCATGTAGCCGGGCCCTCCAGGCCCGTGGCCACGGTTAGCTGGGGGAGCCCCAGCTCGGATAGGCAGGCCCTAGGCCTGGGCGCAGTTGGGCACTAGGCCCTTAGGAATAGTCAGGCCACAGGCCTGTGGGCAGTTTGGCGGGCATTAGGCCCGAGGCACAATCCAGGCACTAGGCCTGTGGGGGCATTAGAGGGCATTAGGCCCTAGTGTATTTTGGCCATTAGGGAATATTAAGGTGACCTTGGGCACAAGGCCCAGGTCACCCAACGGGCAGCAAGGTAGGCGGGCGCTAGGCCCGTGGGCAAAGTCAGGCCTCCGGCCTGTGGACAGTTAGGGGGCGCTAGGCCCATCGAAGCAGTGTTTTCCCCGAGGTGAGTAAAGGTGACACTGGGCGTTAGGCTCAGGCCACCCTGAGAGTACGGTAGGTGGGTGAGCTGTGCGGTCCCCACTACTGGGTGTGCTGAGTCGGGTAGATAAAGGGACAGCACCGTTTTATGTTGTAACTCCGATAGTGTGATATATGTTGTTACCGTGCAGGGCAAAGTGTATGTGCTGTGTAAGTTGTGCATAGTTGTGTTGCACCACACCCACAGAGCTAGTTTGAGGGCTCTGCTGTTGTAGACCATTTTCTCCTCAGCTCGGTCGTCGGTCAGCTCCGAGAGGGAATCGCCGTGTCCGGATCCGAGTGAAGATTTCCAGGTCCGTTGAGGGTTCCGGTACCTGAAGGTGAGAGCGAGCGGCGCCTGGTGAGTACCGAGTCTACATTAAAGGGGGTATCGACCCTGCTTCCGGTGGAACAGGGGATACCCCAGGGGTGGCTGCGACCTTCACCGGCTGGGTGAATGGTCATCACCGGCACAAAGCCTCAGCAACCGCACCTCTCACACTTGGCGTAGTCGGCAGGATCGGGTGGAGTCATGCTCCCAGTTGAATGCCCTCCGTGAAGAGGAGGAGATAGTCCTGGAGCAAGAGTACCTGCCGGGAGTGCCGAGATGGACCGACGTACGGGGACAGGACTGTGATGCCGTGGGAGGACCCGTTCCAGAGGAAGACACAGGACCTTTGGAGATGCCCCACGAGGAAATTCGACATGTGGTGGCTGTTGCCCGGGAGGAAACGGATGCCCCGGAGGATTCCGCTGTTGGGTGGTGGTCGATACCACACCCGGAAGACAGAGACGAAGCCACAGACGATATCGGAGGCCAAGAGTGGGTGACTGTTGTCCCCGTGGAAGAAGATTCCCCTTGGTGGCCAACGTCGAGCGACCGTGAGGAGATGCCACTCCCCCAGAGGATCCGCCGATGGAGGTCAGGACGTAAGAGGAACCCGGAGCTGGAGGTGGAAGGATGTGGGGTCACAGCCTGTCCGGGCTGGACCCTCGAACACAACCTCGCCGGAAGGACCTCGGAATTCCCTGACCCGCGGACAATGGAAGTCGTGAGGAACTTTGTAGGGACTACAAAGGAAAAAGGGGGGGGAAATGTAAAGATGTGCCCTGTGGGCACATCCATGTGGCTGTCCCTAGCTGGGGGCAGCGCTGGGGCAGCTTGTCTGTCCCCAGCGCGGAGTGTGCGGCGGCGGGTGCCTGGTGCAGGGATCGGATGTTTCCCTGCACCAGGCTGGCGGAGAGCGGCGCGGCGGCGCTTTAAACTTGGCGCCGCTGGGGCCGCCAATGAGAAGCGCCGCCCGCGGCTTTTTGAATCCGGCGCCGTCCGCGAGCCAATCACGGCTCGCGGGGCGCCGGCCAATCAGGAACAGGCGCGGCGAGCCAATCGGCGCTCGCCGCGTCATAGGCCCCGGCGTCTGACGTCAGACGCCGGGCGGAAGCCTGAAGGAGAGTCCGCGCCGAAGAGCGGCAGAAGACACGGGCGGGAGCGGACGAGAGCGGGCGCGCAGAAGAGCGCGAAGAAAGAAGATGTCCAGCGGCGGCTGGACGCGGCGCGACGACGACGGCGGCGCCGCTGGCCAGGACGGGCCAGCGGCCGAAGATTGAAGAAGAACAGCGCCGGAGGAGTCACCAGGGGTGGGAAGCAAAGGGCTGCCGAAGCTCCCCCCTGGTGCCTCTCCCAGCGGGTCAGGTAGGCCCTTATCAGGCGCCCCTGTACCCGCCCCTCCCTAGACCACCGGGTGTTCGGGCATTAGGCCCGTGGGCACAGTCAGGCCCTCCCGGCCTGTGGGCACGTAGTCGGGCCCTCTCGGCCCGTGGGCATTTGGTCGGGCCTCCGGGCCCGTGGGGCATGTAGCCGGGCCCTCCAGGCCCGTGGCCACGGTTAGCTGGGGGAGCCCCAGCTCGGATAGGCAGGCCCTAGGCCTGGGCGCAGTTGGGCACTAGGCCCTTAGGAATAGTCAGGCCACAGGCCTGTGGGCAGTTTGGCGGGCATTAGGCCCGAGGCACAATCCAGGCACTAGGCCTGTGGGGGCATTAGAGGGCATTAGGCCCTAGTGTATTTTGGCCATTAGGGAATATTAAGGTGACCTTGGGCACAAGGCCCAGGTCACCCAACGGGCAGCAAGGTAGGCGGGCGCTAGGCCCATGGGCAAAGTCAGGCCTCCGGCCTGTGGACAGTTAGGGGGCGCTAGGCCCATCGAAGCAGTGTTTTCCCCGAGGTGAGTAAAGGTGACACTGGGCGTTAGGCTCAGGCCACCCTGAGAGTACGGTAGGTGGGTGAGCTGTGCGGTCCCCACTACTGGGTGTGCTGAGTCGGGTAGATAAAGGGACAGCACCGTTTTATGTTGTAACTCCGATAGTGTGATATATGTTGTTACCGTGCAGGGCAAAGTGTATGTGTTGTGTAAGTTGTGCATAGTTGTGTTGCACCACACCCACAGAGCTAGTTTGAGGGCTCTGCTGTTGTAGACCATTTTCTCCTCAGCTCGGTCGTCGGTCAGCTCCGAGAGGGAATCGCCGTGTCCGGATCCGAGTGAAGATTTCCAGGTCCGTTGAGGGTTCCGGTACCTGAAGGTGAGAGCGAGCGGCGCCTGGTGAGTACCGAGTCTACATTAAAGGGGGTATCGACCCTGCTTCCGGTGGAACAGGGGATACCCCAGGGGTGGCTGCGACCTTCACCGGCTGGGTGAATGGTCATCACCGGCACAAAGCCTCAGCAACCGCACCTCTCACATACCACTACTCCCATCCTATACCCCTGCTATGTACCTTTACTCCCATCCTACCCCACACCACTACTCCCATCCTATCCCCTTGCTATGCAACACTACTCCCATCCTACTCCCTGCTATGCACCACTACTCCCATCCTACTCCCTGCTATGCACCACTGCTCCCATCCTACTCCTCCTACTATGCACCACTACTCCCATCCTACTCCCTGCTATGTACCACTACTCCCATGCTACTCCCCCTACTATGCAACACTACTCCCATCCTACTCCCTGCTATGCACCACTACTCCCATCCTACTCCCTGCTATGCACCACTGCTCCCATCCTACTCCCCCTACTATGCACCACTACTCCCATCCTACTCCCTGCTATGTACCACTACTCCCATGCTACTCCCCCTACTATGCACCACTACTCCCTGCTATGTACCACTACTCCCATCCTATCCCCCTGCTATGCACCACTACTCCCATCCTATCCCCCTGCTATGCACCACTACTCCCATCCTACTCCCTGCTATGCACCACTACTCCCATCCTACCCCCTGCTATGTACCACTGCTCCCATCCTGCCCCCCCTGCTCCGCATCACTACTCCCATCCTATCCCCCCTACTATGCACCACTACTCCCATCCTATCTCCCTGCTATGTACCACTACTCCCATCCTGCCCCCCTGCTATGCACCACTACTCCCATCCTGCCCCCCCTACTCTGCACCAGTACTCTCATCCTGCCCCCTGCTATGCACCACTACTCCCATCCTGCCCGCCTGCTATGTACCACTACTCCCATCCTACCCCCCTGCTATGCACCACTACTCTCATCCTGCCACCCTGCTATGCACCACTACTCCCATCCTGCCCCCCTGCTATGTACCACTACTCCCATCCTGCCCCCCCTACTCTGCACCACTACTCTCATCCTGCCCCCCTGCTATGCACCACTACTCCCATCCTGCCCCCCTGCTATGTACCACTACTCCCATCCTGCACCCCTACTCTGCACCACTACTCTCATCCTGCCCCCCTGCTATGCACCACTACTCCCATCCTGCCCCCCTGCTCCGCACCACTACTCCCATCCTGCCCCCCTGCTATGCACCACTACTCCCATCCTGCCCCCATGCTATGCACCACTACTCCCATCCTGCCCCCCTGCTATGCACCACTACTCCCATCCTGCCCCCCCTATTCTGCACCACTACTCTCATACTACCCCCCTGCTATGCACCACTACTCCCATCCTACCCCCCCTGCTCTGCACCACTGCTCTCATTCTGCTGCCCTGCTCTGCACTACTCCTCCTACTATCCTGCCCCCTTGCCCCACACTTCTCCTCCTATCTTACCTCCCTGAGCAACACTACTATTCCTTCTATCCTGCCCCTTTCTCTGCACTCCTCCTCCTCCTATCCTGCCCCATTGCTCCACACTACTCCTCCTGCTCAGCACTACTCCTCCTCCTATCCTGCCCCTTTGCTGCACACTAATGTTCCTCCTATCTTACCCCCCTGCTCCGCACTACTCCCATCCTGCCCCCCTGCTATGCACCACTACTCCCATCCAACCTGCTGCTCCACACTACTCCTCCGCCTCAATGTACTGTGCGATGTGACCCGATGATGTCACACCACGTGAACGGCCGCCCACCTGCCCATGTTGTCCTGCTGGGCCCACCAACTCCACTGATGAGGCTGAGAGACAGTGAAGGGCGGGCGACTGAGAGGGACAGACAGAAGGGTGGGAGGCTCAGAGGCACAGAGTGAAGTGGGGAGAATGAGAGACAAAGTGAGGGGTATAGTGAGAGATTCAGATGGGAGATGATGATGTGGCTCAGAGACGACGCAGGGCGGAGATGATGGTGTGGCTGAGAGACGACGCAGGGCGGAGATGATGGTGTGGCTGAGAGATGCAGTGAAGGGGTAATGGTGTGGCTGATAGCTGCAGAGGGAAGGAGGTGACACGAGTCTGGTTGAACCTCTGTTGTATGATGATGACATTGGTTATATTCCTACACAAACAGGCATCTTCCGGATCATGTGATCTCCTACATGAATAGTGATTACCGACTGAAGACGCTGTCTGCCCAGGAAGGATACATTTCTTCAGAGGTTCCCCGTTATGAGAAGCCACCATATAGGTAAGGTGCATATTGAATAGAAAAGAATGTCAATAGGCGGTGCTAGACACACCAAGTAGGCGGTGCTAGAAACGGCCGATAGGTGTTGCTAGACATGCCCAGTAGGTAGGTGGTACTAGACACGGCTCTACGGCGGTGCACCCCCTAATAAAATGTGCTGCGCACGCCTATGTGCAGCGGGGGCTGTGGCGGGGGAGAGTGGTGGGTACTTTAGTTTGTAATGGGCTGAGCTCACCCATGCTTTATCAGGGACCCAAGGCTCAGGGCTGTACTCCTTATGTTGTATTCTATACTGCTGGTAGAGTGGGACAGTAATGTGCTCTCCCTAGCGTCACCCTCTTTCTGTCACCCTCTCACTGTCACCGACTGCTGTAACCCACAGCTGGCACCAACTGCTGGTACCCTCTCACTGACACCCTCTCCCTGGCGTCGCCCTCTCGACATCACCCACAGCTGGCACTGACTGCTGTCACCCTCTCCCTGTCACCCTCTCCCCGTCAGCCACAGCTGGCCCCGACTGCTGTCACTCTCTCCCTGCCACCCTCTCCTTGGCGTCACCCTTTTCCAGTCATCCACAGCTGGCACCGACTGCTGTCACCCTCTCCCTGTCACCCTCTCCCTGTCGTCACCCTCTCTCCATTACCCACTACTGGCACAGACTGCTCTACCCTCTCACTGTCACCCTCTACCTGGCGTCAACCCCTCCCTGTCAACCTCTCCCTGTCAACCTCTCCTTGTTGCCCACAGCTGGCACCGACTGATGTCACCCTCTACCTGGCGTCACCCTCTCTCCGTCACCCACAGCTGGCGCTAACTGCAGTCACCCTCTCCCCCTCTTCCTGTCACCAACTCCCTGGCATCAACCTTTTCCTGTCACCCTCTCCCTGTGACCCACAGCTGGCACAGACTGCTGTCACCCTCTCCCTGTAACCCCCTTGCTGTCACCAACTCCCTGGCATCCCTGGCATCACCCACTGCTGTCACCCTCTCCCTGTTACAAACTGCTGTCATCCTTTCCCTGGCGACACCCACTGCTATCACCCTCTCACTGGCAACACCCTCTCCCTGTCACCCTCTCCCTATCGTCACCCACTGCTTCTCCCTGGAATCGCCCACTGCCTTTCTCTGTTTCCCACTGACCCAGGGAGAGCGGTGGTAGCAGGCATTGGCTTGGGTGCGGTGGCGGGCATCGGCCGGACACAGCAGACATTATGGCTGCAGTGCCTCACCAGCCACTGGGCTCACTGCACGCCACTGATATTATTGGTTCTCTTACATGGTAAGTAATGTGACTCCCCTGTCATTTCTGGAACTTTTTTTCTAATGGAGATCAGGAGCAGCACTGCTGCACTGTCTCCATTTAATAGAACCGGTGGGCACTAGTGTTGGAGTATAGTGCACTCAGTACCTTGCCTCCTGTGTATACATTACACTGGGTGTGCATCCTCTAGTGTTTACCTTCTAGTGCTGGAGCATCAGGAAGGCGGAGACTAATGACACAGTTCCTCCTGCAGTCATAGACGTGCGCAGCACATTTTATAAGGGGGTGCACGACTGGAGTGGCGTGCCTAGCACCGCCTACTGGGCGTGCCTAGTGCCGCCTACTGTGCGTGCCTAGCACCATATATTAGCAGTCAGATAGAAAAAGAGAGAGGCAAGACAGAGGGGTGAGAGAGACGGCCAGGGTAGAAAGAGAGGGGGTAAAGGTGGCACTGTGTACCTCGTTCTGTCCCTGTACCCCCTAGTACAAGCATCACTGTGTGTGTGTCCCTTCAGTACAAGAGGCACTGGGTACCTGAGGCAACGGTAGGTCCCCCTTTCAGCACTGGCAGCAGTGGTCCCCCTCTTCTGGTTTCCGTTGGATTGTGACGTCGGCAACAGCATCAGAGAGAAGAAAAGGTGAGAGGAGAAGCTGGATCGCGTCATCCTGCTAGTACCGCATTGACAGTGCTGCTGCATGCACCTTCAATGCACCACACTGCTGCAGGTCCCTGCTTAAAAAAAAATATAGAGAGAAAAAGTGGCACAAACAACACTGGTTGGCAAAGGGCCAGTCTGCCTCCTCCCCCTTCCTAGATCAGACAGTGCCTCCAGTCACCTCCCACACACATTGTTCCCCTCCAGTCACTACTCTGCCCCCCCCCACACACACACACACATATATGCCCCTTTCACATTATAGCAAACTGAATGAGCCGAAATTCACATTATTGCACACAGTATGAGCCAAAATTCACATTATAGCACACAGTATGAGCCGAAATTCACATTATAGCACACGGTATGAGCCAAAATTCACATTATTGCACACGGAATGAGCAAAAATTCACATTTTAGCACACGGTATGAGCCGAAATTAACATTATTGCACACAGTATGAGCCAAAATTCACATTATAGCACACGGTATGAGCCGAAATTCATATTATAGCACACGGTATGAACCGAAATTCACATTATAGCACACGGTGTGAGCCGAAATTCACATTATAGCACATGGTATGAGACAAAATAAAAGGAGAGTGACAGCATGGACATAGGGACAGGGAGAGTGAGAGAGAGAGGGACAGGGAGAGTGACAGAGGGCAGGGAGAGTGACAACAGGGACATAGGTAGAGGGAGAGTGACAGAGAGAGGGGCAGCAAGAGCATAAAGTAGGGACTAGGGAGAGAGAAAGGTAGCAGGGTAAAATTACCTATTGAGCAGCGGCGGTGCGGAGGAGGCTGTGGTCTGAGGTGCAGTGGATGAGGAGGCTGTGGTCGGCGCGGGGAAGAGGAGGCTGTGGGCGTCGGAGATGATGCGAAGGAGTGGGCTGTGGGAGTTGGAGGAGGTGCAGAAAAGACTGAGGGCGGTGGCAGAGGAGGCTGAGGGCATCGGCGGCGCAGTGGAGGAGGCAGAGGGCGGCGGTGGTGCAACGGAAGAAGAGGATGTGGTTGGCGGCCTTTGGTGCGGTTCCAATGACCGCCACTATTTCAAATCTGCCTCGGACTGGCAGCCAATCAGAAGCGGTCGCCTGTTCAAGAAAGCTCTGTAACCAGCGGATGCGGCGGCGGGGATCTTCAGTCAGTGCTCGAAGTGCCGGTATGCCATACCGGTGTATACCAGTCCTCTTCGAGCACTGTATACATATATATATATATATATATATATATATATAATTAGCTGATCCAAACAATCAGTAGTTTGCTGAGTGCACCTATACATTGTAGGTGCACTCAGTGAACTATGGAATGCTTGGCTCAGCTAATATCTATATTATATATGTATATATATATATATATATATATATACAGGCAGAGGGTCCACACTCACGTTTGGGTATACACAATGCTGGGGTGACATCCAATGAGGGAAAAATCCCACTCCAATACGGTTCCAAATTAGGGGAGCACTCACCAGTCTTCAAGTAGAAACAAGTTTATTCAAGCCATCAGTAGCAAACCTTGTCAAAGGTCAGAACTATGACCGAAACGTAGAGATGAGCGCCTGAAATTTTTCGGGTTTTGTGTTTTGGTTTTGGGTTCGGTTCCGCGGCCGTGTTTTGGGTTCGAACGCGTTTTGGCAAAACCTCACCGAATTATTTTTGTCGGATTCGGGTGTGTTTTGGATTCGGGTGTTTTTTTCAAAAAACCCTAAAAAACAGCTTAAATCATAGAATTTGGGGGTAATTTTGATCCCAAAGTATTATTAACCTCAAAAAACATAATTTACACTCATTTTCAGCCTATTCTGAACACATCACACCTCACAATATTATTTTTAGTCCTAAAATTTGCACCGAGGTCGCTGTGTGAGTAAGATAAGCGACCCTAGTGGCCGACACAAACACCGGGCCCATCTAGGAGTGGCACTGCAGTGTCACGCAGGATGTCCCTTCCAAAAAACCCTCCCCAAACAGCACATGACGCAAAGAAAAAAAGAGGCGCAATGAGGTAGCTGTGTGAGTAAGATTAGCGACCCTAGTGGCCGACACAAACACCGGGCCCATCTAGGAGTGGCACTGCAGTGTCACGCAGGATGGCCCTTCCAAAAAACCCTCCCCAAACAGCACATGACGCAAAGAAAAAAAGAGGCGCAATGAGGTAGCTGTGTGAGTAAGATTAGCGACCCTAGTGGCCGACACAAACACCGGGCCCATCTAGGAGTGGCACTGCAGTGTCACGCAGGATGGCCCTTCCAAAAAACCCTCCCCAAACAGCACATGACGCAAAGAAAAAAAGAGGCGCAATGAGGTAGCTGTGTGAGTAAGATTAGCGACCCTAGTGGCCGACACAAACACCGGGCCCATCTAGGAGTGGCACTGCAGTGTCACGCAGGATGGCCCTTCCAAAAAACCCTCCCCAAACAGCACATGACGCAAAGAAAAAAAGAGGCGCAATGAGGTAGCTGACTGTGTGAGTAAGATTAGCGACCCTAGTGGCCGACACAAACACCGGGCACATCTAGGAGTGGCACTGCAGTGTCACGCAGGATGTCCCTTCCAAAAAACCCTCCCCAAACAGCACATGACGCAAAGAAAAAAAGAGGCGCAATGAGGTAGCTGTGTGAGTAAGATTAGCGACCCTAGTGGCCGACACAAACACCGGGCCCATCTAGGAGTGGCACTGCAGTGTCACGCAGGATGTCCCTTCCAAAAAACCCTCCCCAATCAGCACATGATGCAAAGAAAAAGAAAAGAAAAAAGAGGTGCAAGATGGAATTATCCTTGGGCCCTCCCACCCACCCTTATGTTGTATAAACAAAACAGGACATGCACACTTTAACCAACCCATCATTTCAGTGACAGGGTCTGCCACACGACTGTGACTGATATGACGGGTTGGTTTGGACCCCCCCCAAAAAAGAAGCAATTAATCTCTCCTTGCACAAACTGGCTCTACAGAGGCAAGATGTCCACCTCATCTTCACCCTCCGATATATCACCGTGTACATCCCCCTCCTCACAGATTATCAATTCGTCCCCACTGGAATCCACCATCTCAGCTCCCTGTGTACTTTGTGGAGGCAATTGCTGCTGGTCAATGTCTCCGCGGAGGAATTGATTATAATTCATTTTAATGAACATCATCTTCTCCACATTTTCTGGATGTAACCTCGTACGCCGATTGCTGACAAGGTGAGCGGCGGCACTAAACACTCTTTCGGAGTACACACTTGTGGGAGGGCAACTTAGGTAGAATAAAGCCAGTTTGTGCAAGGGCCTCCAAATTGCCTCTTTTTCCTGCCAGTATAAGTACGGACTGTGTGACGTGCCTACTTGGATGCGGTCACTCATATAATCCTCCACCATTCTATCAATGTTGAGAGAATCATATGCAGTGACAGTAGACGACATGTCCGTAATCGTTGTCAGGTCCTTCAGTCCGGACCAGATGTCAGCATCAGCAGTCGCTCCAGACTGCCCTGCATCACCGCCAGCGGGTGGGCTCGGAATTCTGAGCCTTTTCCTCGCACCCCCAGTTGCGGGAGAATGTGAAGGAGGAGATGTTGACAGGTCGCGTTCCACTTGACTTGACAATTTTGTCACCAGCAGGTCTTTCAACCCCAGCAGACCTGTGTCTGCCGGAAAGAGAGATCCAAGGTAGGCTTTAAATCTAGGATCGAGCACGGTGGCCAAAATGTAGTGCTCTGATTTCAACAGATTGACCACCCGTGAATCCTTGTTAAGCGAATTAAGGGCTGCATCCACAAGTCCCACATGCCTAGCGGAATCGCTCCGTGTTAGCTCCTTCTTCAATGCCTCCAGCTTCTTCTGCAAAAGCCTGATGAGGGGAATGACCTGACTCAGGCTGGCAGTGTCTGAACTGACTTCACGTGTGGCAAGTTCAAAGGGCATCAGAACCTTGCACAACGTTGAAATCATTCTCCACTGCACTTGAGACAGGTGCATTCCATCTCCTATATCGTGCTCAATTGTATAGGCTTGAATGGCCTTTTGCTGCTCCTCCAACCTCTGAAGCATATAGAGGGTTGAATTCCACCTCGTTACCACTTCTTGCTTCAGATGATGGCAGGGCAGGTTCAGTAGTTTTTGGTGGTGCTCCAGTCTTCTGTACGTGGTGCCTGTACGCCGAAAGTGTCCCGCAATTTTTCTGGCCACCGACAGCATCTCTTGCACGCCCCTGTCGTTTTTAAAAAAATTCTGCACCACCAAATTCAAGGTATGTGCAAAACATGGGACGTGCTGGAATTTGCCCATATTTAATGCACACACAATATTGCTGGCGTTGTCCGATGCCACAAATCCACAGGAGAGTCCAATTGGGGTAAGCCATTCCGCGATGATCTTCCTCAGTTGCCGTAAGAGGTTTTCAGCTGTGTGCGTATTCTGGAAAGCGGTGATACAAAGCGTAGCCTGCCTAGGAAAGAGTTGGCGTTTGCGAGATGCTGCTACTGGTGCCGCCGCTGCTGTTCTTGCGGCGGGAGTCCATACATCTACCCAGTGGGCTGTCACAGTCATATAGTCCTGACCCTGCCCTGCTCCACTTGTCCACATGTCCGTGGTTAAGTGGACATTGGGTACAACTGCATTTTTTAGGACACTGGTGAGTCTTTTTCTGACGTCCGTGTACATTCTCGGTATCGCCTGCCTAGAGAAGTGGAACCTAGATGGTATTTGGTAACGGGGGCACACTGCCTCAATAAATTGTCTAGTTCCCTGTGAACTAACGGCGGATACCGGACGCACGTCTAACACCAACATAGTTGTCAAGGACTCAGTTATCCGCTTTGCAGTAGGATGACTGCTGTGATATTTCATCTTCCTCGCAAAGGACTGTTGAACAGTCAATTGCTTACTGGAAGTAGTACAAGTGGGCTTACGACTTCCCCTCTGGGATGACCATCGACTCCCAGCGGCAACAACAGCAGCGCCAGCAGCAGTAGGCGTTACACGCAAGGATGCATCGGAGGAATCCCAGGCAGGAAAGGACTCGTCAGACTTGCCAGTGACATGGCCTGCAGGACTATTGGCATTCCTGGGGAAGGAGGAAATTGACACTGAGGGAGTTGGTGGGGTGGTTTGCGTGAGCTTGGTTACAAGAGGAAGGGATTTACTGGTCAGTGGACTGCTTCCGCTGTCACCCAAAGTTTTTGAACTTGTCACTGACTTATTATGAATGCGCTGCAGGTGACGTATAAGGGAGGATGTTCCGAGGTGGTTAACGTCCTTACCCCTACTTATTACAGCTTGACAAAGGGAACACACGGCTTGACACCTGTTGTCCGCATTTCTGGTGAAATACCTCCACACCGAAGAGCTGATTTTTTTGGTATTTTCACCTGGCATGTCAACGGCCATATTCCTCCCACGGACAACAGGTGTCTCCCCGGGTGCCTGACTTAAACAAACCACCTCACCATCAGAATCCTCCTGGTCAATTTCCTCCCCAGCGCCAGCAACACCCATATCCTCCTCATCCTGGTGTACTTCAACACTGACATCTTCAATCTGACTATCAGGAACTGGACTGCGGGTGCTCCTTCCAGCACTTGCAGGGGGCATGCAAATAGTGGAAGGCGCATGCTCTTCACGTCCAGTGTTGGGAAGGTCAGGCATCGCAAACGACACAATTGGACTCTCCTTGTGGATTTGGGATTTCAAAGAACGCACAGTTCTTTGCGGTGCTTTTGCCAGCTTGAGTCTTTTCAGTTTTCTAGCGAGAGGCTGAGTGCTTCCATCCTCATGTGAAGCTGAACCACTAGCCATGAACATAGGCCAGGGCCTCAGCCGTTCCTTGCCACTCCGTGTGGTAAATGGCATATTGGCAAGTTTACGCTTCTCCTCCGACAATTTTATTTTAGGTTTTGGAGTCCTTTTTTTTCTGATATTTGGTGTTTTGGATTTGACATGCTCTGTACTATGACATTGGGCATCGGCCTTGGCAGACGACGTTGCTGGCATTTCATCGTCTCGGCCATGACTAGTGGCAGCAGCTTCAGCACGAGGTGGAAGTGGATCTTGATCTTTCCCTAATTTTGGAACCTCAACTTTTTTGTTCTCCATATTTTATAGGCAGAACTAAAAGGCACCTCAGGTAAACAATGGAGATGGATGGATTGGATAGTTTACGAGTATACAATTATGGACGGACTGCCACGGTTAGGTGGTATAAAAAAACCACGGTTAGGTGGTATATATTATAATAATAATACAATTATGGATGGACGGACTGCCTGCCGACTGCCGACACAGAGGTAGCCACAGCCGTGAACTACCGCACTGTACACTGGTTGATAAAGAGATAGTAGTATACTCGTAACAACTAGTATGACACTATGATGACGGTATAAAGAATGGAAAAAAAACCACGGTTAGGTGGTATATATTATAATAATAATACAATTATGGATGGACGGACTGCCTGCCGACTGCCGACACAGAGGTAGCCACAGCCGTGAACTACCGCACTGTACACTGGTTGATAAAGAGATAGTAGTATACTCGTAACAACTAGTATGACACTATGACGACGGTATAAAGAATGGAAAAAAAACCACGGTTAGGTGGTATATATTATAATAATAATACAATTATGGATGGACGGACTGCCTGCCGACTGCCGACACAGAGGTAGCCACAGCCGTGAACTACCGCACTGTACACTGGTTGATAAAGAGATAGTAGTATACTCGTAACAACTAGTATGACACTATGACGACGGTATAAAGAATGGAAAAAAAACCACGGTTAGGTGGTATATATTATAATAATAATACAATTATGGATGGACGGACTGCCTGCCGACTGCCGACACAGAGGTAGCCACAGCCGTGAACTACCGCACTGTACACTGGTTGATAAAGAGATAGTAGTATACTCGTAAACTAGTATGACACTATGACGACGGTATAAAGAATGGAAAAAAAACCACGGTTAGGTGGTATATATTATAATAATAATACAATTATGGATGGACGGACTGCCTGCCGACTGCCGACACAGAGGTAGCCACAGCCGTGAACTACCGCACTGTACACTGGTTGATAAAGAGATAGTAGTATACTCGTAACAACTAGTATGACACTATGACGACGGTATAAAGAATGGAAAAAAAACCACGGTTAGGTGGTATATATTATAATAATAATACAATTATGGATGGACGGACTGCCTGCCGACTGCCGACACAGAGGTAGCCACAGCCGTGAACTACCGCACTGTACACTGGTTGATAAAGAGATAGTAGTATACTCGTAACAACTAGTATGACACTATGACGACGGTATAAAGAATGGAAAAAAAACCACGGTTAGGTGGTATATATTATAATAATAATACAATTATGGATGGACGGACTGCCTGCCGACTGCCGACACAGAGGTAGCCACAGCCGTGAACTACCGCACTGTACACTGGTTGATAAAGAGATAGTAGTATACTCGTAAACTAGTATGACACTATGACGACGGTATAAAGAATGGAAAAAAAACCACGGTTAGGTGGTATATATTATAATAATAATACAATTATGGATGGACGGACTGCCTGCCGACTGCCGACACAGAGGTAGCCACAGCCGTGAACTACCGCACTGTACACTGGTTGATAAAGAGATAGTAGTATACTCGTAACAACTAGTATGACACTATGACGGTATAAAGAAAGAAAAAAAAATACCACGGTTAGGTGGTATATATTGTAATACAATTATGGATGGACGGACTGCCTGCCGAGTTCCGACTGCCGACACAGAGGTAGCCACAGCCGTGAACTACCGCACTGTACTGTGTCTGCTGCTAATATAGACTGGTTGATAAAGAGATAGTATACAATACATACAACAATGAATATACTACTATACTGGTGGTCAGGCACTGGTCACCACTAGTCACACTGGCAGTGGCACTCCTGCAGCAAAAGTGTGCACTGTTTAATTTTAAATTAATATAATATTATGTACTCCTGGGGGCTCCTGCTATAACAACCTGCAGTGCTCCCCAGTCTCCCCCACAATTATTATAAGCTTTGCCTTTTATACATTGATGTGCAGCACACTGGGCTGAGCTGAGTGCACACAGACTGAGTCACACTGTGTGACTGGCTGCTGCTGTGTATCGTTTTTTTTCAGGCAGAGAACGGATATAGCAGAGAACGGATATATATTAAAATAAATAAAAGTTAACTAACAACAACTGCACTGGTCACTGTGGTAAACTCTGTCTGACTCTGCACAATCTCTCTCTCTCTTCTAATCTAATTTCTAATGGAGAGGACGCCAGCCACGTCCTCTCCCTATCAATCTCAATGCACGTGTGAAAATGGCGGCGACGCGCGGCTCCTTATATAGAATCCGAGTCTCGCGAGAATCCGACAGCGTCATGATGACGTTCGGGCGCGCTCGGGTTAACCGAGCAAGGCGGGAGGATCCGAGTCTGCTCGGACCCGTGAAAAAAACATGAAGTTCGTGCGGGTTCGGTTTCAGAGAAACCGAACCCGCTCATCTCTAC
This sequence comes from Pseudophryne corroboree, assembly GCF_028390025.1. Lineage (NCBI taxonomy): Eukaryota > Metazoa > Chordata > Amphibia > Anura > Myobatrachidae > Pseudophryne > Pseudophryne corroboree. The sequence continues at coordinate 98,190,924 of NC_086447.1, read as the reverse complement.
CGAAACGTCGACATAAATTGTTTGCTACTGATGGCTTGAATAAACTTGTTTCTACTTGAAGACTGGTGAGTGCTCCCCTAATTTGGAACTGTATATATATATATATATATATATATATGTTTGTGTATATACATATGTTTGTGTATATATATATATATATTAACATAAAGTAATAACCCCCTTGTGTTGGCCGGGCTGTAGAAATGGCAGGGCACACACATGGAGTCACTGGGAAGAGACTGAGTGTGGGCGGGAGCCGGGAGGACAGCGCAGCGTGGGCAGGGAGGAAGGAAGGGAGGGAAGGCGCGTGGTGTGATGTCAGCACGTCACATCGCGATGATAGATCATGACAGTGGGTGGGCTGTGCGGCCAGCCACCCACAACAACTCTCTCTGACCGGCGGCAGCGCAGCGGGACCAGCGATGCATAGCAGGTGATCTGCTCATCGCTATCTGTGTGTTGCTGTAGTAGAACTGCTACAACAGCAGAACACAGACAGCGATGATCGGATAGCAGGCGTGACGTGCGGGGGGTTCGGACATTAGGGGGTGCCAGTGCGCACCAGGCACTCCCCGTGCGCACGCCTATGCCTGCAGTGGAGAGAGAGACGGTTCATCCGGTAGCATGTGTCGCACTGCCTGAGCGGAAAGGAGAGCAGTGGGCAGCGCGTGATCTTTCCAAGTCAGCCTGCATTGATTTGCAGCCTTCCATCCCATACTGTCAGAGTCACTACCTTTCCACAGCCGCATGACGTATAGTGATAAGTAACGCACTTTCACTGTACCAGCCTGTTATATATATATATATATATATATATGAGTGAGTTACTGCTGCTGCAGAACATCTTCTGCATTAACAAGTGTTGTCTTTGTATCTTAATAAACCAGCGTTCTGGTTAACTATCAGTTAACATGACTATCAAACACCACAACACTCTGCCAACAGGTTATGGGCCCAGCCCCGCATGTTTGAGTGATAGCCCAGAACAAAAGTACAAAGATTAATTTAAAAAACATTTTATTAAAATGCTAAGAAGATGCATAGCATAGGGCACAGAATTAACTTTGCAAAATTGAAAAGGTTCAGAGAACTACAGTACATGGAAGTTTGCCATGGAGATGCCGCTTAAGCGGGAGAAATTGTGGAAGGTCTCAATAGACCTAGGAGCAGGTCCTAACGCAGATGTTGTAGACAGAGTCATCGGCACGATAGACTTAGCTGTGGAGCAGCATGTTTATTCCATAATCAGTGGGAAAGTGTCAGCTAAGGACATGTGGACAGCCCTAAAAAAAAGTATGAGGGCAGAGGTCTGATGAGAAGGATAAGTTTGAGACGCATGCTATATGGGACAAAATTGAGTGCCTGCAAGGACATGAATGATTATATTGATAAGATATTGTCAACAGCTCAGCAGTTGGCATCTGTGGGGGCACAGGTGGATGAGGGGGAAGTGGCAATGGTGATGTTACAAAATCTGACGCCAGAATTGGATTTTTTGGTGGTAGCTTTGGAGTCTAATGATACCAACCTGACAACAGAAATTGTAAGGGCCAAGCTACTACAGTTCCAAGAATGTATTCCTGTCGAGACCATAGCTAAGGGTTCTACCTTACTCACAAAAGGGACAAAGTCCAAAAAGCTCAAGTTCAAGTGTTTTGTGTGTCGCAAGTTGGGGCATAAGGATTCAGATTGTAGGATGAGAAATTCCAGTGGGGCACAGAGACAGTGTGACAAACCAAATGAGTCAACGCTGAATGTAGCAGATAGTCACAAGAAGGATTGCTGGTACGTGCACTTGGGGGCCACTAGGTATTACAGTTGCAATCAGCATTGGTTCAGTTCTTTAACACCATGTGAACCCAGTACAGTAAAAGGGATTGGAAATAATATCCTTACTGCATCACAAGTTGGGACAATCACAGTGTATTTAAGAATTGGAGTAGAAACAGTTGTTACAGATATCCAAGATGTATTAATCGTTCCAGATTTGGGAAGTAATCTCATTGCTATCAGTGTCCTAGAGAAAATAAGATTTTACTCACCGGTAAATCTATTTCTCGTAGTCCGTAGTGGATGCTGGGAACTCCAAAAGGACCATGGGGAATAGCGGGCTCCGAAGGAGGCTGGGCACTCTAGAAAGATTTATGACTACCTGGTGTGCACTGGCTCCTCCCACTATGACCCTCCTCCAAGCCTCAGTTAGGACACTGTGCCCGGACGAGCTGACATAATAAGGAAGGATTTTGAATCCCGGGTAAGACTCATACCAGCCACACCAATCACACCGTACAACTCGTGATACTATATCCAGTTTGACAGTATGAAAACAACTGAGCCTCTCAACAGATGGCTCAACAATAACCCTTTAGTTAGCAATAACTATTTACAAGTATTGCAGACAATCCGCACTTGGGATGGGCGCCCAGCATCCACTACGGACTACGAGAAATAGATTTACCGGTGAGTAAAATCTTATTTTCTCTGACGTCCTAGTGGATGCTGGGAACTCCGAAAGGACCATGGGGATTATACCAAAGCTCCCAAACGGGCGGGAGTGCGCGGATGACTCTGCAGCACCGAATGAGAGAACTCAAGGTCCTCCTCAGCCAGGGTATCAAATTTGTAGAATTTTGCAAACGTGTTTGCCCCTGACCAAGTAACAGCTCGGCAAAGTTGTAAAGCCGAGACCCCTCGGGCAGCCGCCCAAGATGAGCCCACCTTCCCTGTGGAATGGGCTTTCACTGATTTAGGATGCGGCAGTCCAGCCGCAGAATGCGCCTGCTGAATCGTGTCACAGATCCAGCGAGCGATAGTCTGCTTAGAAGCAGGAGCACCCAGCCTGTTGGGTGCATACAGGATAAATAGCGAGTCAATTTTCTTGACTCTAGCCGTCCTGGAAACATAATTTTTCAAGGCCCTGACTACGTCCAGTAACTTGGAATCCTCCAAGTCCCTAGTAGCCGCAGGCACCACAATAGGTTGGTTCAAGTGAAAAACTGATACCACCTTAGGGAGAAACTGGGGACGAGTCCTCAATTCTGCCCTATCCATATGGAAAATCAGATAAGGACTTTTATATGACAAAGCCGCCAATTCTGATACACGCCTGGCCGAAACCACGGCCAATAACATGACCACTTTCCGCGTGAGATATTTTAGATCCACGGTTTTTAGTGGTTCAACCAATGTGATTTTAAGAAACACAACACCACGTTGAGATCCCAAGGTGCCACTGGAGGCACAACCGGGGGCTGAATATCCAGCACTCCTTTTACAATGTCTGAACTTCAGGTACTGAAGCTAATTCTTTCTGGAAGAAAATCGACAGAGCCGAGATCTGTATCTTAATGGAGCCTAATTTTAGGCCCATAGACACTCCTGCTTGTAGGAAATGCAGAAATCGACATAGTTGAAATTCCTCTGTTGGGGCCTTTTGTGGCCTCACACCAAGCAACATATTTCCGCCATATGCGGTGATAATGTTTTGCAGTTACATCTTTCCTGGCTTGAATCAGCGTAGGAATGACTTCCTCCGGAATGCCCTTTTCCTTTAGGATCCGACGTTCAACCGCCATGCCATCAAAACGTAGCCGCGGTAAGTCTTGGAACAGACAGGGCCCCTGCTGCAGCAGGTCCTGTCTGAGCGGCAGAGGCCATGGGTCCTCTGATATAATTTCTTGAAGTTCTGGGTACCAGGCTCTTCTTGGCCAATCCGGAACCACGAGTATCGTTCTCACTCCTCGCCTTCTTATTATTCTCAGTACCTTTGGTATGAGAGGCAGAGGGGGGAACACATAAACCGACTGGTACACCCACGGTGTTACCAGAGCGTCCACAGCTATCGCCTGAAGGTCCCTTGACCTGGCGCAATATCTTTTATAGCTTTTTGTTGAGGCGGGACGCCTTCATGTCCACCTGTGGCCTTTCCCAATGGTGTACAATCCTTTGGAAGACTTCTGAATGAAGTCCCCACTCTCTCGGGTGGAAGTCGTGTCTGCTGAGAAGATCTGCTTCCCAGTTGTCCACTCCGGGAATGAACACTGCTGACAGTGCTAACACATGATTTTCCACCCATCGGAGAATCCTTGTGGCTTCTGCCATCGCCATCCTGCTTCTTGTGCCGCCCTGTTGGTTTACATGGGCGACTGCCGTGATGTTGTCTGATTGGATCAGGACCGGCCGGTTTTGAAGCAGAGGCCTTGGCTGACTCAGGGCATTGTAAATGGCCCTCAGTTCCAGAATATTTATGTAGGGAAGTCACCTGACTTGACCAAAGTCCCTGGAAGCTTCTTCCCTGTGTGACTGCCCCCCAGCCTCAAAGGCTGGCATCCATGGTCACTAGGACCTAGTCCTGTATGTCGAATCTGCGGCCCTCTTGAAGATGGGCACTCTGCAGCCACTACAGTAGAGATACCCTGGTCCTTGGAGACAGGGTTATCAGCCGATGCATCTGAAGATGTGATCCGGACCACTTGTCTAACAGGTCCCCCTGAAAAGTTCTTGCATGGAACCTGCCGAATGGGATTGCTTCGTAGGAAGCTATCATTTTTCCCAGGACTCGCGTGCAATGATGCACCGATAACTGTTTTGGCTTCAGGAGGTCTCTGACTAGAGATGACAGCTCCTTGGCTTTCTCCTCCGGGAGAAACACTTATTTCTGGTCTGTGTCCAGAACCATCCCCAGGAACAGTAGACGTGTCGTAGGAAACAGCTGTGTCTTTGGACTGTTTAGAACCAACCGTGCTGTTGTAGCACTTTCCAAAATAGTGCTACCCCGACTAGCAACTGCTCCTTGGACCTCGTCCTTATAAGGAGATTGTCCAAGTACGGGATCATTAAAAACTCCCCTTTTTCGAAGGAGTATCATCATTCCGGCCATTACCTTGGTAACACCCTCGGTGCCATGTACAGTCCAAACGGCAGAGTCTGGACTTGGTAATGTAATCCTGTACCACAAATCTGAGGTACTCCTGGCGAGGATAGTAAATGGGGACATGCAGGTAAGCATTCTTGATGTCCCGGGATACCATGTAATCCCCCTCGTCCAGGCTTGCAATAACCGCCCTGAGCGATTCCATCTTGAACTTGAATTTTTTTATGTATGTGTTCAAGGATTTTAAATATAAAAAAGGGTCACACCGAACCATGCGGTTTCGGTACCCCAAACCGTGTGGAATAGTAACCCCATCCTTGTTGAAGTAGTGGCACCTTAAGTATTACCTGATGGGAATACAGCTTATTAATTGCCTCAAGCACAGCCTCCCTGCCTGAGGGAGTTGTCGGCAAGGCATATTTGAGGAAACGGCGGGGGGAAGACATCTCGAATTCCAGCTTGTACCCCTGAAATACTACTTGAATGAAACAGGGATCCACCTGTGAGCGAGCCCACTGATCGCTGACATTTTTGAGACGGCCCCCCACCGTACCTGGCTACACCTGTGGAGCCCCCGCGTCATGCTGTGGACTCAGAGGAAGCGAGAGAAGAATTATGATTCTGGGAACAAGCAGACTGGTGCAGCTTTTTCCCTCTTCCCTTGTCTCTGTACAGAAAGGAAGCGCCTTTGACCCGCTTGCTTTTCTGAAGCCGAAAGGACTGTACCTGATAATACAGTGCTTTCTTAGTCTGTGAGGAAAACTGAGGTAAAAATATTTCTTCCCAGCTGTTGCTGCGGATACGAGGTCCCAGAGACCATCCCCAAATAATTCCTCACCCTTATAAGGCAGAATCTCTATGCGCCTTTTAAAGTCAGCATCACCTGTCCAGTGACAGGTCTCTAATACCCTCCTGACAGAATGGACATTCATTAATTTTGGATGCCAGCCGGCAAAATATCACTCTGTGCATCCCTCATATATAAGACGACGTCTTTAATATGTTCTCATGTTAGCAAACTAGTATGTTTGACAGGGTCACCGACCACGCTGCAGCAGCACGCTCTGCAGGTTTCAGTCTAGTACCTGAGTGTGTAAATACAGACTTCAGGATAGCCTCCTGCTTTTTATCAACAGGTACCTTCAAAGTGGCCGTTCCTAAAACGGCAGTGCCACCTATTTTGACAACCGTGTGAGCGCCTTATCCACCCTAGGGGATATCTCCCAGCGTAACTTATCCTCTGGCGGGAAAAGGTACGCCATCAGTAACTTTTTAGAAATTACCAGTTTCTTATCAGGGGGAACCCACGCTTTTCACACACTTCATTCATTCATCTGATGGGGGAACAAAACACTGCCTGCTTTTTCTCCCCAAACATAAAAACCCATTTTTAGAGGTTAATGTCAGAAATGTGTAACACATTTTTTATTGCCGGGATCAAGTCACGGATGTTCCTAGTGGATTGTGTATATGTCTCAACCTTGTCGACACTGGAGTCAGACTCCCTGTCGACATCTGTGTCTGCCATCTGAGGTAACGGGCGTTTTTTGAGCCCCTGATGGCCTTTGAGACACCTGGGCAGGCGCGGGCTGAGAAGCCGGCTGGCCCACAGCTGTTACGTCATCCACCCTTTTATGTAAGGAGTTGACACTGTCGGTTAATACCTTTCACCTAACCATCCACTCTGGTGTCGGCCCCACAGGGGGCGACATCACATTTATCGGCATCTGCTCCGTCACTATATAAGCCTCCTCATCAAAAATGTCGACACAGCTGTACCGACACACCGCACACACACAGGGAATGCTCTGACTGAGGACACCCCACAAAGCCCTTTGGGGAGACAGAGAGAGAGTATGCCAGCACACACCAGAGCGCTATATAATGTGGGGATTAACACTATAACTGAGTGAATTTTCCCCCATAGCTGCTTGCATATACAATATTGCGCCTAAATTTAGTGCCCCCCCTCTCTTTTTAACCCTTTGAGCCTGAAAACTACAGGGGAGAGCCTGGGGAGCTTTCTTCCAGCTGCACTGTGAAGAGAAAATGGCGCCAGTGTGTCTGAGGGAGATAGCTCCGCCCCTTTTCCGCGGCCTATTCTCCCGCTTTTTTCTGGATTCTGGCAGGGGTATTTACCACATATATAGCCTCTGGGGCTATATATTGTGGTATTTTTGCCAGCCAAGGTGTTTTTATTGCTGCTCAGGGCGCCCCCCCCCCAAGCGCCCTGCACCCTCAGTGACCGGAGTGTGAAGTGTGTATGAGGAGCAATGGCGCACAGCTGCAGTGCTGTGCGCTACCTTGGTGAAGACTGATGTCTTCTGCCGCCGCTTTTCCGGACCTCTTCTTGCTTCTGGCTCTGTAAGGGGGACGGCGGCGCGGCTCCGGGACCGAACACCAAGGACTGGGCCTGCGGTCGATCCCTCTGGAGCTAATGGTGTCCAGTAGCCTAAGAAGCCCAATCCACCTGCAAGCAGGCGAGTTCGCTTCTTCTCCCCTTAGTCCCTCGCTGCAGTGAGCCTGTTGCCAGCAGGTCTCACTGAAAATAAAAAACCTAAATCTATACTTTCTTTCTAAGGGCTCAGGAGAGCCCCTAGTGTGCATCCAACCTCGGCCGGGCACAAGATCTAACTGAGGCTTGGAGGAGGGTCATAGTGGGAGGAGCCAGTGCACACCAGGTAGTCATAAATCTTTCTAGAGTGCCCAGCCTCCTTTGGAGCCCGCTATTCCCCATGGTCCTTTCGGAGTTCCCAGCATCCACTAGGACGTCAGAGAAAAAGGGTTATAGAGTCCAGTTTGCAAAGGGCAAGAGTATGGTGCAAAATAAAAGAGGGACTGTGATTGCTTCAGCAACCCGGTGCAACCAACTATGGGGGTAATTCTGAGTTGATTTCAGCAGCAAGTTTGTTAGCATTTGGGCAAAACCATGTGCACTGCAGGGGTGCAGATATAACATTTGCAGAGAGAGTTAAATGTGGATGGGTTATTTTGTTTCTGTGCAGGGTAAATACTGGCTGCTTTATTTTAACACTGCTATTTAGATTTCAGTTTGAACATGCCTCGCCCAAATCTAATTCTCTCTGCACATGTTATATCTGCCTCCCCTGCAGTGCACATGGTTTTGCCCAACTGCTAACAAGTTTTCTGCTGCGATAAACTCGGAATTAGGACCTATATGTCCTGGACACTGAGGAGTGTACTGCAATGATGGCTACTGATGCAAACCAATAAATGGAGCTGTGGCACAAATGTTTGGGTCATCTAGGATATGACAACATCCAGAAACTGCTAGATGGAATGGTAACAGGGATCACAGTGAGTAACAATGAAATACCTATGTGTGAGAGCTGTATAAAAGGAAAGCAAACTCGCAACCCATTTCCAAAGTCAGTTAGTGGAGCAGAGACACCACTAGCGCTAGTGCACACCAACGTACAGTATGTGGTCCAATGGAGGGGGAATCAATCAGTAGCTACAGATATTTCATGACTCTCATTGATGATGCCACAAGAATGACATATGTATATTTTATTAAAGAAAAGAGTAAAGTTGTCAACAAAATTGTGGAATACAAAAAGCTGGTGGAGACTCAGTCGGGTCTGAAATTAAAGGTCTTGAGAGCCAACAATGGAGAAGAGTATCACAACAAGGTGTTAGCCGCATTCCTTAAAAAATATGACATAAAGCAGGCCTGGCCAACCTGTGGCTTTCCAGCTGTTGTAAAACTACAAGTGCCATCATGCTTTGCCACAGTTTTGCTGTTAAGGAATGCTAAAACCCTGGCAGGGCATGCTGGGATGTGTAGTTTCACAACATCTGGAGAGCCACAGGCTGGCCAGGCCTGACATAAAGCATCAACTAACAATTGCCTACACACTGGAACAAAATGGCGTGAGTGAACGCGCAAACCGCACAATTGTTGAGAGAGCACGGACTATGTTAAGTGATGCGGGCCTGGAAAAAAGGTTTTGGGCAGAAGAAATATCTACTACATATTACCTAAAAAATTGGGCACCTACAGTAGATGTAAAAAGAAAAACGCCTCTTGAGGCATGGTCCAATAAAAAGTCATCTTTGTGTTTTCGGGAGCAAAGCTTTTGCACATATACCTAAGGAGAAAAGGAGAAAGTTAGATCCAAAATCCATAAAATGTATTATGCTCGGATACTGTGAAGAAAGCAAATACAGACTTTGGGATATTACAAACAAATGTCTTTTTAATCCAGAGATGTGATTTTCCATGAAATAGCACCACTAACTGGGGCAGCGAAATAAGAAGAAAAACAACATGTATTATTGGAAGTACAGGCAGCAGAAAGTGTGTCTGAAACGGAGAATGTCAATATAGACAACCAATCATGAAATAGGAATTCCATAAGGAGCAACAAGGGTGTTCCGGCCAAGAAATACAGTGAGGAATATGCAAACATAGCTTAACCCAAAACATACAGGAAGCAAAGTCAAGCAGTGATTGGACAGAGTTGAAGTCAGCAATTGATACAGAGCTGTCCGTACTGGCTGATAATAGTACATGGACTGTAATTGATAGGCCAAGCAACCATTAAACTATCAAGAACAAGTGGGTCTTTTGCAAGAAGTTAAATGCAGACGGGACAATTGCTCATTACAAAGCCTGCCTTGTTGCCAAGGGATATATGCAAAGGTCTGGAATTGATTACGGAGATATCTACTTATCTGTCGCAAGGTACAGCACATTAAGGTTAGTGTTTGCTATTGCTACACTACATGATTTACTGTTATACCAGATAGACTTTGATTCTGCATTTCTGAATGGAGAGTTAGATGAGGAGATTTATATGGAACCACCTGAATATATTCCCAGAAGGAAAAGTTTGCCTTTTAAAGAAGCCGTTATACGGCCTCAAGCAAAGGTTCAAGATAAAGGATCTAGGCCCTCCAAATCATGAGGATTGTACAAAATCTAAAAGAAGGGATTGTTACTATTGATCAACAAAAATTTATTGAGGCAATATTTTTTAATTATGGAATGTCTGAGACAAAACAAGTAAACACTCCCATTGACAAAGGTGTAAAAATAGTAAATGCCATGTCACCAAGCAGCCGGGAAGAGATAGAGGAAATGAAAGTGATTCCTTATCAGAATGCCATTGGTAGCTTAATGTACGTAAGTATTGGGACTAATCCTAACATCACATATGCAGTAAGTCGGGCAAGTCAGTTTGCAATCAATCCTGGGAGGCAACACTTGATTGCAGTTAAAATAATTTTCAAATACCTTAAAGGTACAAGTTCACTAAAGTTGGGATTTACAAAGTCTAAAGATTCCAGCTTAAAAGTTTTCTGTGATGCCGACAGTGGGTCAGATGAGTACGACCGTTGTTCCTACACAGGGTATCTGGATGAGCAGGAAGCAACCCACAGTTGCCCTTTCTACTATAGAAGTAGAGTATATGGCACTTACATAAACATCAGAGGAAGCACTATGGATAAAAGAAACTGTGTGAATTAAGTCTTCTTTATCACAGTGAGACCATCAACATTGCGTGTGATAACAAAGGAGCAATAGATTTGTCTTCTAGCACCAAGAATTATGGACGGTCTACGCATATTGCCATAACTTAATTCGTGAATTACTGGAGAATAAGTCAATCAATGTGGAATATGTAGCAAGTGAGGTCAATGTTGCCGACATGCTAACAAAGGGACCATCATCACACCTGCTAAATGTGTTCTTGAAATAATGTGGACTAGAATATAGTTGATTTTGATTTGTTCTTACTGTTTTGTGACTGGAGACAGTCCTGAGCGAGGGGGGCGGGGGGGGGTGTTGGAGTATAGTGCACTCAGTACTTTGTCTCCTGTGTATACATGTATACATTACACTGGGTGCGCATCCTCTAGTGTTTACCCTCTAGTGCTGGAGCATCAGGGAGGCAGAGACTGATGACACAGTTCCTCCTGTGCTGAGAGAGAGAGAGACAGTTCCTCCTGTAGCGTGTGTCGCACTGCCTGAGCGGGACAGGGAGCAGTGGGCAGTGCGTGTTCCTTCCAACGAGAGTCAGTCTGCATGGATGTGCAGCCTTCTATCCCATACTGTCAGTCACAACCTTACCACAGCCGCATGACATATAGCGATAAGTACCGCGCTTTCACTGTGCCAGCCTATTATATATATGAGTGAGTTACTGCTTCTGCAGAACATCTTCTGCATTAACAAGTGTTGTCTTTGTTTGTTAATAAACCAGCATTCTGGTTAACTGTCAATTGCGTGGATTAACATCACTATCCAACACTGCAACACTCTGCCAACAACTAGGACCCACCACCAGGCTCAGGCTGGGTTGCTTTCAGTGAGAGGGCACGGCTTAATGGGCCATGATGTCACTGGTGGGGGGTTTCAAGGGGGCACTGCAGAGCATGTGTCCTGCCTGGCTATGTCAGAAGAGCAGGCATGTCTATCAGCCATTCAGCACAGAAGGGGGAGTGACCTCAGCATATGATGAAATTGCCCAATAGACTATTTGCAGTAGGTAATGCACAGCGGTCATGTCAGACACATGCTGAGAGCGTAGCAGGGGAGGTCCCTGCAGGCTCTCACAGACAGCATATCCTGCCTGCATCAGTCCTGGTAGCCAGCAATGTTGTCCAGTATAGCCCTCAGTGACCTGACTCCCAGTGTGATCACTACACCCACCCACAGTGTTCTACTGTATGGTCTTATGTCTGCTCCTCGTCCCAGCTGCGAGGCATGTGGCCTCCTGCTGCTTGCACAGTGACTGCAGATGAAAGTCCATCTGCATGAGGTGAGTGAGAATGGGGGTGATTGAGATAAGGGGTAAAACTGAGATGTTAAGTACACTGTATAGGGAGACCTATGTATTGTTGCAGGTGTTCCTCTACCTCTCCCAGCCATCCTCTGCCTCTCTGCCTGCTGCATCCCCATCTGCCTCTCCCCGTCACCCTCTGCCTCTCATTGTCATTGTCTGCCTCTCCCCATCACCATCTCGTTGTCACCCGCAGCCTCTTCCACTCACACACAGGGGTATATTTACTAAAATTCGTAATTTCCCGACTGAGGTTAAAGTTCAATCACGAATGACATCGAAAGTGTAAAGTTGCAACTTTTTGAATTTAGTACGACTAATTTACTAAACTGCCGTATTCTGCATTTTCGGTTTTACCGATGTCGATGTCATTCGTTTTGTTTGCAGTGTTTTACGTGAGTGACTTGTAAAACACTGCCAACTTTAATACAATGAATCTCGGCCGGATCTGAGAGATCCATGCTGGGCTTCATTGTGCACCTTCATTAAAATAGAAATCAGGGGGGGTAATTCCAAGTTGATCGCAGCAGAATTTTTGATAGCAATTGGGCAAAACCATGTGCACTGCAGGAGAGGCAGATATAACATGTGCAGAGAGAATTAGATTTGGGTGGGTTATTTTATTTCTGTGCAGGGTAAATACTGGCTGCTTTATTTTTACACTGCAAATTAGATTGCAGATTGAACACACCCCACCCAAATCTAACTCTCTCTGCACATGTTATATCTGCCTCCCCTGCAGTGCACATGGTTTTGCCCAATTGCTAACAAAAATCCTGCTGCGATCAACTTGGAATTACCCCCAGTGTTAAAATAAATAAAAAAATTGCGTGGGGTCCCCCCTCCTAAGCAAAACCAGCCTCGGGCACTTTGAGCTGGTCCTGGTTGAAAAAATATGGGGGAAAAAATGTCAGGGGTTCCCCCATATTTAAACAACCAGCACCAGGCTCTGCGCCTGGTCCTGGTTCCAAAAATACGGGGGACAAAAAGCGTAGGGGTCCCCGTATTTCTGTAACCAATGGTGGGAACTTTGTGGTCAGCGGTTGACCGAAAGTAACCTCACCGCTAACCACAAAGTTCCCACCATTGGTTACAATGGAGCGCATAGGCGCTACATTGTAACACTGCCGTGTGCTGCCTGTCATACACTACAGGAGCACACAGCCAATCAGGAGGGTGCAACAACGTGGCGCTCCCTGATTGGCTGATGGAACCCTCTTAGACAAAAGTCAGGGGGGGTTCCTGGCATTCGGGGAAAGGGGTCCCATGTGAAAACATGGGGCCCCTTTCAGTGCTCAAAGAGCCCGAGGCTGGTTTTGCTTAGGAGGGGGGACCCCACGCATTTTTTTTTTCAAAAATAACACTTTCCCACCCCTTCCCACTGAAAAACATGCACGGATCTCATGGATCCGTGCATGCCTATCCGAACACGGTAAAAAAAAGCAGGTCTGGTTTTTTTTAGCACTTTTTCACGATTTGTATTTCAGCACGGCAGTGTTTGGCTATTGTCGGCAGTGTTTGTCATTTGCACTTTTTAGTAAATGACCGATTTCTACCAAATTGCAGGCGTATTTGACCGATGGTGTATTGATTCGTAATATTTTCCTAGGACTTCCAAAATAATACGAATGCCCTCATCACTGCCGTGATTTGAGTTTAGTAAATTCCCGAGATGACACTTTGAAGAAAAAACATCATCTCGGTCAAAACCGGGACCTTAGTAAATATACCCCACGGTCTCTCTCCAACCCCCTCTGCCTTTCTGTCATCCTTGTCCTTTCACCCACTGCCTCTCCCCATCACCATCTATCTCTCCCTGCCACCCTCGCCCTGTCACCCATTGCCTCTCCACATCATCCTTTGCCTCTCCCTGTCCCCCACTACCTCTCCCTGCCATTTTCTGCCTTCCCCATCACCCACTGCCTGTTTCTGCCACCCACTGCCTCTTCCCTTCACCCTCTGCTTCTCCTTGTCATCCACTACCTCTCCCTGTCACTGTCTGTCTCTCCCCGTCACTCACTGCCTCTCCATGTCACCATCATTTAGATGGCATATCCTGTGAGGCCACTCCCCTTGCAGTGAAGCCACAATCCCTTCTCAAATACAAGTGTCACCACTGTCCTCGGGCCCACACACCTTCCCTTATTGTGGCATCCTCTCTATCATTTTCTTCTGGAACTTCCCTTGTGCTGTATTAAGGTATAATTGATCAAAGAAAAGGAATGGTTTATTGTTGTGTTATTTAGCAACTACTATATACTAGTATACTACAGATACACTAAGCCCTCTTATTTCCAAGACAGGGCCACACATTCGAATTTTATGATATAGTTGAATGGAAACCTATAGTACTAATGCAAATGTATTCCCTATGGTGGTACACTACTCACACTATACAATGCTTGGACATGCTATATCTGCAATGTAGGTCTACAGATAGGATGTTACACAATTCTTCAAGGTATGAGAATCTGCTGCAATACCATCTAGAAGTGACAGGTGGTGACGCACTATCCACAATGATAATTGCCTGTTCTTATTACTTACCATAAAAAGCACTTTGCTAAAGGTTACTTCAATTAATACTAAAATACCTCACCTATATGCATCCTTTATAATGACTGCAATCCTACCAATTGTTGTAATAGCTGATGCATGGAGAGGGGGGGGGGGGCTTTGGGGGTACTGTGACATGCTGGACTCTGAACATGAAATTGCAAGTGATGTCCCCCGTTGGCCCTGCTACAGAATCAGAATCAGACGACATATTGTCTAGTGAGTACTGCAGGATCAGGCGACATTCAGAATCAGACGACATATTGTCTAGTGAGTACTGCAGGATCAGGCGACATATAGTCTAGTGTGTACCCATCTTTAGGGTTCTGAGAGGGAATTTTCTACACAATAAGTTGTTATGAAGGTCAGGAGGGACTTTTACGAGTCTTAGGGACATATTTCCTAAAGTCCAGGTTTTCATTTGTGGAAATATTGCCCACAGCAACCAATCAGTTTATCTACCATCTCCTAGAAGATAATCTGATTGGTTACTAAGTGCAACATCTCTATTTTTGAAAACCCCTTACAGTAAGTCTTAGGTTATTTACACAAAGAAATCAACTGTTGTGATGTCATTATGTATAGTATAAAGTTCATATTACACACAATAAACATTACTCCTACTGCTGACAATAACTAGGATAATACAATTTAACATTGGTACAGTATGTTATTTATTATGCATTATCCTAAAAGAGACACTTCTGACAACGCTGCTCATAGGAATTGCAGAGTTATCAGCATAACAATATACAGTACTCCATTGAGGAAATCGTTGAAAAAGAATGTTTGATTGTATTTTATTTTTTATGAACAGCATCAAAATGAAACTGCAATTCAATACTTCCGTCCACTTATAAATAATAAGTGATATATATATATTTTCTATGTAAAGTGTTATGTGTGTTCTGAGACTTTAGAATATGTTTACATACAAATAGGAAAGAGGGAAGATGAAAAAGAATCAATATCAATAAAAATGACTTTGCAACATAAAATTCTATACTGAAGGTATACAAACAAATTTGGCTATTCTTATTCCGTGCCATCATATTCTCCATAAAGAACACAATGCATGCATTGTGCTGTGATTGTTAAGCAAAAAGAGAATGAATCAAGTGGAAACAGCGTACAGCATGTTGTATATAATGGAAGGTGGAGATAGCTAAGAAACACAGGGAGAAATGTATCAAGCCTTCTAAGATGACATAGTCCATAGAAGCAAAGCAACTTCTATCTATCATTTTATAGAACTTGCTTGATAAATGTTATCTAGAAACTGGTTGCCATGAACAACATCTCCACTTATCCGCTGGTCCACTCTTTAGAACAGTGGTGTACAGCTCGCGGCTCTGGGGTCACATGTGGCCCTCCAAGCCTTCACCTGCTGTCTCCTGCTAAGTACTGCTTTCTTATCACATTTATTTGGTATGGTTTGTACAGCTGGATACAAATTTTACAATAAGGTTTCATGCTCCTGATCAGGAGATTAGGGTGTATCCAGCATGACCCCCAGTGACCCCCTGTTAGGAGGCAGTAGCAGTGAGGTGAGTGGCTCCTTTATGGGATCGGGAAAAATATTTAGCATAGACCCGATCTCCCGATCCCAACTGTTACAAGCTAAAGCTCCTGCAACGGTACTGCATACACACCCATACAATCATCGGCCCATTCACCTGATATCACTTGATCGGGCCATAGATTGTTTAGGCTTTATGCTTGTTATAAAGGCCTGCTGATATATTAACACAGGTCACTGTCTTCATCATTGATTACATTAAAATTAGGCACATCATCATGGCAGCAAGATTACTAGCTGGCCACACAGTCAGCCATAAAGCTTAAATACTAAAATAGTTTTCTAGATTTCCCTAAAAATTATGCAGTATTTTATTTTTATGTATTTAGGGAGACTCATAGTGTAAATGGTGTACACACCCACATGGCACCAGCCACATCCACACAGCACTGGTGACAGCCCCTCCCCTTCTTAGACCCTTGATTATTTAAAGCCCCAGTGCCATGTGACACATAATCCGGCCCTGAGTGAGATTAAGAGTAGTGATAAACCAGTGATATGTGCAAGGTGATAACGCACCAGCCAATCAGCTCCTGACTGTTAATTTACATATTGAAGCTGATTGGCTGGTGCGTTTATCTCCTAGGATTTATCACTGGTTTATTACTTCCTTATGCCTTCTCCAGGTTAATACATCTGCCCAGTGTGTGTCTCTCTTTAAATTAGATAGATAGATAATTCGATAGATAGATAGATAGATAGATAGATAGATAGATAGATAGAAGATAGATAGATAGATAGATAGATAGATAGATAGATAGATAGATAGATAGATAGATAGATAGATAGATAGATAGTAGATAGATAACTTAAGTCTGAGGGTCGAAACACGTTGGACCATCCCTATTTGACCTTTTATTACTAACATAAGATAAGGCTTATTCTAACCATTCTACCTTTTATTAGAGGTGTATTGTTTTAATAAAATGTTTGTTTTAATAAATTGTTCACCTGTTTTTAATGAATTTTTATGGATCTTTATTAAAACGCCTACTTCCTAATGTATTTTTATGGTGGGACACCAGTTATTCGCTGATACCACTGTTTATTTTTATTTTCATGATAAATTCAGTGTCTCACCAGCGCTATTTTATTTAGGGTTAGCTGATGCCCTTTATGATAAGGGAGTCCCCTAAACTGTTTTTATACATGTTTTTATTTGGCACTGTATTCTTCCATTATACTTAGATTTAGCTATTTTCATATATTATTTTTTTTAACAAGACAAACATTATGCACTTTCAGTCATAATAGTATTAGTTTAACAGTTCCAGACATTTTAATATTTATTTTTAAATATTACATTTTGCAGTCCGTTTACTGCAGACAGAATATTTCACATTATGTTAATTTCCAAAGCGATCAGTGACAATGGGGGTGATTCCGAGTTGTTCGCTCGCTAGCTACTTTTAGCAGCATTGCACACGCTAAGCTGCCGCCCTCTGGGAATGTATCTTGGGGGTCATTCCGAGTTGTTCGCTCGCAAGCTGCTTTTAGCAGCTTTACACACGCTAAGCCGCCGCCTACTGGGAGTGAATCTTAGCATAGTAAACTTGCGAACGAAAGATTCTCAAAATTGCGATTACACACCTCTTAGCAGTTTCTGAGTAACTTCAACCTTACTCGGCATCTGCGATCAGTTTAGTGCTTGTCGTTCCTGGTTTGACGTCATAAACACACCCAGCGTTCGGCCAGACACTCCTCCGTTTCTCCAGCCACTCCCGCGTTTTTCCCAGAAACTGTAGCGTTTTTTCCCACACGCCCATAAAACGGCCTGTTTCCGCCCAGAAACACCCACTTCCTGTCAATCACACTCCGATCGCCTGAACGAAGAAAAAGCCGTGAGTAAAATACCTAACTGTATAGCAAATTTACTTGGCGCAGTCACAGTGCGAACATTGCGCATGCGCACTAAGCGGAAAATCGCTGTGATGCAAAAAAAATTACCGAGCGACCAACTCGAAATGACCCCCCTTAGTTTAGCAGAATAGCTAACGAAAGATTAGCAGAATTGCGAATAGAAATTTCTTAGCAGTTTCTGAGTAGCTCGAGACTTACTCACAAATAGTGATCACTTCAGTCAGTTTCGTTCCTGGCTTGACGTCACACACATGCCCAGCGTTCCGCCAGCCACTCCCCCGTTTCTCCAGACACTCCCGCGTTTTTCCCTGAAACGCCTGCGTTTTTTTCGCACACTCCCAGAAAACGGCTAGTTTCCGCCCAGAAACACCCACTTCCTGTCAATCACACTACGATCACTTCAACGATGAAAAATCTTTGTTCGGGCATGAGTAAATCTACTAAGTTTTGTGTTAAAATACTAACCGCATGCGCACTGCGAACCATGCGCATGCGCATTTTTGCCTTATTCGCTCCGTTGCGAAAATCGGCAACGAGCGAACAACTCGGAATGACCACCATTATTTTCAGTGCAATACTGTGCAGTGACTGAGGGGCAGATTTATTAAGCCTGGTGAAGTGATAAAGTGGAAGGTGATAAAGCACCAGCCAGTCATCTCCTGTCATTTCTGCATCACGTTACATTGGTTTCCACAGGGAAACATTGTGGTGTAGAGTGGATCTTGATCCAGAGGCACCAACAGGTTAAAGCTTTAGGCTGTCCCAGGATGCAAAAGGGCCTCCTCTGTAACCTCGCCTCCAGGCATTGTGAGGTCAGTTTCAGTTGGTGTCTACAGCAGCAGGTCACTTAACAGGTGGGCTGCACTGGGCAACCCTGAAAAAGCATTTTCTGACAGAAAATGTCTTCAAAACTTGTCTGTCAGCGCTGTATATCATGGTGACACTTCAGCGCTGTAACTCTATCACCTCCCAAGCGGCGTCACATACTCCCGCGGCCTGTTCCCAGGTACTTGCGGCAGAGAAGCTCCGGCTTTAGGCACATGGTCGCAGTCGCTCTCCTGGTTCATGTGGCTACTACGGGGAGGAGGTAAGAGGGTCACCCAGGTGGGACCCGCCAGTAAATCGCATTCCGTCCGCGACCTAGGGAGACGGGTTGCGACGCTGGCATGGACGCTGTCACCGAGCAGGGACTCCACTAGACCAGCAGGGCAATAGAGCACAGGTCGGCTGTACTAACGCGCCATTTAATAAGGTTCGCTAGTTCCTGGGGTGGAAGTCCAGCATAGGGGAGCTGGCGCTTGACCTGTAGCCTCTCCCTGGCCCAGTGCACCATCGAATGCAAATTAACCCCACCCGGGAGATGCCTCACACTCTCCGTCCCTGACTGAGACGCTGGGCGCCATCTTATAAGCATAGTTGCGGCTAGTCTCTGGGACTGCAGGGCAAGGTCTCCCGCGTAAAGCCACCTGTATACAGCGCTGTGACTTTACAAACACTTGAGTATTCTACATGTCTTTATACAGACATCGTTATTTAAGAAAAAGTGTACCAAATACAGAATATATTGTACGAGTATTCTGATATATACCTCCAGTCTAGGACCGCGCTCTGTTTTATATATTTATATATATATATATATATATTTATAGCAAACGTGGAGACTACGGCACTCAAATTTAAATAGAAGTTTTTACTGAAGCATGTAAAAGAATTACAGAATGCCTAAGCAAGGCCGACGTTTCGGTGCTGCAAGCACCGTTTTCAAGGCAGGCATGAAATGCTGAATGAAAGTAGCTACTTTCATTCAGCATTTCATGCCTGCCTTGAAAACGGTGCTTGCAGCACCGAAACGTCGGCCTTGCTTAGGCATTCTGTAATTCTTTTACATGCTTCAGTAAAAACTTCTATTTAAATTTGAGTGCCACAGTCTCCACGTTTGCTATCCATCATCTTTACTGAAGGCACCAGGAAGCAATTTTTCCAGCACGGTGTGACGGTTCGTACCAGTATTATATATATATATATATATATGTAGGGTACTAGACCCGGCACTCACCCTGTTTCCTCTTTGCTCCGGTGCCCTCTGGGGAAAATTGACATTGAACCAGTAGAGACATACAGCGGCACTCAGAGACTCCTCCCAATTAGTTAAAGTGCAAACAGTGATTTATCGCATCATGAAAAGAGTGACCAACGTTTCGGGGCCGTGGCGCCCCTTTGTCAACGTTGGTCACTCTTTTCATGATGCAATAAATCACTGTTTGCACTTTAACTAATTTGGAGAAGTCTCTGAGTGCCGCTGTATGTCTCTACTGGTTCAATATATATATATATATATATATATATATATATAAAATTTATTATATATATATATACATACATATATATATATATATAATTTATTATATATATATATGTACATATACTAGTCCAGAGCAGTTTTATTGTCATAATAATTATATGCATTGACTGTGACTGTGTGTGCCTGTATCTGCTGTGGGGTTTCACTTTCAGTGTTTCCTTAATATAGCTATCACTATATTCGGTACCCTAAGGTACTAGGGGGTACATTTACTAAGCAGTGATAAGAGCGGAGAAGTGAGCCAGTGGAGATATTTCCCCATCAACCAATCAGCAGCTCTGTGTCATTTTATAGTATGCAAATTATAGATGATACTTCAGTGCTGATTGGATGCCATGGGCAACTTCTCCACTGGCTCACTTCTCCGCTCTTATCACTGCTTAGTAAATGTACCCCTAGGTGCGTCAGGATCATATATATAGTAGTGATGTGCACCGGACATTTTTCGGGTTTTATGTTTTGGTTTTGGATTCGGTTCCGCTGCCGTGTTTTGGATTCGGACGCGTTTTGGCAAAACCTCACCGAAATTTTTTTGTCGGATTCGGGTGTGTTTTGGATTCGGGTGTTTTTTACAAAAAACCCTAAAAAATAGCTTAAATCATAGAATTTGGGGGTCATTTTGATCCCATAGTTTTATTAACCTCAATAACCATAATTTCCACTCATTTCCAGTCTATTCTGAACACCTCACACCTCACAATATTATTTTTAGTCCTAAAATTTGCACCGAGGTCGCTGGATGGCTAAGCTAAGCGACACAAGTGGCCGACACAAACACCTGGCCCATCTAGGAGTGGCACTGCAGTGTCAGGCAGGATGGCACTTCAAAAAAATAGTCCCCAAACAGCACATGATGCAAAGAAAAATTAAAGAAAAAAGAGGTGCAAGATGGAATTGTCCTTGGGCCCTCCCAACCACCCTTATGTTGTATAAACAGGACACGCACACTTTAACGAACCCATCATTTCAGCGACAGGGTCTGCCACACAACTGTGACTGAAATGACTGGTTGGTTTGGGCCCCCACCAAAAAAAGAAGCAATCAATCTCTCCTTGCACAAACTGGCTCTACAGAGGCAAGATGTCCACCTCATCATCATACTCCGATTCCTCACCCCTTTCAATGTGTACATCCCCCTCCTCACAGATTATTAATTCGTCCCCACTGGAATCCACCATCTCAGGTCCCTGTGTACTTTGTGGAGGCAATTGCTGCTGGTGAATGTCTCCACGGAGGAATTGATTATAATTCATTTTGATGAACATCATCTTCTCCACATTTTCTGGAAGTAACCTCGTACGCCGATTGCTGACAAGTGAGCGGCTGCACTAAACACTCTTTCGGAGTACACACTGGAGGGAGGGCAACTTAGGTAGAATAAAGCCAGTTTGTGCAAGGGCCTCCAAATTGCCTCTTTTTCCTGCCAGTATACGTACGGACTGTCTGACGTGCCTACTTGGATGCGGTCACTCATATAATCCTCCACCATTCTTTCAATGGTGAGAGAATCATATGAAGTGACAGTAGACGACATGTCAGTAATCGTTGGCAGGTCCTTCAGTCTGGACCAGATGTCAGCACTCGCTCCAGACTGCCCTGCATCACCGCCAGCGGGTGGGCTCGGAATTCTTAGCCTTTTCCTCGCACCCCCTGTTGTGGGAGAATGTGAAGGAGGAGATGTTGACGGGTCACGTTCCGCTTGACTTGACAATTTTCTCACCAGCAGGTCTTTGAACCTCTGCAGACTTGTGTCTGCCGGAAAGAGAGATACAACGTAGGTTTTAAATCTAGGATCGAGCACGGTGGCCAAAATGTAGTGCTCTGATTTCAACAGATTGACCACCCGTGAATCCTGGTTAAGCGAATTAAGGGCTCCATCCACAAGTCCCACATGCCTAGCGGAATCGCTCAGTTTTAGCTCCTCCTTCAATGTCTCCAGCTTCTTCTGCAAAAGCCTGATGAGGGGAATGACCTGACTCAGGCTGGCAGTGTCTGAACTGACTTCACGTGTGGCAAGTTCAAAGGGTTGCAGAACCTTGCACAACGTTGAAATCATTCTCCACTGCGCTTGAGTCAGGTGCATTCCCCCTCCTTTGCCTATATCGTGGCCAGATGTATAGGCTTGAATGGCCTTTTGCTGCTCCTCCATCCTCTGAAGCATATAGAGGGTTGAATTCCACCTCGTTACCACCTCTTGCTTCAGATGATGGCAGGGCAGGTTCAGGAATGTTTGGTGGTGCTCCAGTCTTCTGTACGCGGAGGCTGAATGCCGAAAGTGGCCCGCAATTCTTCGGGCCACCGACAGCATCTCTTGCACGCCCCTGTCATTTTTTAAATAATTCTGCACCACTAAATTCATTGTATGTGCAAAACATGGGTCGTGCTGGAATTTGCCCAGATGTAATGCACGCACAATATTGCTGGCGTTGTCCGATGTCACAAATCCCCAGGAGAGTCCAATTGGGGTAAGCCATTCTGCGATGATCTTCCTCAGTTTCCGTAAGAGGTTGTCAGTTGTGTGCCTCTTCTGGAAAGCGGTGATACAAAGCGTAGCCTGCCTAGGAATGAGTTGGCGTTTGCGAGATGCTGCTACTGGTGCCGCCGCTGCTGTTCTTGCTGTGGGAGGCAATACATCTACCCAGTGGGCTGTCACAGTCATATAGTCCTGAGTCTGCCCTGCTCCACTTGTCCACATGTCCGTGGTTAAGTGGACATTGGGTACAACTGCATTTTTTAGGACACTGGTAAGTCTTTTTCTGAGGTCTGTGTACATTTTCGGTATCGCCTGCCTAGAGAAATGGAACCTAGATGGTATTTGGTACCGGGGACACAGTACCTCAATCAAGTCTCTAGTTGGCTCTGAATTAACGGTGGATACCGGAACCACGTTTCTCACAGCCCAGGCTGCCAAGGCCTGAGTTATCTGCTTTGCAGCAGGATGACTGCAGTGATATTTCATCTTCCTCGCAAAGGACTGTTGGACAGTCAATTGCTTACTGGAAGTAGTACAAGTGGTCTTCCGACTACCCCTCTGGGATGACGATCGACTCCCAGCAGCTACAACAGCAGCGCCAGCAGCAGTAGGCGTTAAACTCAAGGATGCATCGGAGGAATCCCAGGCAGGAGAGGACTTGTCAGACTTGCCAGTGACATGGCCTGCAGGACTATTGGCTTTCCTGGGTAAGGAGGAAATTGACACTGAGGGAGTTGGTGGTGTGGTTTGTAGGAGCTTGGTTACAAGAGGAAGGGATTTAGTGGCCAGTGGACTGCTTCCGCTGTCACCCAAAGTTTTTGAACTTGTCACTGACTTATTATGAATGCGCTGCAGGTGACGTATAAGGGAGGATGTTCCGAGGTGGTTAACGTCCTTACCCCTACTTATTACAGCTTGACAAAGGCAACACACGGCTTGACACCTGTTGTCCGCATTTGTGTTGAAATAATTCCACACCGAAGAGCTGATTTTTTTGTATTTTGACCAGGCATGTCAATGGCCATATTCATCCCACGGACAACAGGTGTCTCCCTGGGTGCCTGACTTAAACAAACCACCTCACCATCAGAATCCTCCTTGTTAATTTCCTCCCCAGCGCCAGCAACACCCATATCCTCATCCTGGTGTACTTCAACAGTGACATCTTCAATTTGACTATCAGGAACTGGACTGCTGGTGCTCCTTCCAGCACTTGCAGGGGGCGTGCAAATGGTGGAAGGCGCAAGCTCTTCCCATCCAGTGTTGGGAAGGTCAGGCATCGCAACCGACACAATTGGACTCTCCTTGGGTATTTGTGATTTAGAAGAACGCACAGTTCTTTGCTGTGCTTTTGCCAGCTTAAGTCTTTTCATTTTTCTAGCGAGAGGATGAGTGCTTCCATCCTCATGTGAAGCTGAACCACTAGCCATGAACATAGGCCAGGGCCTCAGCCGTTCCTTGCCACTCCGTGTCGTAAATGGCATATTGGCAAGTTTACGCTTCTCCTCAGACGCTTTTAATTTAGATTTTTGGGTCATTTTACGGAACTTTTGTTTTTTGGATTTTAAATGCCCTCTACTATGACATTGGGCATCAGCCTTGGCAGACGATGTTGATGGCATTTCATCGTCTCGGCCATGACTAGTGGTAGCAGTTTCAGCACGAGGTGGAAGTGGATCTTGATATTTCCCTATATTAACCTCCACATTTTTGTTCTCCATTTTTTAATGTGTGGAATTATATGCCAGTAACTATCAATAGCAATGGCCTACTACTATATATACTGCGCACAACTGAAATGCACCACAGGTATGGATGGATAGTATACTTGACGACACAGAGGTAGGTAGAGCAGTGGCTTTCCGTACCGTACTGCTATATATACTGGTGGTCACTGTCAGCAATCTGCAAAACTAAAATGCACCACAGGTATAGAATGTAGATGGATAGTATACTTAATGACGACACAGAGGTAGGTACAGCAGTGGCCTTCCGTACTGCTATATATAGTATACTGGTGGTCACTGTGTCAGCAAACTGCAAAACTAAAATGCACCACAGGTATAGAATGTAGATGGATAGTATACTTAATGACGACACAGAGGTAGGTACAGCAGTGACCTTCCGTACCGTACTGCTATATATAGTATACTGATGGTCACTGTGTCAGCAAACTGCAAAAATAAAATGCACCACAGGTATAGAATGTAGATGGATAGTATTCTTAATGACGACACAGAGGTAGGTACAGCAGTGGCCTTCCGTACCGTACTGCTATATATAGTATACTGGTGGTCACTGTGTCAGCAAACTGCACAACTGAAATGCACCACAGGTATAGAATGTAGATGGATAGTATACTTAATGACGACACAGAGGTAGGTACAGCAGTGGCCTTCCGTACCGTACTGCTCTATATAGTATACTGGTGGTCACTGTGTCAGCAAACTGCAAAACTAAAATGCACCACAGGTATAGAATGTAGATGGATAGTATACTTAATGACGACACAGAGGTAGGTACAGCAGTGGCCTTCCGTACCGTACTGCTATATATAGTATACTGGTGGTCACTGTGTCAGCAAACTGCAAAACTAAAATGCACCACAGGTATAGAATGTAGATGGATAGTATACTTAATGACGACACAGAGGTAGGTACAGCAGTGGCCTTCCATACCGTACTGCTATATATAGTATACTGGTGGTCACTGTGTCAGCAAACTGCAAAACTAAAATGCACCACAGGTATAGAATGTAGATGGATAGTATACTTAATGACGACACAGAGGTAGGTACAGCAGTGGCCTTCCGTACAGCTATATATAGTATACTGGTGGTCACTGTGTCAGCAAACTGCAAAACTAAAATGCACCACAGGTATAGAATGTAGATGGATAGTATACTTAATGACGACACAGAGGTAGGTACAGCAGTGGCCTTCCGTACCGTACTGCTATATATACTGGTGGTCACTGTGTCAGCAAACTGCACAACTGAAATGCACCACAGGTATAGAATGTAGATGGATAGTATACTTAATGACGACACAGAGGTAGGTACAGCAGTGGCCTTCCGTACCGTACTGCTCTATATAGTATACTGGTGGTCACTGTGTCAGCAAACTGCAAAACTAAAATGCACCACAGGTATAGAATGTAGATGGATAGTATACTTAATGACGACACAGAGGTAGGTACAGCAGTGGCCTTCCGTACTGTACTGCTATATATAGTATACTGGTGGTCACTGTGTCAGCAAACTGCAAAACTAAAATGCACCACAGGTATAGAATGTAGATGGATAGTATACTTAATGACGACACAGAGGTAGGTACAGCAGTGGCCTTCCGTACCGTACTGCTATATATAGTATACTGGTGGTCACTGTGTCAGCAAACTGCAAAACTAAAATGCACCACAGGTATAGAATGTAGATGGATAGTATACTTAATGACGACACAGAGGTAGGTACAGCAGTTGCCTTCCGTACAGCTATATATAGTATACTGGTGGTCACTGTGTCAGCAAACTGCAAAACTAAAATGCACCACAGGTATAGAATGTAGATGGATAGTATACTTAATGACGACACAGAGGTAGGTACAGCAGTGGCCTTCCGTACCGTACTGCTATATATACTGGTGGTCACTGTGTCAGCAAACTGCACAACTGAAATGCACCACAGGTATAGAATCTAGATGGATAGTATACTTAATGACGACACAGAGGTAGGTACAGCAGTGGCCTACTGTACCGTAATGCTATATATTATATACTGGTGGCCTACTGTACCGTAATGCTATATATTATATACTGGTGGTCACTGGTCAGCAAAACTCTGCACTGTACTCCTCCTATATAATATTAATTATACTGGTGGTCCCCAGTCCCCACAATAAAGCAGCACACTGAGCACAGATATGGAGTGTTTTTCAGGCAGACAACGTATACTGGTGGTCACTGTCAGCAAAACTCTGCACTGTACTCCTGCTATATAATACAGCTGCTCCCCAGTCCCCCCAATTAAGCAGTGTGAGCACAGATATATGCAGCATACTGAGCACAGATATGGAGCGTTTTTTTCAGGCAGAGAACGGATAACTGGTGGTCACTGATCAGCAAAACTCTGCACTGTACTCCTCCTATATTATACAGCTGCTCCCCAGTCCTCCCCACAATTAAGCAATAGTGCACAATCAAGTTCAACAATACACGGAGAGGACGCCAGCCACGTCCTCTCCCTAACATTTCCAATGCACGAGTGAAAATGGCGGCGACGCGCAGCTGCTTATATAGAATCCGAATCTCGCGAGAATTCGACAGCGGGATGACGACGTTCGGGCGCGCTCGGGTTAACCGAGCCATACGGGAGAATCCGAGTATGCCTCGGACCCGTGTAAAATGGGTGAAGTTCGGGGGGGTTCGGTTTCCGAGAAACCGAACCCGCTCATCACTAATATATAGTGCGTCACAGTATTTACCTATTACGTGTATTCTACTGTGTACTCAGTCACAAAATACCGGATTTATTCGCTGGTGTTGTGTACTGTGTCTACAGTCACATACTAACGGATTTATTCGCAGGTATTGTACTCTGCCTGGCTTTATCGTACCAATTCGCTCTATTGTGGCATTTGTGTACAATGTCTAACAAGAAGGACAGTAAGTCTGTGGATGCATTATGTAGAGCATGCGCCAAAGATTAATCAGAGGGGGAAGCTGTATATGATGGTCTGTGGACTATGTATCATACATCTCCCAGTCAGTCCGCAGCTTCTGTAACCAATCAGCTCTCTAGCGCCAATTTGTTTTTGTGTTTATCCATTTGTGTGGACTAACTATCCCGATATTTATTGGCAGCACTTAGTTAAGCAGCTCGTGATCAGCGCCAAACAAATTACTTGGTAATTTATTTTCTACAACTGAATCAGGTGTTTCTGACGAGGATTCTCCATTGCAAATTGATGTCCCTGCCCTTGTGGTTGCTATTAAGAAAATCCTACAAATCACTGATGATGAGGATTCCACTACTGTGGCTAAGAAAACTGATATGTTTAAACAGCAGAAGGTGGTTAAAAATCTATTACCCCATTCTGACCATTTGGTGGACATCAGGTAGGAGCCCTGGTCTAATCCAGGGAAGAAATTCCTTCTGTCTAAACAGCCTTGGCTCGATAGCCTCTCGCTGCAGAGTTATGTAACAAGTGGAAAAATTCAACCCCGGTGGATTCTCATGTCACGCGCTTAGAGGTGTCGTTCACTCTGCCTGTCACCATTGTCACTTCACTGAAGGAACCGACAGATAAGCGTGTGGAGGGATGCCTGAATCTACTCCCTGACAGGTGCTGTACAATTAGAGATGAGCGCCTGAAATTTTTCGGGTTTTGTGTTTTGGTTTTGGGTTCGGTTCCGCGGCCGTGTTTTGGGTTCGAACGCGTTTTGGCAAAACCTCACCGAATTTTTTTTGTCGGATTCGGGTGTGTTTTGGATTCGGGTGTTTTTTTCAAAAAACACTAAAAAACAGCTTAAATCATAGAATTTGGGGGTCATTTTGATCCCAAAGTATTATTAACCTCAAAAACCATAATTTACACTCATTTTCAGTCTATTCTGAATACCTCACACCTCACAATATTATTTTTAGTCCTAAAATTTGCACCGAGGTCGCTGTGTGAGTAAGATAAGCGACCCTAGTGGCCGACACAAACACCGGGCCCATCTAGGAGTGGCACTGCAGTGTCACGCAGGATGTCCCTTCCAAAAAACCCTCCCCAAACAGCACATGACGCAAAGAAAAAAAGAGGCGCAATGAGGTAGCTGTGTGAGTAAGATTAGCGACCCTAGTGGCCGACACAAACACCGGGCCCATCTAGGAGTGGCACTGCAGTGTCACG
This sequence comes from Pseudophryne corroboree, assembly GCF_028390025.1. NCBI lineage: Eukaryota > Metazoa > Chordata > Amphibia > Anura > Myobatrachidae > Pseudophryne > Pseudophryne corroboree. The sequence continues at coordinate 98,162,518 of NC_086447.1, read as the reverse complement.
CAGGATGTCCCTTCCAAAAAACCCTCCCCAAACAGCACATGACGCAAAGAAAAAAAGAGGCGCAATGAGGTAGCTGACTGTGTGAGTAAGATTAGCGACCCTAGTGGCCGACACAAACACCGGGCCCATCTAGGAGTGGCACTGCAGTGTCACGCAGGATGTCCCTTCCAAAAAACCCTCCCCAATCAGCACATGATGCAAAGAAAAAGAAAAGAAAAAAGAGGTGCAAGATGGAATTGTCCTTGGGCCCTCCCACCCACCCTTATGTTGTATAAACAAAACAGGACATGCACACTTTAACCAACCCATCATTTCAGTGACAGGGTCTGCCACACGACTGTGACTGATATGACGGGTTGGTTTGGACCCCCCCCAAAAAAGAAGCAATTAATCTCTCCTTGCACAAACTGGCTCTACAGAGGCAAGATGTCCACCTCATCTTCACCCTCCGATATATCACAGTGTACATCCCGCTCCTCACAGATTATCAATTCGTCCCCACTGGAATCCACCATCTCAGCTCCCTGTGTACTTTGTGGAGGCAATTGCTGCTGGTCAATGTCTCCGCGGAGGAATTGATTATAATTCATTTTAATGAACATCATCTTCTCCACATTTTCTGGATGTAACCTCGTACGCCGATTGCTGACAAGGTGAGCGGCGGCACTAAACACTCTTTCGGAGTACACACTTGTGGGAGGGCAACTTAGGTAGAATAAAGCCAGTTTGTGCAAGGGCCTCCAAATTGCCTCTTTTTCCTGCCAGTATAAGTACGGACTGTGTGACGTGCCTACTTGGATGCGGTCACTCATATAATCCTCCACCATTCTATCAATGTTGAGAGAATCATATGCAGTGACAGTAGACGACATGTCCGTAATCGTTGTCAGGTCCTTCAGTCCGGACCAGATGTCAGCATCAGCAGTCGCTCCAGACTGCCCTGCATCACCGCCAGCGGGTGGGCTCGGAATTCTGAGCCTTTTCCTCGCACCCCCAGTTGCGGGAGAATGTGAAGGAGGAGATGTTGACAGGTCGCGTTCCGCTTGACTTGACAATTTTGTCACCAGCAGGTCTTTCAACCCCAGCAGACCTGTGTCTGCCGGAAAGAGAGATCCAAGGTAGGCTTTAAATCTAGGATCGAGCACGGTGGCCAAAATGTAGTGCTCTGATTTCAACAGATTGACCACCCGTGAATCCTTGTTAAGCGAATTAAGGGCTGCATCCACAAGTCCCACATGCCTAGCGGAATCGCTCCCTTTTAGCTCCTTCTTCAATGCCTCCAGCTTCTTCTGCAAAAGCCTGATGAGGGGAATGACCTGACTCAGGCTGGCAGTGTCTGAACTGACTTCACGTGTGGCAAGTTCAAAGGGCATCAGAACCTTGCACAACGTTGAAATCATTCTCCACTGCACTTGAGACAGGTGCATTCCACCTACTATATCGTGCTCAATTGTATAGGCTTGAATGGCCTTTTGCTGCTCCTCCAACCTCTGAAGCATATAGAGGGTTGAATTCCACCTCGTTACCACTTCTTGCTTCAGATGATGGCAGGGCAGGTTCAGTAGTTTTTGGTGGTGCTCCAGTCTTCTGTACGTGGTGCCTGTACGCCGAAAGTGTCCCGCAATTTTTCTGGCCACCGACAGCATCTCTTGCACGCCCCTGTCGTTTTTAAAAAAATTCTGCACCACCAAATTCAAGGTATGTGCAAAACATGGGACGTGCTGGAATTTGCCCATATTTAATGCACACACAATATTGCTGGCGTTGTCCGATGCCACAAATCCACAGGAGAGTCCAATTGGGGTAAGCCATTCCGCGATGATCTTCCTCAGTTGCCGTAAGAGGTTTTCAGCTGTGTGCGTATTCTGGAAAGCGGTGATACAAAGCGTAGCCTGCCTAGGAAAGAGTTGGCGTTTGCGAGATGCTGCTACTGGTGCCGCCGCTGCTGTTCTTGCGGTGGGAGTCCATACATCTACCCAGTGGGCTGTCACAGTCATATAGTCCTGACCCTGCCCTGCTCCACTTGTCCACATGTCCGTGGTTAAGTGGACATTGGGTACAGCTGCATTTTTTAGGACACTGGTGACTCTTTTTCTGAGGTCTGTGTACATTTTCGGTATCGCCTGCCTAGAGAAATGGAACCTAGATGGTATTTGGTACCGGGGACACAGTACCTCCAACAAGTCTCTAGTTGGCTCTGCAGTAATGATGGATACCGGAACCACGTTTCTCACCACCCAGGATGCCAAGGCCTCAGTTATCCGCTTTGCAGTAGGATGACTGCTGTGATATTTCATCTTCCTCGCAAAGGACTGTTGAACAGTCAATTGCTTACTGGAAGTAGTACAAGTGGGCTTACGACTTCCCCTCTGGGATGACCATCGACTCCCAGCGGCAACAACAGCAGCGCCAGCAGCAGTAGGCGTTACACGCAAGGATGCATCGGAGGAATCCCAGGCAGGAGAGGACTCGTCAGAATTGCCAGTGACATGGCCTGCAGGACTATTGGCATTCCTGGGGAAGGAGGAAATTGACACTGAGGGAGTTGGTGGGGTGGTTTGCGTGAGCTTGGTTACAAGAGGAAGGGATTTACTGGTCAGTGGACTGCTTCCGCTGTCACCCAAAGTTTTTGAACTTGTCACTGACTTATTATGAATGCGCTGCAGGTGACGTATAAGGGAGGATGTTCCGAGGTGGTTAACGTCCTTACCCCTACTTATTACAGCTTGACAAAGGGAACACACGGCTTGACACCTGTTGTCCGCATTTCTGGTGAAATACCTCCACACCGAAGAGCTGATTTTTTTGGTATTTTCACCTGGCATGTCAACGGCCATATTCCTCCCACGGACAACAGGTGTCTCCCCGGGTGCCTGACTTAAACAAACCACCTCACCATCAGAATCCTCCTGGTCAATTTCCTCCCCAGCGCCAGCAACACCCATATCCTCCTCATCCTGGTGTACTTCAACACTGACATCTTCAATCTGACTATCAGGAACTGGACTGCGGGTGCTCCTTCCAGCACTTGCAGGGGGCGTGCAAATGGTGGAAGGCGCATGCTCTTCACGTCCAGTGTTGGGAAGGTCAGGCATCGCAACCGACACAATTGGACTCTCCTTGTGGATTTGGGATTTCGAAGAATGCACAGTTCTTTGCTGTGCTGCTTTTGCCAGCTTGAGTCTTTTCATTTTTCTAGCGAGAGGCTGAGTGCTTCCATCCTCATGTGAAGCTGAACCACTAGCCATGAACATAGGCCAGGGCCTCCGCCGTTCCTTGCCACTCCGTGTGGTAAATGGCATATTGGCAAGTTTACGCTTCTCCTCCGACAATTTTATTTTAGGTTTTGGAGTCCTTTTTTACTGATATTTGGTGTTTTGGATTTGACATGCTCTGTACTATGACATTGGGCATCGGCCTTGGCAGACGACGTTGCTGGCATTTCATCGTCTCGGCCATGACTAGTGGCAGCAGCTTCAGCACGAGGTGGAAGTGGATCTTGATCTTTCCCTAATTTTGGAACCTCAACATTTTTGTTCTCCATATTTTAATAGGCACAACTAAAAGGCACCTCAGGTAAACAATGGAGATGGATGGATTGGATACTAGTATACAATTATGGACGGGCTGCCGAGTGCCGACACAGAGGTAACCACAGCCGTGAACTACCGCACTGTACTGTGTCTGCTGCTAATATATAGACTGGTTGATAAAGAGATAGTATACTCGTAACTAGTATGTATGTATAAAGAAAGAAAAAAAAACCACGGTTAGGTGGTATATACAATTATGGACGGGCTGCCGAGTGCCGACACAGAGGTAGCCACAGCCGTGAACTACCGCACTGTACTGTGTCTGCTGCTAATATATAGACTGGTTGATAAAGAGATAGTATACTCGTAACTAGTATGTATGTATAAAGAAAGAAAAAAAAACCACGGTTAGGTGGTATATACAATTATGGACGGGCTGCCGAGTGCCGACACAGAGGTAGCCACAGCCGTGAACTACCGCACTGTACTGTGCCTGCTGCTAATATATAGACTGGTTGATAAAGAGATAGTATACTCGTAACTAGTATGTATGTATAAAGAAAGAAAAAAAAACCACGGTTAGGTGGTATATACAATTATGGACGGGCTGCCGAGTGCCGACACAGAGGTAGCCACAGCCGTGAACTACCGCACTGTACTGTGTCTGCTGCTAATATATAGACTGGTTGATAAAGAGATAGTATACTCGTAACTAGTATGTATGTATAAAGAAAGAAAAAAAAACCACGGTTAGGTGGTATATACAATTATGGACGGGCTGCCGAGTGCCGACACAGAGGTAGCCACAGCCGTGAACTACCGCACTGTACTGTGTCTGCTGCTAATATATAGACTGGTTGATAAAGAGATAGTATACTCGTAACTAGTATGTATGTATAAAGAAAGAAAAAAAAACCACGGTTAGGTGGTATATACAATTATGGACGGGCTGCCGAGTGCCGACACAGAGGTAGCCACAGCCGTGAACTACCGCACTGTACTGTGTCTGCTGCTAATATATAGACTGGTTGATAAAGAGATAGTATACTCGTAACTAGTATGTATGTATAAAGAAAGAAAAAAAAACCACGGTTAGGTGGTATATACAATTATGGACGGGCTGCCGAGTGCCGACACAGAGGTAGCCACAGCCGTGAACTACCGCACTGTACTGTGTCTGCTGCTAATATATAGACTGGTTGATAAAGAGATAGTATACTCGTAACTAGTATGTATGTATAAAGAAAGAAAAAAAAAACACGGTTAGGTGGTATATACAATTATGGACGGGCTGCCGAGTGCCGACACAGAGGTAGCCACAGCCGTGAACTACCGCACTGTACTGTGTCTGCTGCTAATATAGACTGGTTGATAAAGAGATAGTATACTCGTAACTAGTATGTATGTATAAAGAAAGAAAAAAAAACCACGGTTAGGTGGTATATACAATTATGGACGGGCTGCCGAGTGCCGACACAGAGGTAGCCACAGCCGTGAACTACCGCACTGTACTGTGTCTGCTGCTAATATATAGACTGGTTGATAAAGAGATAGTATACTCGTAACTAGTATGTATGTATAAAGAAAGAAAAAAAAAACACGGTTAGGTGGTATATACAATTATGGACGGGCTGCCGAGTGCCGACACAGAGGTAGCCACAGCCGTGAACTACCGCACTGTACTGTGTCTGCTGCTAATATATAGACTGGTTGATAAAGAGATAGTATACTCGTAACTAGTATGTATGTATAAAGAAAGAAAAAAAAACCACGGTTAGGTGGTATATACAATTATGGACGGGCTGCCGAGTGCCGACACAGAGGTAGCCACAGCCGTGAACTACCGCACTGTACTGTGTCTGCTGCTAATATATAGACTGGTTGATAAAGAGATAGTATACTCGTAACTAGTATGTATGTATAAAGAAAGAAAAAAAAACCACGGTTAGGTGGTATATACAATTATGGACGGGCTGCCGAGTGCCGACACAGAGGTAGCCACAGCCGTGAACTACCGCACTGTACTGTGTCTGCTGCTAATATATAGACTGGTTGATAAAGAGATAGTATACTCGTAACTAGTATGTATGTATAAAGAAAGAAAAAAAAACCACGGTTAGGTGGTATATACAATTATGGACGGGCTGCCGAGTGCCGACACAGAGGTAGCCACAGCCGTGAACTACCGCACTGTACTGTGTCTGCTGCTAATATATAGACTGGTTGATAAAGAGATAGTATACTCGTAACTAGTATGTATGTATAAAGAAAGAAAAAAAAACCACGGTTAGGTGGTATATACAATTATGGACGGGCTGCCGAGTGCCGACACAGAGGTAGCCACAGCCGTGAACTACCGCACTGTACTGTGTCTGCTGCTAATATAGACTGGTTGATAAAGAGATAGTATACTACTAATATTATATATACTGGTGGTCAGGTCACTGGTCACTAGTCACACTGGCAGTGGCACTCCTGCAGCAAAAGTGTGCACTGTTTAATTTTAATATAATATTATGTACTCCTGGCTCCTGCTATAACCTATAACTGGCACTGCAGTAGTGCTCCCCAGTCTCCCCCACAATTATAAGCTGTGTGAGCTGAGCAGTCAGACAGATATATAATATATATAGATGATGCAGCACACTGGCCTGAGCCTGAGCAGTGCACACAGATATGGTATGTGACTGACTGAGTCACTGTGTGTATCGCTTTTTTCAGGCAGAGAACGGATATATTAAATAAACTGCACTGTGTGTCTGGTGGTCACTCACTATATAATATATTATGTACTCCTGGCTCCTGCTATAACCTATAACTGGCACTGCAGTAGTGCTCCCCAGTCTCCCCCACAATTATAAGCTGTGTGAGCTGAGCAGTCAGACAGATATATATAATATTATATATAGATAATAGATGATGCAGCACACTGGCCTGAGCCTGAGCAGTGCACACAGATATGGTATGTGACTGAGTCACTGTGTGCTGTGTATCGCTTTTTTCAGGCAGAGAACGGATTATAAATAAAACTGGTGGTCACTATCAGCAAAACTCTGCACTGTACTGAGTACTCCTAATGCTCCCCAAAATTAGTAAATCAAGTGTCTCTCTAATCTATTCTAAACGGAGAGGACGCCAGCCACGTCCTCTCCCTATCAATCTCAATGCACGTGTGAAAATGGCGGCGACGCGCGGCTCCTTATATAGAATCCGAGTCTCGCGATAGAATCCGAGCCTCGCGAGAATCCGACAGCGTCATGATGACGTTCGGGCGCGCTCGGGTTAACCGAGCAAGGCGGGAAGATCCGAGTCGCTCGGACCCGTGAAAAAAAACATGAAGTTCTGGCGGGTTCGGATTCAGAGAAACCGAACCCGCTCATCTCTACTGTACATAGACCCACTATTGGGCTGCAAAAGAATTGAAGCATGGGTTCAGACATTAGAGGAAAAGCTGCCCGAGGATATATCTGACAATGCCACACAATACCTGTCTCACATTACCACCACCGCCTATTACATTCAGAAGGCGTCCTCTGAGGTGTGTTGGTAGCCAAGGCGTTGACTACGTCTGTCCTGGCTCGCCATATTCTGTGGTTGAGGTCATGGAAGGTGGACCTAGACTCAGAAAAGACCTGGGAGGTACTCCCCTGTAAGGGGGACATTTTGTTTGGGGAAGACCTAAATAAAATTGTGTCTGAATCGGCGGCTGCTAAGACTGTCTTTCTCCCAAATACTAATCCTTCTGCACAGAAGGCTAAAGGTACCATTTTTTGTTCCTTTCGGCCTCAAGGGAAAGCAAAAGGTCAGGCATAACCAAAACAATCTCGTGCTCCCAAAACCACTAAGCGCAAGGCAAAGCAGACCTGGGCAGCCTGTTAGCCTGCTTCTAAACAAGACAAGCCTGCCGCATGATAAGGCGGGCCTCCCCCTGGGGGACCCCAGGGTGGGAGGCCGACTTCTGCAGTTCACCAAGGTCTGGTTAATGACCACTTCAGACGCATGGGTGTGACAAGTTGTCTCTCATGGGTATGCAGTCTCCTTCAAGAGACGTCCCCCTCGCCAGTTTTGCCCAACTGTTATCCCTTCAGATCCATTAAAGGCACAAGCTTTGCAAAAGGTTGTGAGTTCTTTCCTGAATACAGGAGTGGTAGTGCCGGTTCCTCTGGCTCAGAGAGGCAGAGGTTACTACTCGACCCTGTTTCTAGTTCCGAAACCCAATGGGTCTTTCCGGCCTATACTCAACCTCAAATCACTGAACAAGTTTGTGAGAGTGTCCAAGTTCCTCATGTAAACACTGCGCTCAATTATACTGGCTATAGAACCCGGACACTATATGGTATCCCTGGATATAGAGGATGTGTACCTGCATATATCTATTGCCATGTTGCATCAGCAGTATCTGCGGTTTGCTATTGGCAACCTCCACTATCAGTTACAGGCTCTGCCATTTGGACTGGCTACGGATCCTCAGATCTTCACCAAGGTCATGGCTGTAATGATGGCCCATCTCCGTCACCAGGGAGTCAGGATCCTGCCATATCTGGATGACTTGCTGATTCTGGCAAACTCCCACAATGTCCTCCTCAGTCATCTACAGCTGACGGTAAGCTTCCAACAAGCCCACGGGTGGCTCATCAATTGGAAGAAATTCTTGCTGCTCCCAGCTCAGAGCATGGTGCACCTGGGGGCACTCTAGACACACACAGTCAACAACTTTTTCTGTTTCAGAAAAGTCCTGAGACCTCAAGACAGGATAAGATGTTTCCTTTGTCGCCCCAGAGTGTTGATACACTCGGCGAAGCTAAGTACTTGCCCTGATGGTGTCGGCATTCGACATGGTAGAGTACGCTCAATTTCATTCTCGCCCTCTGCAGAGGTTAATCCTTTCCAAGTGGGAGGGCCTACCTCATCGTATCAGATCTCACATGATCACTTTGACTCCGGAGGTTCATCTGTCGCTGACCTGGTGGCTACAGGACCAGTAATTGAGCAGAGGCCGTCCCTTCCGGATCCCAGACCGGGTCCTGCTGACAACAGAAGCCAGTCTGTGGGGATGGGGTGCGGTGTTGGAACAACACTCTTTTCAGGGTCACTGGATAAAGGAGGAGTCACTTCTCACAATAAACATTCTGGAGTTGCGGGTGGTGTTCAATGCATTGACTCTTGCCCTGCCTCTGGTACAGAAGAGGCTGGTTCAAGTATGGTCAGACAATGCCACTACAGTGACATACAGAAACCATCAAGGCGGCATTCGACACCGCATGGCTATGATGGAAGTGTCAATAATCCTTCGTTGGGCGGAACGCCATCTGCCAGCAATATCGTCAGTGTTCATTCTGGGCGTCCTAAACTGGGGTGCGGCCTTCCTCAATTGCCAGGACGTGTATGCCGGAGAGTGGAGTCTTCATCCAGAAGTCTTTCAACTCCTAGTGGACAAGTGAGGCCTAACAGACGTAGACCTGATGGCGTCTCGACACAATCACAAGGTTCCAGTCTTCGGATCAAGGACCAGGGATCCTCAAGCAGCGTTTGTGGATGCACTGGCAATTCCATGGAACTTTCGGTTCCCCTACGTGTTCCCTCCAGTGTCACTACCTGCCCAGGGTCCTGCGGAAGTTCAAACAAGAAGGAGGATTTCTACTTCTAGTCGCTCCAGTGTGGCCCAGACGGCATTGGTTCTCAGACCTGCAGGGTCTAACGACAGAGCATCTTCTTCTACTTTATCAGCACCCAGACCTCCTCGTACAGGGCCCTTTTCTTTTTCTGGACCTGGCCAAGCTGGCTTTGACGATGTGGCTCTTGAGGCATCACTCCTGAGAGCCAAAGGATTATCTGAGGCGGTCATGTTAAAAGCCCGCAAACCAGCATCTGCTCAGATTTATTACATGATCTGGAATTCTTACTTCACCTGGTGTGCTGATTTCTGGCTTTTCTGCAAAGAGGCCTGGACTTAAGCCTTCGTCTGGCCTCCCTCAAGGTTCACATATCTGCCTTGTTGGTATGGTTTCAGAGAAAAATTGTGTCTATACCTGACGTTCATACGTTCACTCAGGGTGTCTTACGGATTCAGCCTCCCTATGGGGGTGATTCCGACCTGATCGTAGATGTGCTAAATTTATCATATCTATGATCAGCTTCCCTGACATGCGGGGGAACGCCCAGCACAGGGCTAGTCCGCCCTGCATGTCAAGCCCGGCCCCGTTGCACAAGTACAAAAGCATCGCACAGCGGCGATGCTTTTGTACTGGTAGAGTAGCTCCCCACTAGCGCAGCTCCTCCGCAATGGCAGGGAGCTACTCGTCGCTGCACGGGTCACGCAGCCATCGTGGCCCGACCCCCAATGGTCCGGGCACTCCTGCGTTGCCCAGACCACGCCCCCTAAATAGTGGCTAAATGCCGCCGGCCCGCCCCCTCCCACCCAGTGACCGCCTCTGCCTGTCAAACAAGCAGTGACGATCACAGGGCTAAGACTGCCATCAGCTGTCTGGCATGTGCCGGCGCACTGCGGCTCCGGCACATGCGCTGTTCAGACCTGATCGCTGCTTTGCAAACACGCACAGCAGCAATCAGGTCTGAATTAGCCCCTATGTCCCTCCTGTGACTCTCTGGGATCCGTCTGTTATCATGAATGCCTTGCAAGCAGTAGCGTAAGTTCATACCAGGCGCCTGGAGGCAAGATAATGGTTGATGTCCCCCCACCAACCCCTGCAACACACATTCCCCCTCTAACACCGTCACCAACCTTAAGCAGCTGCAGCACCCAAAGTTGCTGTGACTGCCTGATAATGCGGAGACTGCCAGAAAGCTGTGACTGCCAGAAAGCATTGCTGTGACCACCAGATAATGCAGAGATCAGCTGTGACCATCCGATAATACAGAGAGCGTCGCTGTGACCATCCGATAATACAGAGAGCGTCGCTGTGACCCCCAGATAATGAAGAGGGCATCGCTGTGACCGACAGATAATGCAGAGAGCGTTGCTGTGACCGCCAGGTAATGCAGAAAGCTGCGGTGTGAGCACTAGATAGTGCAGAGAGCGTCGCCATGACAGCCATGTGATGCAAAGCGTCAGTATGAGCACTAGGTATTGCGGAGACCATCAGGGATCCACATATAACAAAGCATATGAACAGAACCCCCCCCCCCCCCACACGCACACATAATAAACCACCCCAGCACAGACAATATTAATACAACTCCCCAACCAGACAAGAACAAATTACACACCTCCCCATTGCATAAGTATACCTTCACCCTCACACACGGCACTTACTTGCCCAGAAGGAGGCTCTGTCTTGTCCCTGTCCTGCTGAGCTCTGTGGAACAGGAACACAATACACACACCTTTCAGTAAAACCAAGATAGACTGAAGGTTTGCAGACTTGAGATTAGGGGGCGGGGTCATGAGCAGAGTCAGCAGGGAGTAGATTAGAAAGCTCATCAGAAAGGGTAGAGGAGGGGGTGGGTACTCAAGGTGAAGGGGCGGAGTCATGGTGAGGGACAAAATAGTGCAGAGGAGGGGGCTGAGACTCGGGGTGAAGGGGCTGAGTCATGATGAGAGAGACTATAGAATAGACAGATAGGGCAGAGGATGAGGCGGAGATTTAGGATGAGGGGGCAGAGTCATGGCGAGGGACAATATAATTGTCAGATAGGGCAGAGGAGGGGGCAGGGGCTCAGGGTGAGTGGTGTGTCTTGGACAGGGATAGGAGGGGAAGAATCAATAGAAGAGAGTGGCAGACAGGAAAGAGCAGGTTGGGGCTGAGACTCTGGGGTCTGGCAGAGAGAGGAGGGATTATAAATTGGGCATTCCGCACCTGCAGCCATGTCAGAGTCAGGAAGGATGATTGCGCTGCGCCTGTCACTGCAGAGCAAAGTCGGAGCGCACAGTGCTGGTTGACAGCCAGACACAGGGAGAGAATGCTGCCTTGTGTCCAGCTACACTGACAGTGCTATATTAGCACATGGGCATAAGACCCTTCCCTGCAAGATCGTGACTCACTAATCCCCGCTCCTTCAGAAAGTGGCATGGCCTGTAAGCGGTAGGGGCCATGGGTAAATTAACCGGCTGCCCGACTGGCACCCCCAGTGACAGTCTGTTCTTCCCGGGACAATGGAGGAAGTGCCCCCTACAGGCTTGGAGCCCGGCGGCTGCTGACTCCATAGTCTCCGTGAGTTCCGCCCCTGCTTGCAAGAGTCTCCATTTGAATCTCTTGAGACAGTGGACCTTAAATGGCTCACAGCCAATGTCTTGTTTTTACTCGCTATTGCCTCTGCAAGAAGGGTGTTGGACATTGGCGCATTGTCCTGTCGTCCACCCTTTCTAATATTTCATGGTGACCGGGCAGTTCTTAGAACTCACCCTGGTTATTTACCTAAGGTGATGTCATCTTTTCACCTTAACCAAGAAATTGTGGTTCCGGCCTTTATCTCTTATGATTTGTCCTCCAAAGAGCGGTCTTTGGATGTGGTACGGGCTCTCCGTATATATGTGGAGAGGACTGCATCTATCAGGAGGTCAGATTTTCTTTCTTTTTCTTTCTTTTTTTTTTCACAAACATGGCTGGCCTGAAAATAAGCAAACGTTGGCCAGATGGATTAGAATGGTGATTGCACAAGCTTATGCTCCTGCTGCTATTAATACCCATTCTACTCGGTCTGTTGGACCTTCTTGGGCGGCCCGCCGTGGCGCGTCCACAGACCAATTGTGCAAGGCGGCTACGTGGTTCTCTGTGAACACGTTTATTAGGTTCTATGCCTTTGATACTTCTACCTCCCAGGATGCTTCCTTTGGACACCGGGTTCTCATACCCGCTAAGGCGCGTCCCTTCCCTTGAGGAACTGCTTTAGAACATCCCCGATGTTTCCCTGTGGAAACCAATGTAACCTGCTGCAGAAAAGGAGAGTTATGGTAGACTTACCATTGTTAACTCTCTTTCTGCGAGGTACATTGGGTTCCATAGGGCACCCACCCTGACGCATCTTGCTTCTATGGGTTTGTATGGCATTAGCCGCTGGTCCCGTCTCCTGTCGTGAGAACGTGGTTCTATGTGATTAACAACCTTTTCTCTTAACTGCTCCTGCATTGGACTTGTTAATGAAACTGAGCTCACAGTGCCTGGAGGCGGGGTTATAGAGAAGGCCCCAATGCATCCTGGGACGGCCTAAAGCTTTAGCCTGTTGGTGCCTCTGGATCAAGATCCACTCTACACCCCGATGTTTCCCTGTGGAAACCAATGTAGCTCGCAGAAAGAGAGTTAACAATGGTAAGTCTACAGGCCAGTACACACTGGCAGAGATGTGTGCTGAGCGATCTTTCACAGACCGCTCAGCACACATCTCTCCCCCCGCTCAGCACAGCACGATGTGTGCTGAGCGAGGGGGGTAACGGGGGGCCGCTCATTTCACTCAACATGTGAAATGAATGTTGTGCTAGATTGTGCCAGTCTAGCACCAGCAATAGCGCCGCGCGGGGCCGCGTATCACTATAGCTGGTGGGCATACACACGGAGAGATCCGTGCTTATCTTCTAAGCAATCTAGCCAGATTGCTTAGAATTTAAACACGGATCTCTCCGTGTGTACCCCCCTTGCCATAACTCTACTTTTTTTCAAACCCAGCCTGTGACATAGTAGTTAGGAGCTGATTGGCTGGTGCTTTATCACCTTCCACTTTATCAATTCACCAGGCTTGATAAATCTGCCCTTGATTGTGTTATCACTCTCTTTATTTGCAGCCCATACCCATGACAGTATTTCTGTGTCCCAATAAAATACACTGAATGAGGTAAGTTTCAGTAGTTGACAATTTCAAGTGGTTTTAGTCATCTCATCCTACGGACTCTTTTGTTAAAGATGACCTTTAGTTTTCATATCTGTGCAATAGACATTGCTATTTCACTTATTTATTTATTTTTATTGTTTATTTAGCCATATTTTTACATTTTCCTAATGTAACCCCAGTTACCACATACTACACTGCATATTACTACTGTATGATGTTTATGTACAGTAACTAGAGATGTGCACCGGACATTTTTCGGGTTTTGGTTTTGGATTAGAATCCGCGGCCGTGTTTTGGATTCGGACGCGTTTTGGCAAAACCTCCCTGAAAATTTTTTGTCGGATTCGGGTGTGTTTTGGATTCAGGTGTTTTTTTACAAAAAACCCTCAAAAACAGCTTAAATCATAGAATTTGGGGGTCATTTTGATCCCATAGTATTATTAACCTCAATAACCATAATTTCCACTCATTTCCAGTCTATTCTGAACACCTCACACCACACAATATTATTTTTAGTCCTAAAATTTGCACCGAGGTCGCTGGATGACTAAGCTAAGCGACCCAAGTGGCCGACACAAACACCTGGCCCATATAGGAGTGGCACTGCAGTGTCAGACATGATGGCACTTCAAAAAATAGTCCCCAAACAGCACATGATGCAAAGAAAAAAAGAGGTGCACCAAGGTCGCTGTGTGACTAAGCTAAGCGACCCAAGTGGCCGACACAAACACCTGGCCCATCTAGGAGTGGCACTGCAGTGTAAGACAGGATGGCAGATTTAAAAAATAGTCCCCAAACAGCACATGATGCAAAGAAAAAAAGAGGTGCACCAAGGTCGCTGGATGGTTAAGCTAAGCGACCCAAGTGGCCGACACAAACAACTGGCCCATCTAGGAGTGGCACTGCAGTCTCAGACAGGATGGCACATCAAAAAATAGTCCCCAAACAGCACATGATGCAAAGATAAATTAAAGAAAAAAAGAGGTGCAAGATGGAATTGTCCTTGGGCCCGCCCACCCACCCTTATGTTGTATAAACAGGACATGCACACTTTAACAAACCCATCATTTCAGCGACAGGGTCTGCCACACGACTGTGACTGAAATGACTGGTTGGTTTGGGCCACCACCAAAAAGAAGCAATCAATCTCTCCTTGCACAAACTGGCTCTACAGAGGCAAGATGTCCACCTCCTCCTCATCGTCCGATTCCTCACCCCTTTCACTGTGTACATCCCCCTCCTCACAGATTATTAATTCGTCCCCACTGGAATCCACCATCTCAGGTCCCTGTGTACTTTCTGGAGGCAATTCCTGGTGAATGTCTCCATGGAGGAATTGATTATAATTCATTTTGATGAACATCATCTTCTCCACATTTTCTGGAAGTAACCTCGTACGCCGATAGCTGACCAGGTGAGCGGCTGCACTAAACACTCTTTCGGAGTACACACTGGAGGGGGGCAACTTAGGTAAAATAAAGCCAGTTTGTGCAAGGGCCTCCAAATTGCCTCTTTTTCCTGCCAGTATACGTACGGACTGTCTGACGTGCCTACTTGGATGCGGTCACTCATATAATCCTCCACCATTCTTTCAATGGTGAGAGAATCATATGCAGTGACAGTAGACGATATGTCAGTAATCGTTGGCAGGTCCTTCAGTCCGGACCAGATGTCAGCACTCGCTCCAGACTGCCCTGCATCACCGCCAGTGGGTGGGCTCGGAATTCTTAGCCATTTCCTCGCAGCCCCAGTTGCGGGAGAATGTGAAGGAGGAGCTGTTGACGGGTCACGTGCCGCTTGACTTGACAATTTTCTCACCAGCAGGTCTTTGAACCTCTGCAGACTTGTGTCTGCCAGAAAGAGAGATCCAACGTAGGTTTTAAATCTAGGATTGAGCACGGTGGCCAAAATGTAGTGCTCTGATTTCAACAGATTGACCACCCGTGAATTCTGGTTAAGCGAATTAAGGGCTCCATCCACAAGTCCCACATGCCTAGAGGAATCACTCTGTTTTAGCTCCTCCTTCAATCTCTCCAGCTTCTTCTGCAAAAGCCTGATGAGGGGAATGACCTGACTCAGGCTGGCAGTGTCTGAACTGACTTCACGCGTGGCAAGTTCAAAGGGTTGCAGAACCTTGCACAACGTTGAAATCATTCTCCACTGCGCTTGAGTCAGGTGCATTCCCAATCCTTTGCCTATATCGTAGGTAGCTGTATAGGCTTGAATGGCCTTTTGCTGCTCCTCCATCCTCTGAAGCATATAGAGGGTTGAATTCCACCTCGTTACCACCTCTTGCTTCAAATGATGGCAGGGCAGGTTCAGGAGTGTTTGCTGTTGCTCCAGTCTTTGGCACGCGGTGGCTGAATGCAGAAAGTGGCCCACAATTCTTCGGGCCACCAACAGCTTCTCTTGCACGCCCCTGTCATTTTTTAAATAATTCTGCACCACCAAATTCATTGTATGTGCAAAACATGGGACGTGCTGGAATTTGCCCAGATGTAATGCACGCACAATATTGCTGGCGTTGTCCGATGTCACAAATCCCCAGGAGAGTCCAATTGGGGTAAGCCATTCTGCGATGATATTCCTCAGTTTCCGTAAGAGGTTGTCAGCTGTGTGCCTCTTATGGAAAGTGGTGATACAAAGCGTAGCCTGCCTAGGAACGAGTTGGCGTTTGCGAGATGCTGCTACCAATGCCGCCGCTGCTGTTCTTGCTGCGGGAGGCAATACATCTACCCAGTGGGCTGTCACAGTCATATAGTCCTTAGTCTGCCCTGCTCCACTTGTCCACATGTCCGTGGTTAAGTGGACATTGGGTACAACTGCATTTTTTAGGACACTGGTGACTCTTTTTCTGAGGTCTGTGTACATTCTCGGTATCGCCAGCCTAGAGAAATGGAACCTAGATGGTATTTGGTACCGGGGACACAGTACCTCAAGCAAATCTCTAGTTTCCTGTGAATTAACAGTGGATACCGGAAACACGTTTAACACCACCCAGGCTGCCAAGGCCTGAGAAATCCGCTTTGCAGCAGGATGACTGCTGTGATATTTCATCTTCCTCGCAAAGAACTGTTGGACAGTCAATTGCTTACTGGAAGTAGTACAAGTGGTCTTCTGACTTCCCCTCTGGGATGACGATCGACTCCCAGCAGCAACAACAGCAGCGCCAGCAGCAGTAGGCGTTACACTCAAGGATGCATCGGAGGAATCCCAGGCAGGAGAGGACTCGTCAGACTTGACAGTGACATGGCCTGCAGGACTATTGGCTTTCCTGTCTAAGGAGGAAATGGACACTGAGAGAGTTGGTGGTGTGGTTTGCAGGAGCTTGGTTACAAGAGGAAGGGATTTAGTTGGCAGTGGACTGCTTCCGCTGTCACCCAAAGTTTTTGAACTTGTCAATGACTTCTGATGAATGCGCTGCAAGTGACGTATAAGGGAGGATGTTCCTAGGTGGTTAACGTCCTTACCCCTACTTATTACAGCTTGACAAAGGCAACACACGGCTTGACACCAGTTGTCCGCATTTTTGTTGAAATAATTCCACACCGAAGAGGTGATTTTTTTTGTAATTTGACCAGGCATGTCAATGGCCATATTCGTCCCATGGACAACAGGTGTCTCCCCAGGTGCCTGACTTAAACAAACCACCTTACCATCAGAATCCTCCTTGTCAATTTCCTCCCCAGCGCCAGCAACACCCATATCCTCATCCTGGTGTACTTCAACAGTGACATCTTCAATTTGACTATCAGGAACTGGACTGCGGGTGCTCCTTCCAGCACTTGCAGGGGGCGTGCAAATGGTGGAAGGTGCCACCTCTTCCCGTCCAATGTTGGGAAGGTCAGGCATCGCATCCGACACAATTGGACTCTCCTTGGGGACTTGTGATTTAGAAGAACGCACAGTTCTTTGTTGTGCTTTTGCCAGCTTAAGTCTTTTAATTTTTCTAGCGAGAGGATGAGTGCTTCCATCCTCATGTGAATCTGAACCACTAGCCATGAACATAGGCCAGGTTCTCAGCCGTTCCTTGCCACTCCATGTCGTAAATGGCATATTGGCAAGTTTACGCTTCTCCTCAGACGCTTTTAATTTAGATTTTTGGGTCATTTTACTGAACTTTTGTTTTTTGGATTTTACATGCTCTCTACTATGACATTGGGCATCGGCCTTGGCAGACGACGTTGGTGGCATTTCATCGTCTCGGCCATGACTACTGGCAGCAGCTTCAGCACGAGGTGGAAGTGGATCTTGATCTTTCCCTATTTTACCCTCCACATTTTTCAATGTGTGGAATTATATGCCAGTAATATATCAATAGCAATGGCCTACTGTACCGTACTGCATAAATATTATATACTGGTGGTCAGCAAAATTATGCATTGTCCTCCTACTATATATACTGCGCACAACAACTAAAATGCACCACAGGTATGGATGGATAGTGTACTTGACGACACAGAGGTAGGTAGAGCAGTGGACTACTGTACCGTACTGCTATATATTATATACTGGTGGTCAGCAAAATTCTGCACTGTTCTCCTACTATATATACTGCGCAAAACTTAAATGCACCACAGGTATGGATGGATAGTATACTTGACGACACAGAGGTAGGTAGAGCAGTGGGCTACTGTACCGTACTGCTATATATTATATACTGGTGGTCAGCAAAATTATGCACTGTCCTCCTACTAGTGCGCAAAACTTAAATGCACCACAGGTATGGATGGATAGTATACTTGATGACACAGAGGTAGGTAGAGCAGTGGACTACTGTACCGTACTGCTATATATTATATACTGGTGGTCAGCAAAATTCTGCACTGTTCTCCTACTATATATACTGCGCAAAACTTAAATGCACCACAGGTATGGATGGATAGTATACTTGACGACACAGAGGTAGGTAGAGCAGTGGACTACTGTACCGTACTGCTATATATTATATACTGGTGGTCAGCAAAATGATGCACTGTCCTCCTACTATATATACTGCGCACAACAACTAAAATGCACCACAGGTATGGATGGATAGTATACTTGACGACACAGAGGTAGGTAGAGCAGTGGACTACTGTACTGTACTGCTATATATTATATACTGGTGGTCAGCAAAATTCTGCACTGTCCTCCTACTACTGCGCAAAACTTAAATGCACCACAGGTATGGATGGATAGTATACTTGACGACACAGAGGTAGGTAGAGCAGTGGACTACTGTACCGTACTGATATAATACTGGTGGTCACTGGTCAGCAAAATTCTGCACTGTCCTCCTACTATATACTACAATGCAGCACAGATATGGAGCGTTTTTCAGGCAGAGAACGTAGATATTTTCAGCACACTGAGCACAGATATTTGCAAGCACACTGAGCACAGATATTTGCAGCACACTGATCACAGATATTAGCAGCACACTGAACACAACTGAGAGAACGCTGCACACGTCCTCTCCCTATCATCTCCAATGCACGAGTGAAAATGGCGGCGACGCGTGGCTCCTTATATAGAATACGAATCTCGCGAGAATCCGACAGCGGGATGATGACGTTCGGGCGCGCTCGGGTTAACCAATCAAGGCGGGAAGATTCGAGTCTGCCTTGGAACCGTGTAAAATGGGTGAAGTTCGGGGGGGGTTCGGATTCTGAGGAACCAAACTCGCTCATCACTAACAGTAACTATTATACAATATGTATCTGAATATACTCATTAATATGGGGGAGAGATAAAGTGGAGAAAGATAATCTACAAGCCAATCAGCTCATAACTGCCATGTAACAGCCTGTGTTGGAAAAGTGACAATTAGGAGCTGATTGGTTGGCAGTTTACGTCTTTCCACTTTATCACTCTGTGATTCTTAGTACATCTGCTGCATACTCTTGTTTGCTGAGGGTTAAACTGCACCAGTAGAGGCTCAAAGGCAGGGCAGAAGAGCAGAGAGGGCTGAGGATATAAAAGCCGCAGCGGCGTTTAGGGTTGAGGCATGGAGGCTGAAGAGACCTGAACGGCGCTGTGAGCTGCTTACCTGAGGGGTAGTAATTTATAGACAGTAAACTTCTGGCTGACACACTATAAAGCTTTAAAGTATTGACTTGGTGGAGAATATATGATGTTTCAGTTATGTGAATGATATTATTGTGAATGTATTATAGAGAGAGTTAATATACTGGTGCTTAGGTTAACTTCGAGTACAGTTGTAAGAGTTAAATTGTCTTTATACTGGATTGCTGAATGCCTTTACTATCTGTTCGGAATTGTACTTGTTATACGTCATACTTGGTAAAGAAGAAATTGCAGCGAAATAAAACTTTTACACTTTTTGTGTGAATCAATGAATTAATGTCATGGTACATGTATGGTTGGTATGTAATTTAAATATAGCACAGAGTATTAGCTGAGGAACTATAGTACCATTCTCGGTTTCCCTAAGTCAACCGTGGAACAGTAGAAAGGAATTCAAGACTTGGGTGGAGGCACTATAAGAATAAAAGAAAAATAAATAGTTTTTGTAGCATGTCTGGGTAAATAATGGCTGCACTGACCTGTAAGCAGTTCCTCAGTACAATGCTACACACTTGCTACAAATACATATGCAAAAAGAAACTGCCGTTGATATTGTAGTTTATAATATACTATAAGCATATAATGTGTGCAAATCTACTGGAATTGATAGCAACCAGATTATACTGTAGCTATGATTTTTTTTTATATCATAGTTTAGAGAATAAAAGCTAACATATGATTGGATGTTCCAGACTACAACAGAACGGACTTTGTAATTACATAGAGTATATGGGTTACATACAGGAACCTGGCACTTGGGATGCCGGCTGTCAAAATACTGAAAGTGGCATCCCAGCTATTAAATCCTGGCACAGACTAGTTGGGAAATCGAACCCTGATTCCTAAACCCACTAAACCACCTTTCTTGCAACCTGACACTAAACATCCCCTCCCCGCACAGCCTAACCCTAACCTTCCCTGGTGGTGCCTAACCTTAATCCCCGTTTCCGACAGCCTAAACCTAACCCTCCCTCCCCCGCATCCTAACCCTAACCCTCCCTGGGAGCGCCTAACCCCCCTCCTTGTTGCCTAACCTTCACCCTCCTACCCCCACAGCCTAACCCTAACCCTCCGCCCACAGTCTAAACCTAAATCTAAACCCGTGGCTTGCAGTAGTGTACCTCTCCTGAGGGATGGTAATTCATTGTTCGAGATCCCGGCATTCGGGATACTGGAGCCGGGATTGTAATCCATGTCAGGATTCCAGCATCGCTATTATGAGCATTGTCAGGATTCCAGTGTCAGTATTCCGAGTGCCGGGATTTCGAACGCCAGGATCCTGACTGCATCCCATGCATATCACCTTTGTGATATGTCCTATTTTTTCCTTTCTTTCTTTTTTTTTGCTAACAAGCTATTTAAAACTTTTGAAAAACTCCACAAAATTCCCCTCCCAAGTTTGTCTGAGAGATCAGTGCTCTGTTTCTGCTTCATACCATATCTTGTCAATGGTCTAGATCAGTGTTTCCCAAACGCGGTCCTCAAGGCACACTAACAGTCCTGGTTTTAGTGATATCCAGGCTTGAACACAGGTGACTTAATTAGTACCTCAGATATTTTGATTTAACCATCTGTGCTGAAGCCTGGATATCACTAAAACCTGCACTGTTGGTGTGCCTTGAGGACCGCGGTTGGGAATGCCTGGTCTATAGTGCTGGTGTGGAGGACTTAGAGCGATCAGCATGTTAACCAGTTTCTTTAGCATGCCAGTTGGATTCATTTGAATGGTTAAGAGCAAACCCAGTGGGCGTCTAATGGGAAAACAGGATGATTTGAGAGAATATAGTCTTTGAAAAGTTTGTGGTTAACAGAAGATGATGAGTCATAAAATATGTTCAGCATCTTACATGGTCTTACATAACAATTACTCACCAGACTCAGAAACAAAGTTATCATTATACTTATTTGTATAAGTATATTTGTATCACATATCAGGATCTTAACCCCACTTGCCTGCTCACCTCACGGCCAATCTGGCCGCCTAAGGCACTCCTGAGTCCTGTGTCACTATCTGTAAACAAGCATTCCCTGCTGTTCTGATTCATAGGCATGGCCATCTTGGATTATGTCACATGATCCATTCTGACAAAACAGCAAAACCGGTCACATGATTCAGCCAGCCTATCGGTGCACAGGGCACCCTACTTAAACCAGGAACTGCTGGATGCACATTGCCAGAACGCTCAACCTTAAGTGAAGGTTTCCTGCCTCTGATGCTGATGAATGATTCACGCACAAAAACAGGAAAAAACAGGTTCCAATTCTGGAGCTGCCGCTGGTTGCAGCAATGTCATAGAATCAATGGACAGCTTGTGTAGGCACAAACTCCCGCATTAATTGAATGGAATCTTGCATTAGCATTAGGTAGTTATTCTAACTTCCATATGGTTCTTTGCTTAGACTGTAACCCATCACCCTAGCAAAACTCAGAGAACAAATAAGGACACGGGTCTGAATTCAAGTCCAGAGCTATACACAAACATATCTCCACTGAGGCTAAATTGGTCGTGACCAAGTTTTAATGGGGTGTTGCATTGGCTGATTTCAGCCAGGGCATATAGTTGGAATTGCAGGCCATGCAGATTAGAGATGTGCATGGATTCACGGATTCCCCCCTCCCCACCCCCACACACACCTTCCCCGTGTTTTGGTTTTGGCAAAACCACCCACCAGTGTTTTGGTTCAGATTAAGTTTTTGGTTTGGTTAAAATCGGGAGGGGGGGGGGGATCATTAATAGAAATCAATAAAAATTGATAAAAGCAACTAAATCATGTAATTTCTTACAATCTGAAACCCAAAATTTGGATACAAAATACAAATTCCAAACCGCATGAAGATCCTAAACCTCGGGAGATCAGGACTGGGTTTTGTTTCAGTTTGGATCCACAAAATTCGTGTGGATTCCGGTTTCTGGAGAACCGACCCCTAATGCATTGCAGATACTGTATATGTATATGAGCAATGCATATGCACCTGTTTTCCAGACCATAAATTCTGGCTTTTCTGGAGGAGCCAGACAGGCGTGATGTGTGGGAGGCATGCTGCTGCTATCGCAAGGCTGGGCCAGGATGATGCAGTTCGGCAGAAATTGGGTGGCAACAGTCAGCAATAAACTGATTGAGGGAGACTTACCTGTCATTCCTGGAGTCGGGTAGAGCCACCCAAAATTCAGGAGTGTTCACTGATAATATGGGATGCGGGTTACATTGCCGACATTCTGACCACGGTATGCTGACACCTGTGGCTCTCGGCCAGTGACATACCATACCAACGCAATAATATATTATATATATATATATATATATATCACTGACCTGGTTTGGGATTGTTGTGGACTCGGGGTATCTTCTGAAGATCGGAAAGAGGAACCGCAACTGGGCCGCAACAGGGATGGCAGAATGTAGGTTTTCCTCAGACAGGATTCGGACAGCAGGCAGGAAGCACGTGTTGGATATTGAAGATCTCCTGAAAAACAAAAACTTGAAAGGGCTGATGAATCCTCTGCAGACAGATGATAATGAACGTGGCTGGAGAACAGGAAGATTGAGAGTAGTAACCGTGACTGGAATGCATGGTGCGGAAGCCTGTGTTTGCTGGACGCACGGTAAATTAGAGGTACAGGACGTGGAAGGCACTGACTGTGCAAGGAGATACAGAAGTGCTTGGTGGCACTGAGGTGCTGGAGACACTGAGGTGCTTGGAGGCACGGAGGTGCTTGGAGGCAAGATAGTGCTTGAGGCACGGAGGTGCTTGGAGGCACGGAGGTGCTTGAGGCACGGAGGTGCTTGAGGCACGGAGGTGCTTGGAGGCAAGATAGTGCTTGAGGCACGGAGGTGCTTAGAGGCACGGAGGTGCTTGGAGGCACGGAGGTGCTTGAGGCACGGAGGTGCTTGAGGCACGGAGGTGCTTGGAGGCATGGAGGTGCTTGAGGCACGGAGGTGCTTGGAGGCACGGAGGTGCTTGAGGCACGGAGATGCTCGGAGGCACGGAGGTTCTGGAGGCACGGAGGTGCTTGGAGGCACCGATGTGCTTGAGGCACGGAGATGCTTGAGGCACGGAAGTGCTTGGAGGCACGGAGGTGCTTGGAGGCACGGGGAGGCACGGAGGTGCTTGGAGGCACGGGGATGCTCGGAGGCACGGAGGTGCTGGAGGCACGGAGGACTGGCGATCACCACTCCTGGGGAACTGATGATACTCAGGCACTGATGCAGTGCCTGGCGCCTGAATTTATACTTCCCACCACCATCTGGTTGGTGGGAAGTGCCTGATGACGTCACCCGCCCAGACGCCGGGCCGAGCGACGGGAGCCGGGAGCCGCCAGCGAGGACGGCCGCAGAGAAGACCAGTGCGCCCGGAGAGGTAAGTAAGGCGGACGGGGCGGCGGTGTGACAATATATTCTTTATGTAACAGTTCAATATAGATAACATCTTTTATCTTGTTTCACGCTGCCATAGAGAAGAATTTGCTAATATACAAAGAAACGTAAATATTTATAGGTATATAGAGATTTACTGAACATTTATTATTTCAGCGCAAGGGAGCTTTGTTTTGATGTCAAATTCTCAGACATTTGCAGATAGATGAAACGAATGCATCATAGCTGATTCAGAACAAACAGAGATCCTTACAATGTTTATGTTATTTATCCTTGTTTAAAAACTAATAGAGACTACTTATTAATAAAAGATTACGCCGAGAACATCTGAGATTTCTTTCTGGGGAAAATAGGAGAGAGCCATTATTCAGTAGCCAGGAGTTTTACTGCATGTACCAAGCAGTAAGATCAAAGAGTGGAAAATGTTTTACTTACTTTGCCTTACAGGAACACGGTTCAGGAGCAAGAGTGGGATTTGGGGATTTTAACAGGGCAGAGAGCAAGGATTTTACCTTTTCCTTTTATAAAAATATGTACATCAGCATCCAATTCAGGACAGTAACTGGCATTTCTTGTTATGTTTTTCATGCACAGATGGAGCCATGCTCATTATAATGCGATGCATCATGGTGCAACACGGCTTGCTGCATGGCATGTCAGGCTGCCACTATTTGCCGCCGGGTGCCTACATCAGAATGTTCATGCATACACTTTCACACACAATAAATGCAATATACATACTGATTAGAATCACGACAATGCGCCATTTCTGCAGAACGCATCTTGCATATACGTTGTGGGTGCAATCAGGAGTTCTTGTAAGAAACGTCCTTATATTGTGCTTCAGGTCATCCTCATCAGGATTTGCTAAGGAAAGAGGCTTTGGGTTGTTTAAGACCCAGGGCAGACTTCCTATAGTACACCTAGTGTTAATGACCTACAGATGTGTCTTCATATATACACCATAGAGTTCTGGCCATTTTTACCCATATTTGCAAGTTAGTCATGGACCCGTGTTCAGACTCTCTGTGGGCCCCCTCCTCTCTGCAGTGCCATAGACTCTGCACGGGTATGGGACGTTGGGTTGACACAATTTACATCGACAGTCATTAGGTCAACCGTGGAAGGTTGCCATGGGCATTAGGTCGTCATGCACTAGGTCGACATGGGCATTAAGTCGACATGTACTAGGTCAACAGGTGAAAAGGTCGACATGAGTTTTTTTACTTTTTTGGTGTACTTTTCTTTATAAAGTGACAGGGAACATCAATTAGTGCACCGTGTCCCCTCGTATGCACTTGGCACAGGTTACCGTTCCCAACTGTAGTCGACGGTGATCGTAAAGTAGGAAAAAGTTCAAAAATTGAACAAAAAAATTGAAAATCTCATGTCGACCTTATGGCCTGTCGACCTAGTACATGTTGACCCAATGCCCATGTCGACCTAGTGCATGTCGACTTAATGCCCATGTCGACCTTCAGTGGTCAACCTAATGACTGTCGACCTAAGTTTTGTCTACCTAACGACCGTATTCCCTCTGCACATATGCAGGTCTCTAGAAACATGGTGCCTGCCGAGTTCATGGAAACTAATCTCTAGTGCACATGTGCGAGTCTCCTACAACTTGGCAGCCGCCATGTTCCTGGAGACAAATCTAAACGTTTCATGCATGAATCGCCAGGCAAATGGCCCCACACCATTTTATAAGTTAATTTTCCTGCAGCAGTAGCACCAACATGGGACTCCAGAGAGGAAAGTGATTAAACATGGGTGCAGGGTGTGCGATGTGGGCCCATGTGCACTGCACACACTGCACCCCTTATAGAAGGCCTATGGATATACTGTATGTGGACACATCTGTGTAGTGACCCTAGAGCACGGGAGATTTATGAAAGCAGCCCTAATGGGACAGGGTCTGATGTGGAGGTGGAGTCTGTTGAGGGGACGGGATTCATCCACATAGGGTCTGATTCTGAGTTGCGCACAAATGTGGTCTTCTTTGCATCTTTTGCTGCAGTTGCGTCTATGACTTTATGCTAATGATGCCACAGTGCCCTTCCCTGGTGTGCATCCAAATATGCAAGGACTCGATGCCCACTTTTAGTGTCTACAGATGCTGCAATCAGTAGTATATCTACCTTGGATGCAGGGGGTGCAGCTGCTATAGTGCCCCCGCTGCTACCAGGGCCTGCTGCTCCTCCTGCACCCAGTCACAGGCTGCCTCTGAGGCCTGCCACTCCCCCTTCAACCCCGACCACAGGAGGAATGTCCGCCACCGGTAGCACCCCCTGCAGCTGTGTGGAGGATGTGGCATGGGGGTGGGGGGCCTACCTGGCAGACTCTGAGCACTAGCAGAAGAGCAGAATTGCCGCAATTCCTGGTAATTTAGGGGGCATGGCCTAATGCCATCAAGTGCCTGCCCTCATCAGAGATCTCTGTGAGTCTGCTGTAGCATGTAATGTATCTCCTGCTCACTCCCCTTCTCTCTCTCGATCCCTACCCCTGCTCTCTTCCTGACACTCTCTTGCTACACTGTCTCTCCCCTCGCTATTTCTCCCTGACACTATCTCTCCCTCTCTCCTCCTGACACTCTCTCTCTGTGATACTGTCTCTCTCTCTCCCTCTCTCTCTGACACTATCTCTCCCTCCCTGACACTGTTTCTCTCTCTCTGGCACTCTCCCTCTCTCCCCCTGACACAGTCTGTCTACCCCCTCTCTCTCCCTGATACTGTCTCTCTTTCCCTGGCACTGTGTTGCTCTCCCTCCCTCCCTCTCTCTCCCTCCCTCTCCCTGGTACTGTCTCTAGATAGTGTGTGTGTGTGTGTGTGTGTGTGTGTGTGTGTGTGTGTGTGTGTGTGTGTGTCTCTCCCTGACACCCTCTCTCTTTCTCATTTTCTCTCCATCTGTCTCTTCCTGACAGTCTCATTCTCTTGCTCCCTGATGTTTTCTCTCTCTCTTCCCCTCTCACCCCATTTTGTCTCTCTTTCCCTGACCCCTCCCTCTATTTCTAACTCCTCTGTCCCTTTCTCTCTCTCTCTCTCTCTCTCTCTCTCTCTCCCTGATACCCACATTGTCCCTCTCTCACTCCCCTCACTCTCTGTCTCCTGATCCCCTAACGGGCATTGTAGTGACAATGGCATGGGGGAGGGAGGCCCTTTCTAGATTTTACTATGGGGCCCTCAAAGTTCTAGTTACGCCCCTGCCTACAATTATGCTTTGTCCATCTTTAGACGCACCAGTGAAACTTTCACCAGCCCTATGCTAAAGCAATTCAGCATCTCTTTATGCAACCACTATCAGCAACATGCTCACACTATGGGGGGTATTCAATTAGTGCCATTTTTAGGCCGAATTTACATTCGAGCTATGCAATGACCATGCCGTTTTTTCAACCGGCACTGGCAAAAATCAATTCACCACCAATACATGTTTTGGCAAATTCACAGGCGTTTTCACCCATTTTTGTCGCAATTTTCGCCCATGCCGATTCAAAAAAAAGTGAAGCGGCATAGGCAAAAATGGGTTCATAAACAGGCAAAAACACCCGCAATTAAATACCTTGTCCCGAATTAGTGACGTTTTTTCAACAAGTCGAAAAAAATGTCACTTAATTAAATACCGCCCTATGTTACATCTGAGTCTGATTAGCCAACCCCCTGTATCCACACAGGAATGCCCAACACATTTCTTACACATGTACAAACACCATTGCGATGCATGCGACACCATTGCGGTCCATCGCGGACGCAAGTGCCGATGAAAAAGATAAAACACATTGACCCCCACAGGAAAAAACACACACATTGGCCCCTTCTGAAAACAATAAAACAATTTAACTTCCACAGGGAGGAAAAATAAATGAATATTATACCTTTCGGTATTACAATTTGTTTGTTTTGTTTCAAGTTTCCACGGCTGTTTGAAAGGCCCAGGGACACCAAGAGGTTTTATCATTCTTGGCTGTAACATCTATATATTAATTTATTTATACAATTAATGTAGAGTTTGCATATTCCATTGCACTTTCTTTCAAAGTCGGGGAGGGGCAGATTGGGAACTGAATGTGACCCTGGAAATATTTGTAGAAGTGGCCTCACATGGATTGCACCAGAAGAATACCATGTAACTATGGTGGTAGCACCACCCCTCACGTGGCAACAGACACAGGCCCATCGGGGAGCTTCCCTGTGGTTCCTATGCCCAATCCCCCCTGCCTATGTTAGCTCTCCAAATTACACAGTGTGCTGACACCAGCAATCTACTCAATTACTATTTATTTGGTGAGCGCTATCTTTAGGATTGGAATGTTTGCCATCTATAGATAGATGTTGAGTCAAAGAAAAATTGTAGCAATATATGTTGGCTTTCTGTAAAAAATGTACAAGTTATACAGTATCTAGACTCTATGGATATGTCTCAACCGAAACCATAATTCTTCTTGACATATTTCATTATTCTGTTCTAATTATATAGTTTGGTATATTACAAAACCTGAAAGACACCACAACAAGCGGACATTGATTTTTCTTAAAATGAACAATACTATATTGAACAACTGCAGTTAATATTGGCTCAGACAAAGCAGAGGTCAACATACAAAAGTCAATTTATTGATTGCCAAACACAGTTTAGTCTTTCAATTTAATAGCCCCATTTTAACAAAATAATGTGAGGCTGAAGTGCAATCTCTTTTAGCAGAAGCAATTTAATACTGGAGAAATATGCGGAAGGAAAATTACATTTCATAACACACAAATGGGTCAACCTTTTTACGGAAAATAGATTATACAATGCGTTGCATCATAGATAGGGGAGGGCACTGCTATGATAGATTAACTTTTACCAGTGAGCACATAAATATACTGTAATACAAGATGTATTATATGACTCTTACACATTTTCAATAAAATATATAGATTGTAGTAAGAAAAAAAAGTGAAAAAATATTAAAGCCATATTCTCCGTGTACAAGTAGGGATTACTTCTGGTTTATCTTTTTACAGGTTGAGTCTTCCAAATACCAAATGCTTGGGACAAGATGAATTTCCGTATTTTGGATATATGCATACCATAATGAGATATTTTTTGAATGGGACCCTATGAATGGGACCTGGGACCCTTTGAATGGGACGAAATGCATTTGTGTTTCATGTACCTTTTATACACATAGCTTAAATGTAATTTTTATATAATATTTATAAAAATTATGCCCATGAAACTAAGTCTGTGTTCACTGATCCATAAGGCGGCAAAGGTGTCACTATCTCATTCACACCAAATATTTTGGATTTTGGATTTTCAGATATCGGATACTCAACCTGTAATAAATTAACCAACATTTAGGAGTATAAGTTATGCTATTTACTGTTTCTCTGACTGTATGGTCTTACTAATACACCCAGAATGTTCTTGACGCTGAGATCTTCATAACTCATAAGAAAACACTCAGCAACAAACAGTGAATAGAAGTTGCTCTTTAGAGTATCAGTAATAAAACTGCATGAAACATACAGTGCACCAGAAAGGGACAATCTTGCCGATTTCAGTATATAGACATTCTAGCATCACTGAGCAGGAGGTCCAGGATGTGATGAGTAGTGAATTTGCACTAGAAAGTGGAGAGTCACAGGCCCTCATTCTGAGTTGTTCGCTCGCTAGCTGCTTTTAGCAGCAGTGCAAACGCTAAGCCGCCGTCCTCTGGGAGTGTATCTTAGCTTAGCAGAAGTGCGAACAAAAGAATCGCAGCATTGCTACAAAAAAAATTGTGCAGTTTCAGAGTAGCTCGAGACTTATTCCTAGCTAGCAATCACTTCAGACTGTTTAGTTCCTGTTTTGACATCAAGAACACGCCCTGCGTTCGGCCAGCCACGCCTGCATTTTTCCAGGCACGCCTGCGTTTGTATCTGTCACGCCTGCGTTTTTTCACACACTCCCCGAAAACGGTCAGTTACCACCCAGAAACACCCATTTCCTGTCAATCACTCTGCGGTCAGCAGTGCGATTGAAAAGCGTCGCTAGACCTTGTGTGAAACTATGTCAGCTTTTGTGAAAGTATGTCGCGCGTGTGCATTGCGCCCCATATGCATGCGCAGAATTGCCGATTTTTTGCCTGATCGCTGCGCTGCGAACGAAAGCAGCTAGCGATCAACTCTGAATGAGGGCCACAGTGTCAGTGTTGGTTTGCTCAGCACCCTTTGGCACTTGAAAGTCCTGCACTTGCTCCAGTGCTCCCGCTGTTCTCTGCAATAGATAGTTGGAATGGCACCCCCATGTGGCAGAAAAAAATATGGGTGCTACTGCTACAGTATATCAGCAAACCTCCCAACTTTTCTGATTTTCGCGGGACAGTCCTGTTTTTTCGGGACTGTCCCACCCGCGGGCCACAGTGTCCTGCGGTGGGTGAAGGGGCAGTTGGGAGGCTCCTGACACTCTGCTCTGCCTAACAGAACAGTGGTGAATAGACGCTGTGCGTATGTACACAGTGGCTATTCACAGAAGACAGAGGGACTGGGGGCATGGCCAGCTGCGAACAGAGCTTGCAGATGCATTATCCGCTAAGTCACACCCACTTTCACCAAAGCCATGCCCTCTTTTCGGGCACAATAGTTCCGACTTCACCTTCCTCAACATTGGGAGGTATGTATCAGTGTAAATAGGGGAGAAGTGGACCAGTAAAGGATTTGCCCATAGCAACCAATCTGCTTAATAGATTTCCTCCAAAATTTGGTACAGACGGGCTAGTACAGTGGGATAATCTGTAATAAGAATGTATGGAAGGCTTCCAGTTGTTGTGATTTAACAACAGACACACATTTTTATTATATATATATATATATATATATATATATATAGAGAGAGAGAGAGAGAGAGAGAGAGAGAGATTTGGCACTTACACATGTTTCTTATGCTGGGTACACATTGGTAGATATATCTGCAGATCAATTGATCTGCAGATATATCTACAGATAGACCGGTCAGTGTGTACATACCCGATCCGTCGGGACTGACGTCACAAACTGGATGGGTGTTTACATGCGCACACCCAGTTCAGTTTTCAGTCACTGCCGGTGTCTGCAGCAATGGTACGGGTGGTCGGCTAAGTGCCCGTACACACAGCACGAAGTGCCAATATATCGTTAGATATATTGTCCGTCGGCTTTGCTGCAGGGCCGATGTGATATGTCTGTCAACGAAGGTGTTCACAGACATATCACTTGTACACACAGGCTGATGGACCACAAATATATCGGCCGGTCAATAGATACATCGGCCAGTGTATACACACCATTAGATGCATCTGGCTGGGTTGCAGACCCAGTGTTCCACCAGTATGGGAACACAGTAATCCATAAAATTAGAACACAGTTACCAGGGCTTCTTCCAATTTAGAGTTTTGTATTACTCACAACATCAGTATGACATAACAAGTCAACGTTTCAGCCAAGACAATGGTCTTTCTCAAGACAGCACCGCCACAGTTAGGAGCAGGTGGAGTCTTTTTTGTGGCGTTATATGTATAAGTGGCACCAGGGGTGATGAGGGAGGGGGGGGGGGGGAGGTACTATTTATCCAGGCCCAGGACTGATGAAAAAAATACTCATCTAAAACCAAAACCCATGAGGCGGTTTTGGCAAAACCAAATCCAAAATCTGATGATGATTTAGAACCAAAACCAATAAAAATGGTCTGGCGCACATCTATTTTCATAAATAAATTCTATATCTTTAAAGGCCAACGCTGCTCTTCACCTCTATGGGGGAAATTCAAGTGTTTTGCAAGTTGGCGGCCACTAGATGTCACCCAACAGAACAATTCAATTGTTGCTTCATCAGGGCTGCTGGTGCTGACATTACTGTTATGCTGTTCTGTCATTTTGACGGGCTGGTAACTGGTAAATAAATAATACATTTATCTATATCAGATTACTATGGGAATACATTATAAAAACTTTTACTCACTCCGCTGAAAAAAGAAACCTCCACAGAGAAATATTGCATGTGATCCATGGTATTAATGTGGACTCATTTATGCTTTTCAGGCAATACGCAGAAATACAAGCTATTATTTATTTTGAAAGCTCGAGATATAACACAAGTCAGATTTCACAAATCCTCTTCAAAATATCCGCTGTGGTTGTGGTTTATGTCTGGAATGGTACATGCAGCACAAAAATTGATCCTTAATCTGCAGGTCAGTTCATAATCATATGGGTCACGGTAAAGGGTTTTCCCTTTTCCAGAACAAAGGATTTTCTGACTCACACATACAGAAAATGCTGTTAAAAGAATGACAAAGAAAACTTGGATGGAGAAATCAAGCATGGTTCAACCTGTGTTTGTAAACGGGATCCATCTGCTTCTACTTTTACAGTTTTGATATAAAGGAAATGCCACAGGCAGATTTTGTTGTTTTGAAGCCTGTGGCATGTGCCAGGGTCTATCAGTGTATATCATTCCCAAAGAAAATAAAAATGTCAAATAATTACGAACAGTTTGAGAAGGCCAAGAACACATCACAGGCTAAGGCTTCACACAGGCAACATGTATGGAAACTCTTCTACTAAATCTACAATATACACCACTGCAAAACATTTCATCGGAATGACCCAAGCAGTCAAGGTTTTAGGTATATCCATGGCTCAGCACAGATGGTTAAATCAAATTGACTAAGGTGCTAATTAAGTCACCTGTGGCCAAGCATGGATACATTTAAAACCAGGACCGTTGGGGTGCCTTGAAGGCCGCGTTTGGGAAGCTCTGGAATAAACCAAGAGGTTCCTTACTTGAATCTGTGAGAGACAGGACTGAGACTTTTTTGACAGACTATGCAGTCTAGCTACCCAAGTGTAGCTGGTGGTGAAGAAATGAATGGGTCTAGGCTGTTTGTTGTTTTAATTTCATTTATGCTGTCAGTAAAGCAACCATTTCACTAACTTACTGGAAAGCTGTGTTTAGACCCTAATTAAGCACATAGGCACTGCACCAATACACCTCTCTACCTAGTTAATTATCAAAGATCATCACAATATATAGATATATAGATAGATCAGTTTAACTGATGCAGACTAAAACTGTATAATGTAGGCTGGTCAAAAAAACAAACTTAAACCCAATAGTGGTCTATATCCATGATGAAATGTGATATGAAACGCTGCGTTAGAAATCCAGTACTTTGAGTGTTGTTGTCTCTTCCTCCTGGGATTTAGTGAATTATATTATATGCTTGTCTATTTTTATTCCAATGTATGGGTTTTTAATCCTCTCTTTATTGCAAAAAAAAAAATATTTTGAATTACTACACTACGATCTCACAAGGAGTTGTTGGTGCTGGGATTTCTTTCAGAATTACAGCTATTGTCTAATTGGTAGAGTCCTTCATAGCCTAACTGCTCTAACTACCACAGTCTGTCGAGTGGAAGTACTCACAATGTATGACATTTATTAAGTTCAAATTATTTGAAAGAGAGAGAGCGAGTGATAGAGTGAGAGAGAGCGAGAGAGAGAGAAAGAGAGAGATAGTACCATATTAAAGGGAGAGGTAAGTATAGGAGGAAAAGGATAAGTGTTAATGATACTTATCATAAGGGACATCCAAAAAGAATACATTTAAAATATCGTATGTGGGGGAGGGGGGAACGATCTGTAGAAATACTATTTAAGTAACATTGAATAATCTTGTAATGCAATATGCTCTAGATTACTGGTCCAGCTAGACAGAAGAACCAAGAAATGCTCAGAATCAGATAAGTATTAGTATTTGCTCTTACATTAAAATACTAAAGGAGCAATTACTACATTATGTTGGGTGGATCTCTGACTCATCAAATCTAGACTGTTCATCATAGACATAACACAGTAAGTTATATTCTCCATGCATGTGATGTCCCTACAAAAAGTTTAAAGGTAAGAATAGAGGGAGGGTTGTGTTGGGTACTCCGGTTTCCTCCCACAATCCAAAAATATACTGGTAGGTCAATTGGATCCCAACAAAATTAACCCTAGTATGAATGTGTGTGCGTGTACATGTGGTAGGGAATATAGATTGTAAGCTCCACTGGGGCAGGGACCGATGTGAATGGCCAAATATTCTCTGTAAAGCGCTGAGGAATATGTGTGTGCTATATAAATAACTGGTAATAATAATAATAATAATAAATGTTTCTCAGTGTGATAATGGCAAATAACACGGAAGGGATCATTACAGAAACCATTTGATTTCGAAGTACTGGTTCAGAACCATAGAAGAGAGAGTTTGGAGATTAAAGATGGTTTTCATTTCTGCTTTGGCTAAATTGGTGTCCAGATTACGGTTTTTCCAAGTGGCTTTTATGTTGATGAGACTGGCAAAATACAGTATGGAATTGGTAGAGCATTGATGTTTTTCCCTGAAGTGTTCTGACAGGTAATGTGTGGTCAGTCCCTTTCGGATATTCCGCAAGTGTTCCCCTATGCCGGTCTTGAGAGCTCTGGACGTTTTGCTGACATATGATTTTCCACATTTACAGGTAACTAGGTAAACAACATTGCAGGTGTTGCATGTAATGGAGTCTCGTATTTTGACCTGGATCCCATTAACGGTCACCTCAGTATATTTTCAGATTTGATGTTTCTACACCCAAGGCATGTGCCATAATGATGAAAGCCGGCAGTCTTTATTGGGTTGGATGTTTTGAAAGGTAATTCACTTCTGACTAGATGGTTTTTCAAGTTAGGCGCTTTGCGATAGATGAATTTAGCCATTGGAGGAATTATGTGTTTCAATACGGGGTCGCCCATCAGTATATGCCAATGCTTTTTTATGATTCTTTTGAAATGATTTATGATCCGAATCATAACCTGAGAGAAAGGCCCATTGTATATCCTTTGATGTTGAAGAATGTGATTTACCTTGATCGTCAATTAATGTGGTTCTATCGATGGCCCTAGTCTGTAGTATGGCTGTTTCGATAACTTCAGAATTGTACCCCTTTTTCAAAAAGGATTTTTTTAAATGTTGGTGGTACCTCTTTTTTGAAGGAAGTAATCATCATTGGTAAGAAGAAGTTATTAATCAGAATGAAATTAATGGACCCCAAAATTAACGATTTTTTCTCCTCACTTTCTGTGGTCTGATCTAAGAAGCACTTAATGGCTTTGGTTCCATTGTCGTGATCGATGACCATGTATAAGGATGTAATGTCGGCTGTGATAATATATGTGTTTCTATTCCAACTGATTGCCTGAATCTTTTTGATAGCATCCCTTGTGTCTTTTATGAAGGACGGTGTTCCCACTACTGTGGGTTGAAGTAGGTGGTCTACCATTGCTGAGAGGTCTGAAGTAAGACTCCCTGTGCCTGTGATTATCGGACGTCCTGGTGGCGCTGTTAGACTTTTGTGCACTTTGGGTAGTACATAGATGGTAGACGTGACTGGATTCTCAATGTTCAGATATTCAAATTCTTCACGAGATATCACTCCTGTTTCCAGATGCTTTTCCAATAATTTGACAAAGCTATTCTTAATTTGTGCAGATGGATCACTTTTAAGTTTCTGGTATGTGGTGGTGTCTGATAATTGTCTCGTAATTTCTTTCAAATAGTCCTCCGTGTCAAAGATTGCAACTCCACCTCCCTTATCATAGGGCTTTATGAAAATGGTTTCATCGTTGCTTGTCACTCTTTTTTGGTAAGATTCCAGTGTTGTTTATTTTTCCTATTTCCTATTTTTCTGAACTCCTCCATCGTTAGTTTTTGGAATGTGTCTATGAAACTCTCGTTGACATGGGCCGATAGGAGAAATCACCCCCACTTTTTCCTGCTTCATAAATTTAGAAGAGTTTGTAACTTTATCCTAGCAACATGGGGCAGTGATTTATTTGTCCTGCACGTAGCAGTCAAAGATAAGGATACAATGGATAAAAGATCTTATGATGATCTGACTAAACTGTATGGTAGGCCAGGGGTGCAGAGAGGGTTCAAAAATCCCAGGTCATACTCAAGCAGTTGGGAAGCATGTGCAACTGAACCTAGGATTTTTAACGTGGCATGACGACATCCCAATACACTTGACCACCATGGGATTTTTTGCAGTCCCTGTACTTAGGGAAGTAACAGCATGCAAAATCTTAGCCTTGATTCCAACTGTAAGTTTAAGGTTAGATTGTGGTCAAGCACAGTCATATCTATCATAGAGCAGGTTTAATGAATACTTGAATTAAATATATATTCTCTAGTTAAGGATTTTTTGACTCACTAAGTATTATAAAAGAGGTGGGGTTTTCTAAAAATAAAAAATCCAAAAGTCTTACATTTCTGATCTATCAGTAAATCAGGACACTGGGAATATTTATAGATTTATATTCAAAACTATGTTAAAGTTTTCAAGCATCATTATTTTCCTAACATGGGAGAGTATTTTTATTTATTTTTTCTTGAGAAAAAAGCCTTTAATTTTGCATAGGGGAGAACAAAAAACAATTGTAACTACTTTTTATGTGCTTGTACTTTTCAGTTTTTTACTTCCAGGATTGACAATGTTTTCACTGATAATATATAAATACATATAATTTATTTGAACTATTTCACTGTTCATGATCTGATAACATTTTACAGGTGGCCTAGAAGCGTTGACTCTTAGTATTCGCCAATAAGATATAGAATTGGAGACTCCAAATTGCAGATGACTTTTAACTAAAGGCTTTCTAGAATAATTATGCTATATAATTAAAAGAATACTAGTATCCTCATCTATGTTTTATGCTTCTGAAAACGTCCAATAGTAAAAATTCATTTTTGAGCCAAAATTACATAAAAAAACTATTCTGCAGCAAAAACTATATACAGTAATAGCACAATATAATATACAAAATACCTACTAAATAAAAAGGTCAAGGCTAATTTTAATTTATTTTGGTGTATGGTCATGAAACAGCCAAAACACAGGAAACGCAATATCATATATAAAAATATTAGATAAAATTTTAATCCTATTTTCATACAAATTCTGTTACTGCAGAATTGTATGCTTAAGTTTTATCTGCAAATTTATTCTGTGAATTCTTATGTTTATATGGGATTTATGAACTTAATTATTTGGATTGTATGTCATGCTTCTATTTTAATATGTACTTTTTTGCTATCATGAAAGCAGCATTTTAGGCTAATCTTTGGTACTCCCACTCACATAGACCTTTCTGATATTGAAATCTTAAATATATAGATTTTTAAACTTTTTTCGTAAACATTATAAGTTGTTTTGGTAAAAAAAAAAAACTAAAATAAATAACTGTTTACAACTTTGCTCCAAAACTTGACAATTTCAAAAAATATATCATTAATTTAATAAAAAATTAAAACGACAAATGGTATTTGTAATTGTATCTACACCAAAGCATTTGCGCACTGGCCATGGATGATTTGACATTAGTTAATGACAGTAAAATTGAATGTAGACCAATTAAAAGAGAATTAATAAACATGTTGAAACAATTCAGGATTTCTTTATGCTTGTGAAGAGAAGCATAGAAATTATAATGTTAGAAATATTAATTATGTTTTAGATCAGAATAGTGACTGGTCAGACCAGGAACACATTGTTGCAGTCATTTAGCATAAAATGTATTAAGCTATCCGCTGAGAATTTCTATACCTTGGAAAAATGTATTAAAACTTAAAATTAATAAAACCTTAATCAGCAACACTTACCATATGCAAAAATAAAACAACAACACAGAGACTTGATTTTGGTGAATTATTTGTCACAGTTTATTGAAATAATAAATTAGAATTGCGACGATTAAGTTAAAGTGGCAACAGAAGCATTTACCAATGAGCTGCACCATCCAGTGATCATGCGACACTTGCTGCTGGTTTAGTCTATCTCCACTAGCTTGGCTCCAATACCAAGATTGTGACACAAGCGACACAACTGCCAAATACCTGTACTAATGCCTGTGTTATTTGTATCTGCTGTTGATGGTGCTTTTCCTCCACAGCAAGGTACATTAACCCAACATAAGCCTGACCCAGGTTGATGCGTTTTCACACAAAAACTTGAGTTTTAGGGGATATTCAATTACAGTCGGAGATTCCGACAGGGCGAAAAGATGGCACTTTCTGCCGATAAATCGGAACTTTCTGACACTTCAATATTCAATTGAAGTGCCGTTCTTCTGCCCTGTCGAAATTCCGACAAGTTGAAAAACACATGGATGAATCTCTGCTCATCCATGTTTGTTTGACCCCGCCGCGGTCGAAAACGGTCTGTTTGCACCCATTTATTTTCGCCCATATGATAGGGTGGAAATGAATGGGAGGGGAAACAAATGGACTGATAAGGTGGTTAAAATGCATTTCTGGTCCTGTTCTTTGTTTTATATGTAGCCTCTGTTATCCTGCAATAGTTCTTGAATTCTAAGGGTATGAACATCTTGGCTAGAGAAAAAAAATACCTGAATAATAGTTTATTGTGTTTGCTAATTGTATGTTTTATCAGCAAAGCTTTCTGAAGAGAAAAAGTGGAGAAGTTGCCCATAGCAACCAATCAAATTCTAGTTATCATTTATATAGTACAGTTTATTAAACTAAGTATTTTCTCTGACTCTAAATAGGGTATTTTAAAACCACTATATAATTTTATAATATCTCTGTTGGGCAATACACATTACTCAGTAATGAGCAATTTGTAAATAAGAGGATGTCCTCAGGCAGACTTGTCTGCTAAACGCGTCGCAGCTACAAAATTAGTAAAACTTTTTTATTTTCGTTGCCTGTTCCTAATGTTTTTATATATACGTCAAAACTTCTTTTTATGATGGTACTTTATGCCATTAAATATCCATTCTAGGAGTTAAAATATCTCTGGGTCACTGTGGTATTTCATATAGGAGGGTAGTTCAATAGGTAAGGGGACAAGACCTCTCGTGTGTAATGTTCTTTATTCTCAACATCAGTTGTACTATGGCGTGGCTGGTGGAAACATGGTCAGCCCTGCGTAGTGTGATCAGATTCTCTGCTTAAAAGGCCCATCAACAGCTGAAATTCATCACCAACTTGTTGAGGTGTACGGTGATACCGTCATGTCACAGAAACAGGTTTGAGTTTGGCGCCCTGCCTTTTATAACAAACTTGGCTGGCTGGATTGCTGCTCATCTTCAACGTCTGTCCTGCCATTTTCAAAGTTCACCAAAGACAAACCTGTTTCTGTGACTTGATGTTATCAGTGTACATCTTGACAAGTTGGCGATTAATTTCAGCTGCTATTGTGCCCCTTAGACACAGAAATATGATCACACTATGCACCTCAATGTGGGCCAAGTTTCTGCCGGCCTGCCATCTTACAGCTGATGTTAGGACAGTATGACTGATTTGAGGTGCAGTCTAATGGCCATGAAGGGAAGCATTGGTCTACCTGCTCTGGCCTGGTGGGAAATTAGAATGAAATAGAAAACATTACATACGTAAAAGGTCTTGTTCCCTTTTTCCTATTGAACTACCCTTGTATATGTTAACCCTTCTCCTTATCCCTCCCCCTAACCCTAACCATCACTACCCACAGCCTAACCCTAGTCCTCCCCTCCCACAGTCTAACCGTAACCCTCTCCTTCTGCAGCCTAACTCTAACCCTCCCCTCCCCCAGCCTAAACCTAACCCTCCCCTAGTACCTAACCCCAGGGACGTGGAGGCAGGGGAGGCAGTGCCTCCCCTGTGATTAATTATTAAAATAATATAAAGAAGATACTTATGACACATATTCTGTGTCATAAGTATATTCTTTATGTAATTCTAATAATTTTTCTGGTTGAAATGTGTTTGGGAGGCACTGATAGCAGTGCCTCCCAAACATAATGGAAACGGGACTGAGCTGGGGGGCGGGACCAAGCTTGGGCTGTAAAAGCCCATTCAAATAGATAGGTAAAGCGGCACATATACAAGTGCCTCGCTGACAGGGACACCACCCCCATGTCAGCGAGGCACCTGTGATTGGACAGCGGATCCAGTGCTGGATCTGCTGTCCAATCCCACACATGCGGCGCTGGAGGCGGCGGGTCCCGGCGGCGAGTGGCGCTGGAGGTAGGCGGGAGTGCGGCTCTTCCCCGACCTCCTACGTCTTCCTGCTGATCAAAGCGTCGTGGTGTGCGGCTCTCCCCCTCCTTCACCCTCCCGCTGACCGGAGCGGCTCTCTCTCCTCCGGTGCGGTTCTCCCCAGCAGGTAATGTTTGTGTGTGTTGTGTGTCCAGCCAGCAGCAGCAGATGGGGGAGGGGGGGGGGGTCGTCCAGCAGCAGCAGAGGTAGTGTGTGTTTGTGTGTGTGTCCGTCCAGCAGCAGCAGGTGTGTGTGGGGGCAGGGGGGGGTGTCCAGCAGCATCAGAGGTAGTGTTTGTTTGTGTTGTGTGTGTGTCCAGCAGCAGCAGCAGCAGATGGGGGGGGGGGGGTACAGCAGCATCAGAGGTAGTGTTTGTGTGTGTTGTGTGTCCAGCCAGCAGCAGCAGATGGGGGAAGGGGGGGGGGGTCGTCCAGCAGCAGAGGTAGTGTGTGTTTGTGTGTGTGTCCGTCCAGCAGCAGCAGGTGTGTGTGGGGGCAGGGGGGGGGGTGTCCAGCAGCATCAGAGGTAGTGTTTGTTTGTGTTGTGTGTGTGTCCAGCAGCAGCAGCAGATGGGAGGGGGGGGGGGTACAGCAGCATCAGAGGTAGTGTTTGTGTGTGTTGTGTGTGTGTCCAGCAGCAGCAGGTAGGGGGGGGGGGGGGGGTCATCCAGCAGCAGCAGCAGAGGTAGTGTGTGTGTGTGTGTGTGTGTGTGTGTGTGTGTGTGTGTCCAGCAGCAGCAGCAGCTGGTGTGTGTGGGGGGGTGTCCAGCAGCAGCAGGTAGGGGGGAGGGGGTGTGTGTGCAGCAGCATGTGTGTGTGTGTGTGTGTGTGTGTGTGTGTGTGTGTGTGTGTGTGTGCAGCAGCAGGTAGGGGGGTGTGTGTGTGTGTGTGGGTCTCGTGCGACTCTCCCCAGCAGCAGGTAGGGGGTGTGTGTGTGTCCTACCAGCTCAATATCTTTTCCCCGTATTGAATTAACCCCCCGCCTGCCACGCTGTCACTTGCACCTGTTACACGTGACTTCTGCACGATACCTGCTCTCATAGGTAGCCTGTTGGTCCACTGCGGGCACCGTATATACGAACGTATGGGACCCATCACCTCCGATCATTAAACGATGGCACATATGCCTGGAGGTGACAGGTCCTGTACGCTCGTACATACGGTGCCCGTGGTGGAACAACAGGCTACCTATGACAGCAGGTACCGTGCCGAAGAAGTCACGTGTAACAGGAGATGCAGAAGCAACTGACAGCGCAGTAGGCTGAGGATTAATAGAACATACGGGGAAAAGACATCGGGCCGGTAACAGGTTTTACTGCTATATTACTGCTTAGTACATCCCGCCCTCACACTCTCTCTCTCTCTCTCTCTCTCTCTCTCTCTCTCTCTCTCCCTCTCTCTCTCTCTCTCTCTCAGTTTGTAAGTATAATGTTAATTTTTGCAGGAACCCCTACCCTATTGGATTCTACTGGACAAGTGGACGTGACCGGCGTGGGATGTAGGTAAGTAATCTGTCTCTCATTTTTACAGGTACCCCTATTGGATTCTACTGGACAAGTGGACGTGACCGGCGTGGGATGTAGGTAAGTATGTGTGAGTGTGTAAGTGTGTTTTAATAAATCTTTACTTTCACAGTGTGTGAGTTGTGTTTTTATTTGGGTATTTTTTTTGTTGTAGAATTACAGGTACCAGCGGGCCCGTTATTTCCCCGCATGTTGGTACTTGAAGTTCTCCAAGTACCAGCAAGCGGGGGAGGCTTGATGGGCCTTGTAGTTCCACAACAAAAAACAATATTCTTTTTTTTACACACATGACTATCAGCCCGGCACCCACCGCCCAGGGGTGCTGGGGACAGCCTCGGGCTTCACCACTGGCCCTTGGGTGCCTGGAGGGGAGGTGACCCCTTGATTTAAGGGGTCCCCACTCCTCCAGGGAACCCCGGCCAGGGGTGACTAGTTGGGGGGGTAATGCCACGGCCGCAGGGACCTACATAAATGTGTCCCCCGGCTGTGGCATTATGTCCCTGGCTAGTGGAGCCCGGTGCTGGTTTTAAAAATACGGGGGACCCCTACATCTTTTGTTCCCCGTATTTTTGGAACCAGGACCGGACTAAGAGCCTGGTGCTGGTTGTCTAAATACGGGGAACCCCTGTCCAATTTTTCCCCAGTATTTAAACAACCAGGACCGGCTCAAAGAGCCCGAGGCTGGTTATACTTAGGAGGGGGGACCTCACGCATTTTTTTTTTAAATTTTTTAACCTATTCAGACCCTTCTCCATTAAGTTAATGGAAGCCCTGGACAAAAAAATTGCATTCATGCCCTCCTCCCACTTCCTTCCTAGTCCCAAACACTATTTTTATTTATTTTACCTATAAAAATGTACAATATACAACAAGTATGATGAGCAGGCAGGCAGCGGGCATTGGCGGCATCGGACTGAGATGCAAATTAGTGGCGGAGGGCTGGGTCAGTTGATGATGGGTGAGTTTGTAAGCCATTGGCGGTGGCAGCGGGCATTGGCTCGGAGGCGGTAGGGGTCATCGGCAGGATGCAGCGTACATTATGGCTGTAGTGCCTCACCAGCCACTGACCTCACCGCATGCCACTGCCTAACCCTAACCCTCCTCTCATGCTGCCTAACCCTAACCCTCCCCAGTATACGTACAATCGGATACTGACTGTTGGGATTCCAACATCAGGCTTCTGAGCGGTGTCAGGATTCCGGTGCCGGTTTTCTGACCGCTGGCATCTTGACCATCAGGAGGCCCACTACATCGCCACTATATATGTGTCCAATTGTATTTACTTTGGGAAATATACTCCACAAGTGCCTGATGGGGCTTGTGATCAGGTGGCTGGCAGTCTGGATCCTGGCGGTCACCATACCGGTATCCTCACTGCCAGATTGCCGGCGTGGGGGGAGGGGGGAGCACAACTAAGTCCTTTGCAGGCTTGGTGGCTCACTGTTTCTATTCACACTCTATGGGTGACGAGTGGGAACAGTCCTTATTAGTCGGCAGGCCGACTGTCGGAATTTCCAGTGGTCGGGATTCTGGTGTCGGTGTAATGATGGGCGGGATCCCGACTGCTGGTAACATGATTACATCCCCCTGAGGGCAGGTAATGCATGAAT
Source organism: Pseudophryne corroboree (assembly GCF_028390025.1). Classification (NCBI taxonomy): domain Eukaryota; kingdom Metazoa; phylum Chordata; class Amphibia; order Anura; family Myobatrachidae; genus Pseudophryne; species Pseudophryne corroboree. Next base: position 98,119,562 of record NC_086447.1, on the reverse strand, counting down.
TGTGGCATCACTGACTAGCTCTGCATATTGAGATCAATATCATTCCGAACAGCCTAAGTACTTTATAAATAAACCATACAGCGGCTGCACAGAAGATAATCTCAAGAAATAAGTATGTGTGTTCAGAATAATTAGTACTGAATGCCATATATAATAAGTTAATGAACAAAGGGCGCCTGATAGTGCATAAATATGTTTTAGGAATTTATTCCAACAGTTACCACACATAAGGATAAAATGACGTACCACATGCGGCGGTTCAACCACCGTAAGTATCACCGTTTGTATGAGTGAGTTTAGATGGACCGCATATATTCATTTGGGGTTAATATGGTCCTTACATATAAATGTAGGGCTCAACATGCAAGTCTCCCAGACAAAAGATATATAACAGCAGGATTTCAGTATGAATGCCACAAGCTCATATATCCTAAATGTGAATCCACATGCTCCACTTTAACTGATACATCTACAGTATGTCTTGAATAGCTAAGATCATGAATTTAAGATCCCACTAGATACTGAATGTGATACAATCTGAGCTCCTACAGCAGATGATAAATCTCAATGAGACACCCTGAAGTGTGATATTACTATTAGGGACCCATCCCTATCCCACTGCATATGACAAAAATACTTATCTAAGGATTTGTATAGGTAAGGGACAGGTGTATAATCGCCCCATACAAGGAACACAAGTAACAGAGAGGTTTTAAAATCCCCCGACACATGGGATATATATGAAAATTGTGCCTTATTAATAGAGTTTAGGTCACACTATGTAAATGCACTGAATCAGCTATTAGACTTACATCTTTGTGAAGGATGAATAGTTATGGTGGAATACAGTGTTTTCTATCACTCCATGTAGAGAATAGAATAAACTGACGCAACAGAGAATATATAGCTATTTGCTGGCATATTGAGTCAGATAGATATGAACTTTGAATGAATGTGGCTCATAGCAGCTCTACAATATTAAATACAAGGGCTGGTATGAAGCTTATACAGAGTGAACACCAAGGGGTATATTTACTAAGTTCCCGATTTTGACCGAGTTTGTTTGTTTTTTCAAAGAGTCATCTCGGGAATTTACTAAACACACATCTCTGCAGTGATGAGGGCATTCGTATTTGTTTTCACGGCAGAGTTCACAAATGTGAATGAATACACCATCGGTCAAACATGCCTATTATTTTATACAATGCAGTAATTTACTAAGAATTCGTATTCACAATCACTGCCGGCAATAGCCAAACACTGCCGGTAAATCATAGAATTTGTAAAAAAAAACAGCTTTTATAATATAGACCTGCTTTTTTATTCGTATTCTGATAGGCATGCACGGATCAGTGAGATAGGTAGGTATCAGTGGGTAGGGGTGTGAAAGTGTGAAAAATCAAAGAAAGAAATTGTGTGGGATCCCCCCTCCTATGCGTAACCAGCCTCGGGCCCTTTGAGCCGGTCCTGGTTGTAAAGATACAGGGGGGAAAAAATGCATAGGGTACCCCCATATTTAAACAACCAGCACCAGGCTCTGCGTCCGGTACTGGTTCAAAAAAATACGGGGGGGCCCTTATTTCCCCGCATGCTGGTACTTGTGGTTCTCCAAGTACCAGCTTGCGGGGAAGGCTTGCTGGGACTTGTAGTTCTACTACAAAAAAACAATATTCTTTATTTTTACACAAAGGCTATCAGCCTCCCATCCACCGCCCACGGATGGGGGGGGCAGCCTCGGGCTTCACCCCTGGTCCTTGGGTGCCTGGAGGGGGGGACCCCTTGATTTAAGGGGTCCCCACTCCTCCAGGGAACCCCGGCCAGGGGTGACTAGTTGGTGGGGTAATGCCATGGCCACAGGGACCTATATGAAAGTGTCCCCCCGGCTGTGGCATTATCTCTCTGGCTAGTGGAGCCTAGTGCTGGTTTAAAAAATACGGGGGTATTTTTTGAACCAGGATCAGATGCAGAGCCCGGTGCTGGCTGTTCAAATATGGGGGGACCCTATGCATTTTTCCCCTGTATTTTTACTACCAGGACCGGTTCAAAGAGCCTGAGGCTGGTTATGCTTAGGAGGGGGGACTCCACGCAATTTTTTGTAATTTTTTTTAACCCTTAAAACATTTATCATAATGCACACAATGAAGCCCTGTACGGATCTCACTTCAATGTGTTATGTCCGGCAGTGTTTTACTAATCACTCCCATAAAACACTGCCCGACAATACGAATCACAGCGACATCGGAAAATACAAAAGAAGACAACTCGGCAGCTTAGTAAATTACATGCAATTTATTAAAAAAGTTGCAAAAAAACATGACCGATACAATTCGAGATTAAACTCCCACCAAATCGACACAAATACGAATCTTAGTAAATATACCTCCAAGAGCTGAATAAACCCAGAGCTGTGAATTTCAGGTCAGCTGCAGTTACCTTGTAACATTAGAGGAGCATATACAGTAGATGAACTGTTACAATTCATAAGTTACATTATTCTTCTTATTTATTTTATTTATATTTCACTTGCAAGAGCCCTATCATAGGGCATACCTGTAGAACCAGATATTAAAGTAAAGCTATATGAGCAATGAATAGCATTTACTGCATGAAATTGGGGTGTTGATACCTTTTTAAGGCATATCTAGTGAAAGTTGTTTTTACATTTAGTAAGAAGGGATAAAGTGCATCCTCTCGGTAACTGATTCCCTTTTTATTTGGTCCATTTGTATATACAGTGTCCAGTCAGGATCCCGGCGGTCAGAATTCCGGAAGTCGGAATACAGATGCCGGAATCCCAACACTATTCGGAATCCTGACACCGGCATCCCGACTGACAGGAACCCCCCGAATAAGAGTGTGCCAGAGTGTGTAGGCCACGGGGGAGGGGGGGGGGGGCAGAGGTTAGGTTTAGGCTATGGGGGTAGCATTAGGGTTAGGCTGCATGAAAGGGGGGGGGGGGTTAGGTTTAGGCACCTCCAGGGAGGGTTAGGCTGCATGGGAAGAGGGGTTAGGTTTAGCCTGTGGGGAGGGTTAGGCTGCATGGAAGGGTTAGGTTTCGCCTTCAGGGGGGAGGGGATATGTTTAGGCACCACTGGGGAGCGTTATGGTTAGGATGCGGGGAGGAGGGTTAGGCTTAGGTTGCGGGGAGGGGGCTTAGGCTTGGCACCACTGGGGAGGGATAGGGTCAGGCTGCGGGGGGGATGGTTAGGTTTAGGCTGCAGGGAGGGGGGTTAGGTTTAGGCACCACTGGGGAGGCTTAGGGTTAGGCTGCAGAGGAGGGAGGATTAAGGTTAGGCTGCTGGAAGGAAGAGTTAGGGGGGCATTGGGTGAAGGTAAGTATACTTACCTTCTTAACATCAGGATGCCACAGTCGGTATTCTGATCTTAAGCATCCCAACCAGGAAAAGGGGCGTGGCCTAATACAGGGGGCGTGGTCAGTTACGCCCCCTGTACATTGCTAGTGCCGCTTGAATGCTGAGCGGTGCGCGATGACGTCATCGCGCACCACACAGCAAAAGGTCCTCTCCACGAAGGGAAACTAGACGCATAGCGTCTAGTTCCCTTCACAGGAGGCGGACGGGGACGGCAGCGGAGGCGGACGGGGGACACAGCGGGCAGCAGTGGCGGATCTTGCCACGGTGCGGCGCCTTCCGGATGGCGCCAGCGCCCTCCGGAAGGCGGCGCCCCGGGCAAAAGTCCTGCTTGCCCGTGGCAAGATCCGCTACTGATCCCAACCCATATACTATATGCATGAATCAGTGGGTAACACCAGAAGAATACATCCAGGTGTGAATACAATAACACCCTGTTTGTGATTCATATCTGTAAGGACCCTTATCGGAAATATTTATTTACATTATTCTTGGTGTGAGATGTCTTTCCATTGTCTATAATGCATATACATGAAAGACTGATTCTGTTTGGTATCCTAAAAAGGTCTACAGTAAATAGGTCGGCCACTAATGGTTGACATGCATTATGCCGACAGGGTCAAAATGTTGCCTGTCAAAAGGTCGACATGGTCAAAAGGTCGACACATGTTTTTAAGTTGTTTTTTTTTACAATTTTACAACTTTTGCTGCATTTACTATCCATGTCACAGACTATTACCTCTAACAACCTTGTGGCAAGCGGAGCGATCCACCGAGCTCGAAAAGGTTTTTTGGTTTGTAACTCTTTCACCAGTCTTTATTACTAATACCGCTTTCAGATTGCAAATGCCGGGTCACAACCGAAAATTGGAAACAGGTCCTTCCCGGGGAAAACCCGGCATTGGACTCTGAGAACTGGCTTCGAGGGCGGGACCATGGTGCCATCCGGGGCGGGTGTGGAGGCAGCAGTGGGAGATGAGATCATCTGCCCGCTGCCTCTCCCTATGCTGTGAATGGGTACCGGGTTGCATCGACCATGTGCCTTCCAGTTATAACCCAGGAATAACCTTTCTTTATTCCAGGGTTGAATTACCGGGTCAGGCGTCTCGGGAATTTGTGAGTGACCCTTTCAGACCGCACAGCGACCCGACAATATACCGGGTAATTTGTGCATTCTGAAAGGGGTATAAATTTTAGAAAATCTATTAGTACCAAAACCAAAAAACAATCGGTGCATTAAATCTTGAAGCAAAATCTCCAAAACGTTGGCAATTTAGTCAATACAGACGGTACCACATTTGGCACTATGACTGACAATGCTAATCAGTTAAATCAAAAACTGAGACTATGACTGTAATGTCTCTTTAATTATTTTAATTGAGAAAATATTTTCCTTTTTTGTATTAGGTGACACAAGTAACGTTGTAGCATAGTAGTAAAGCATATGAGATTGCGTACTCTGGAGATGGGGAGTTTGGCCACTGGATTCCTTTTTCTATAGGGGATCTCACTAGTCCCAACACAGAGAGGTGCAAGTCCCCCAACCAGGACCAAGAATGACTGACACCATGGAATTTTTTGTTATTACCGGGACACCGATAAAGGACAGTAGGGGCTTCTAATTAAGCAAAAATACATTCTGTATTAAATGTTCCTTCCAACTCTGGAAGAATACTAATGATAAATTATACTCATTAAACAATCACTTATGGTCTTGCACTTAGCATATATTATTAAAACTTATAATTAATAAAATCCCTTAACACTAATGCTTCTAGAATCACAGTGTACTTTAACAGTATAATAAAGGATAATCTAATAAAGAGTTTTTGATATCTCAATCTTATTAATCTCTATGATGAATTATATCCCTTCTTATAAATAAACTCTATTAATGTGGGCAAGCCCTAGGCCTTTTTAGAACGATTTTGTAATTTCTGTGTTTAAAGTCTCTTTCCTGACTTATATAATTCAGAGAACTGGGAGCACTGTCTTTAGCTAATAGTATAGTACTAATTTCTTCCACTGCCCAGGATTGGATGCAGTTAAAATCCCGATGGCTGTGATCCCAGCGCACGAGACACCGGAGCCAGAATCCTGACACATGATGGAATGCTGATGCTGGAATCCCAACCGTCAGGATCCATACTGTACAGACAGCAGGACGGGTAAGTACTACGCTGGGGATGGAGGGTTATGTTTAGGAGACACTTGGGGGACTTAGGCTTAGGGTACGGGGGGATGGTTAGGTTTAGGGTGCGGGGAATGGGGGTTAGGGACCACCAGGGGGGTTAGGGTTATGGTGTGGGTGGGGGGGTTAGGTTTAGGAACTACTTGGGGGTTAGGCTGCATGGGGGTGAAGGGTTAGGGTAGGGTAGGGGGAGGGTTAGGCTACTTATCCCCCCCTTGTCGGAATACCACTGTCAGACATATAAGCACAGGTATGTAGAACTGCCCAGAGCATCTGTGGAGCACTACACTTTCTTCTGTTGGTAATCCTGCCCCTCAGGTGATGTCATGTGTTCCGGGACCTGCAGAGGGCACCGGGGAGTCCTGCTCTGGTGTTGCTCTAATCTACTGTACTTGCTAATAGCTATAGTAGCATAGTAACATATTTGGTGAGGTTGAAAAAAAGACCGGTAGTCCATAGAGTTCAACCTGAAATATATTATAGTCCCTATTCTATTCTGGTTAAAGGACATATATCCTCTGATTTTTGTTGTCGTTGCTAGATATGTATCTAACCCATTTTTAAATGCATTGACCCAGTCTGCCATTACAACTTTCACTGGCAGTGAATTCCATATTCATATTGCCCTTACAGTGAAGAATCCCTTCCTGCACTGAATACGAAATTTCCTCCCCTTAGTGGGTGTCCACACTTTTGTGTAGAGGTCTCTTAATAAACAAATCACCTAATTGCTCTGCATATTTCCCCTTTATATATTTGTAAATATTAATCATATCTCTTCTTAGTCGTCTCATTTCTAGTGTAAATATATCTAACCTAGAAAGCCTCTCCTCATAGTCCAGTGTCTCCAACCCCTTAATTAATTTGGTAGCTCGCCTCTGAACCTTTTTAAGTTAAAACATGTCTCTTTTATAGTGCGGTGCCCAGAACTGTACACAATACTCAATATGTGGTCGCACCAATCATTTATACTGTGGCAGGATTACACTCATCCCTTGTCTCAATTCCCCTTTGAAAGCATGCTAACTCCTTATTTGCCTTTGTTGCTGCACTTTGACATTGTGTACTGCCACTAAATCTACTATTAATGAACACCCCCAAATCCTTTTCTAATACCGTTTCCCCTATATTTTCCCTATTTAATTAGTAATTTGCATGTTTATTTTTAGTCCCAAAGTGCATAACTTTACATTTTTCCACATTAAAACTCATACTCCATTTTGTTGCCCAAACTTCCAGTTTATATAAATCGCCCTGAAGAGACTCCACATCGACATCTGACTTAATTACCCTACATATTTTAGTATTTGCAAAAATGTACACTGTGCTTTCTAGTCCTTCTCCTAGATCATTTATCAAAATGTTAAACAATAGAGGCCCTAGAACACAACCCTGTGAAATTGCACCGATTACTTTAGCTCAGGTGGAAAAATCCCATTAACCACCACTCACTGTTCTCTGTTATCAAGCCAATTACTCATCCATGTACAAATAGTGTTTCCAATACCAAGCTCCCTTAATTTTAAAACCAGCCTCCCGTGAGGCTCTGTGATGAAAGCTTTTGCAAAATTCAGATAGACCACATCTACTGCATTACCCAGGTCAAGATTGTCGCTTACTTTCTCATAGAAGCTAATCTAATTAGTTTGACACAACCTATTTCTCACAAAACCGTGCTGGTTCTAACTAATAGCATGGCATTCACTAAGTATTCCTGTATGTTATCCTTTAGTATACTTACCAAAAGATCCCCACTATTGAAGTCAGACTAACCGGTCTATAGTTACCAGGATGGGAGTTTAATGCCCTTTTTAAATATTGAGACTACCTCTGCTATGTGCCAGTCCTTTGGTGCCATGCCTGATGTAAGTGAATCAGGGAAAAGCAGATACAGAGGCCTAGCTATTTCAGCGTTTAGCTCCATCAGAACCCTAGGAGGAAGTCCATCTGGACCAGGAGATTTATTAGTCTTAATTTTTTTTAATCGCTCACAGACTACTTCCTCAGACAGATAAGTACTAAGCAATGGGCCTTTAGCATTACTATTATTAATGTTACTCACTAATCCCACCATCTTGTCCTCTCTAGTAAACACTGATGAAAAAAAATGTGTTCAATAATTCAGCTTTTTCTTTGTCATCATTTATCAAGAGTTCCAGTTTGCTTTTTAATGGTCCTATGTCCATTATCCTATACTGTTTCCTTTTTTTTCCCACCATTACTTTATTGTATTTTTACCCTCTCTATTGAAACAAATCTGGGGTAATTAGCTCGGTAGAGTAGTACAGTGGTGTATTGTCTAGGTGCCTAATCAGGGTCCACACACAGCTTCTCAGGTTTGAATAAGTGAAAGGTGCTTTACTGTCAACATTTTAAAACACAAAACAAAATCAGTCTGGCCCTTTTGCAGTGCACTAGCTCACTGCTTGACTGCTTTCTATATTGGGCAGCTAGTATGTGTGCAAAGGCTCAAAAGTATCCCAATGTTGTGGTCCTCTCTGCGTTTGGCAGATAAAGACTCTGTCCTACAATTTGACTGCCTTAGATCCAACTAAGCTGTCTAACTGCAAGCCGCATCTGGGCTGTCTCCACATGGCATCCTCTCTTGTCCTCCACAGTCTCTCCCAGACTGTCTATACTTGGCAGCAGCCTAATTGACTGCACAGTCCCACATCTGGACTGTCTGCACTTTGCAATCTTTAGGTATGGTCACACCTGCTTTTTCTTCCCTGTATGGGCAGATCCTTCCAGCCTCATATGGAAGCCATGGCACATTATTGCCATTTATGCTGATACTATACTACCCTTTTACTGACTTCACCTTATTCCTGGCCTAATGTGCAGACTAGGGATAATGAACAGTAAATACGGGTGGGCTGCTACTGAGTTGGACGGAAAGTGGCAGGAAGCCACGGAACCCAGATATATTACCTAATGCAAGTTACTGTAGGGCTAATGCAAGAATATTCAGGTGGAAAGCTGCTTAACACACTGTTTTTCCATCCACTGTTTTTCTGTCCACAGCCACAAACCATCATAATTAGTTGCACCATCACCATGCTAGGTGCAAGAGAGCCATCAGAAATAGACTTCCATTCTCATTAGCTGCACCATCACCTTGCTACTGTAGGTACTGTAGGATCTATCAGAAATAGACTGCTATTCCCATTCGTTGCACCATCACCATGCTAAGTGCAAGAGATCCATCTGAAATAGGTGTCCATTCTCATCATTTGCACCATCACCATGCTAGGTGAAAGAGATCCATCAGAAATAGGCTTCCATTCTCCTTAGTTGCACCATCACCATGCTACTGTAGGTCCAAGAGTTCCATCAGAAATAGGGTTCCATTCTCATTAGTTGCACCAGGGTAAGGGCTGATGCTAGCATTAACAGAAATTTGCATGCATGACTATGACAAAAGACAGTAAAGCAGTCACAGTAGCGTGTGACTCTGAATCAGGTCCTAAGTGCCAATGCCCTTTACTGCCCATTCTCTGGAAGAAAAGAAAGTATAAAGTAATAAGGGACAGACATGCTGTCCTAGGGCTCTAAATTGTAAAGTGGACTATATTGCTAGGACAGTAAAGTCCTTTCCTTCATAGGGTTCTTAGTGGGTCTTCCAGTTGTCCAGTTGTCTTTCTATGTTCCATGTTAAAGTACAGTACATCCTTCTAGAAGTAGAGCCTATGACTGCTGTCTTCACTACAATTCCTATACCTCTCTATCCTTCCTGTGCTAATCCCAGCAGACCAAAATCGATCTGTTACATTAATCTATACCTAGTTTATTCATTTATCTATCTCCTTTTCCCTGTTCCCCATCTGTAATTGCCCTTGTAGATTGCTGTACTGTATATCTCCTCTTTCTTGTGTCTCCCTATTTCACTCTGAGTGTTGTACCTCTGGATCCAAGGGGAATTTTAAGAGAGGAAGAGCTTGAGTGTGGTCTCCATGTAGTCCGCCTCCTTTCTCACTGCAAAGTTGTGAGTAGACACAGTGCCAGATATTACCGCACATGTGCAGTTCTTCGGGAACATGGAGCCAACGATTTCTCTACTGTACATGTGCAAATCTCCAGGAAAATGGTGACTGCACCATTTTCTTGGTGATTTCTGAGGCACCTATGCTGGACTCTATAGAGGTGAGTATAAAGTATGGGTGCATGGTGTGCAGCATGGTCTCCCTTGGACCTAGGGACCCTTGTTCACTGCACAACCCACACTCATTATACATACACGCCATCTGGCTCTCCCCTTCTTGTTGGGTTCCTACCGCATCTTTCTCCATCTCTTCTTTACCTTTCTCTTTCCTTCACTTGCAACTGCTTGCTTTGCGTCTCTACTCCTCTCATTATATCCTTCTCATAATGCTTCTATCCTTTCATTCACTTTCCCACTTGCTTCATGCCTCTCACTATCCTCAGCTTACTTCCCAGTAGCTATCCTCTGTCTCTCCTCCATTGGGGCTATTTAAAAGCCCCAGTCATTATGTTGTCAGCCCATAGAAGTGCATTAAGGCTGGAAAGGAATGTTAAGCATTCACATGCCCCACTCCTTTCTCCCCTTCAGCATCTAGGGACTGTATTGTCTGCAGTCCTAGAAGCACATTAGAGCCCCATTGGAAGCCCTACCAGCCAATCACAGTCCAGCATGTGATTAGCAGATAGTGCTTCCATTAAGAAGCCACTGCTATCACTGGGGGCTCACTGGTGGTGGCAGATTTATACTGGTAAGCAGTATAGCAACATTACAGTACCTGCTGATTTATATTTTGTCTTTCTTATTTTATACTTTCACTAAAACACACTGACCACCGTGAAATGGAATTGTTTTCTGTAATCATCATTACATCCATTAGCTATCTGGCATAGACATACACAGGCAATTTACTGTAATCCCAACCTGTGTATTTTCCCCAACACACTGACCGCCCTAAAACACAATTGTTTTCTGTACTTGTCATTAGCTCCATTAGATACCTAGCGAAGGAATACAAAGGCAATTTACTGTGATCCCAACCTGAGCATTTTCCCAAACACACTGACCATAGCAAAAACAATTGTTTTCTCTACCTGCCATTAAAGCTATTACCTGAGCAGAAATGAGCAGCAATTAATTGTGATCTCAACGGGTGTGTATTTGTTAAAATGCACTTTTGGCACAAAACAAACATTACAGTATGTACTTCTATCATTAGCTATATAAGTGTAAATATCCAAATATACATTGCCTCAAGTGATGTATTTGTTAAAGTGTAATGAGCAATACTATCTAGGTGTAGCAATACTTAGGCAATTCATTGTAATCTCAAACAATGGCCGGGATGTAATGGGAGCCCTGTTTTGCGCCCTGGAAAAGTCGCACAAACTCAGACATTATAATGTGCAACTTTTACCTGGATCTTGGCCAGTGTAATGGCATGCGTATTTATCTTTTATGCCCTCAATGCAAATCGGGTATGACTTCTTGTGGGATTTTTAGACCTGGAAGCGTCCAATTTTTCCAGACCAACCGGAAAGCGTTTTTCAATATGTACAGTGTAGAAGAAAGTCACCCATTGGCACTTAAAAAGACCCATGATTGAAGCATCTCACACCCTTTTTAAACCCCAGTCCTGATTAAAATGATATGCGGCATGGCCAGGGCCGGCAACAGAAATCTTGGGGCCCCATACAATGATATCTCTGGGGCCCCCTACACCCTCAACTCCCCCCCTCGATATGTACTACATATATAAATATATGTTTGTGTTGGAAATTAATTAAATTTTAAATAATTTGTGGGTTGCCCGAAGTGCATTCAGCCAGACCCGGACCTAAACAATTTGATGCCCTAGGCAAGATTTGTCTGGTGCCCGCTAGCACCGCCACTAGTTTCACCTCTGATGCAGCACCCCTCTCCCAACACAGCACCCATCACCCAGCACACTTTATCCTACACACAGCTCCCCCCCAGCACACTTTATCCTACACACAGCTCTCCCCCCCAGCACACTTTATCCTACACACAGCTCTCCCCACCAGCACACTTTATCCTACACAAAGCTCTCCCCCCAGCACACTTTATCCTACACACAGCTCTCACCCCCAGCACACTTTATCCTACACACAGCTCTCCAACCCAGCACACTTTATCGCTGGCACTGTGCACATCTTCCCTCGCCCCCCCCCCCCCCAACCCCACCACCACCACTACATGCAGCTCTTAACTACCTTTTTCTTTTGTTCCCCCATTGATAGTCACTGTCGGCGTGGGTGTTCTCAGGGCCCTCTTTATGTGGCAGGAAAGATGGACGTGAGGTGATGGCATCACGTCATCTCATTCCCGCCGCCGCGGCCAGCACCAGCAGCAGGGGGACTTGCGGAGGCGGGCCAAAGGAGTTTGTGCAGCGCTGCTCACCCGCCTCTTTTTTAATGTGGGAGACAGCAGGTGGGGACAACAGAACTGTGCAGAGTATAGTGGACGGGCAAAGTGGGCTGGAGGTGCGGAGGGGGAGAAAGCATAAGGAGAGGTGCTGAACCAGCTGGAACATCTCCTGTCCTGTTACGTCCCGCAGCCAGCCACAGTATACTGTAATGAGTCAATTTGACTTATTTTCAGAACTGCTGACATTGCCACTTCATCGCACCGCACCTCCGCCACGTATCTCCACTGGATCCAGCAGGGTCCGGCAGCTGTGTTGCTGCCCTGCCCGCTGCATGTATCACACAGCATTCTTACGTGCTGCCTAAACATTTTGTGTGCCCCTGATGCTCGGGGCCCCCCTGATCCTCGGGGCCCCGTACGGGTGTCCCCTTTGACCCCCCCTGTCGCCGGGCCTGCGCATGGCGACTGTATCGGCATAACAAATAATGTTACAGTGTTTGGCAGGACAACACTGTAGCATAACATTTCATAGACAGATACAGTCGCAATTACACACAAAATATAGACATGCCACCAGGGATGGACTGGGGGCCAAAATCAGCCCTGGCATGCGCGTGCACACGAGCACATGACAGGGGCATGCGCACTGCAAAAGTGGGCGTGCAGACACCACCGACAGGGATGTGCCATGAGTTAGGGGGCGTGGACTCATGGCATGCCTCCATTTCCATGGAGACGGGTCCATGGGGGGGGATCGGCCAGAACGGAGAGTGCACAGATCCGCTCACATTCTAGTGAATGGGGCGCGTGTGTGTCAGGGACGTGTGCACACCCAGGACGCTGCGATCACCTAGGCACAGACAGAGCCACGATTAGTGTGGCTCCATCTGTACCATGGTGAGTAAGATGCATTTTCCGGAGAAATCGTGCAAATATGATATGTACAGGGCATGGACTATTTTGACAGATCAAAGTATTTTTGGTTAATTTTAAGGTTAGAAATAATTTTACAAATGTTTATTTGCTGTAAATGTGCTGTAATTGTGTACTTGTAATTGATTTCCAACGTTGACAAATACAACCCACCTCCCAAAAAAACAGCTCTATTTATGTACAACTTTGTATGGCTGTTTTGTGTGAGACTTTTAAACTCAGACTCCAATACACCGGGCAAGTTGTATGTGTAACATGGGGAAAACATCTGGATCCGGCTTTTTACCGGGTGCTCTGGAATATTTTTAATTAAGAACCAGTATACAGCCATTGATATAGAACTTAGTCCCCACATACTGTGATCATAACACCGTTAGCTCAATTAGACACAGAACACACAGGGAAGTTTCCTATTCCAATAACCAGTTACAACCATATTTTTAATCTAAAGTTGTGTGCAAGTTCCTACAATGTATAGTCCTGATGTATATAGCACTATTACGACACATAACACGAACATTATGTAACCTTGTAGCCATCAAGATATGGCTGGTTTTATTCACTTTTCGATTAATATTTTTAGTATCATATATATATATATATATATATATATATATATATATATTATAATTATGCACTATGTCTTACATACAGTATTCATTTGTAACTTTCCCCTGAGTAGTATAGTGTCATTATCCAATTTGGACCAAAGGCTGTATTTACAATACCGAGCATTACTTGGATTATAAATCCTGACTGATAGGTATATAGATCACAGTATGAGAGGGGGACTATGTAATGTAAAATAAGAAGCAGAAACATTAATGAACTGTTTGGAGCCCCTTATTCATTTACTCAATGTATGGTCTGCCGTCTATTGATATGTAAAGGATACTCTATGTAGAGGTGATTGGGCTCTTATAAGTTTCTACACTCTATTTGTTTACTTGATTTGACAGCCCCCGGCCCGTATACACCGTTACCGCTCCAGCTCTGCTACGGCAACCTATGAGCTAGCACGTGTGACGTCAGATGACGCGAGACCCAGAAGTTACGGGGTTCCAACAAGCAGGGCTGTCTTAACAGCAGTGTAGGCCCCTGGGCACAGCAATGCACAGCGGCCCCTACCCATCCTCCAGTGGTAGGGCTATGGGGTTCTATCAGTGGCAGCTTTGATGTCCTGCGGGCGGCAGGGGGTATTCTCTCTTCCACTCAGCAGTTATTTCTGCTAATTACTCCTTTACTGCACAGATAGGGTGGGAGGGAGAACACTAAACTGTAGAAGGAGGCATTGGGCTGAGTGAAGGGGCCCTGGTACATGACTATACCCAGGGGAGGGGTGGATGGTGGAGTGGGCTTAATATTCATCATTTTCTGGTGGGAAGGCAGCTTGCTTGGCTGCAGATATCTCAAGTTCCTTAGCTGTGAGTGGTATAAAAAAACTAGAGAGTCCCGCATTTCAGGAGGGAACTTTGGGATCAGCATTCAGGAGCCAGAGCAATCCACAAAGGAATATATAAAACTGCATATTAGGCGTGTGGAGCTGGAGCAGGGACCAGCTGCTTGAAGGCTGATATCTCTAGTTCTAGGCATAGTAGAGACAAGCTGCTAGTGATCACCAAAAGGGGAGAGTCACAGCTTTTGAAGTTTACCCTCAGAAAAACTCTAAGTCAGACAGACCCCGAGATATCTGGTTGGGAAGAGAAATGAATAGGCTTGGATGGGGACCACTACTTTGAAGTCAGATATCTCCGGTTACTCATGGCCGATTTTAAAAAATCTGGTACCTCTGGAAAGAGGAGACCCTCAACTATAAGTCTAGGGCCCTTATACTCCTGGGGCCCTTGGGCAATTGCCCATTGAGCCAATATGAAAAGACGGCCCTGTCGATGAGAACAAAAGTGCCGGAGATGTCCTTCTCACTTTGGCTGGCTATTTCACCTTTATAAGGTAAGCACTTGTTTGTTCACTTTGCACACACCTTGACAAAGGGGCTATGGGCCCCGAAACATTGGCTACTAGATGTGATTCATTTTGAATAGAATATTTTGATACACACAAGACCCTGAGTGCCGCTGTCTGCTTCTTCTATGCTTGGTATACTACAGATGGCATCTGGGGATTAAGAAAAAGCTACAAAGTAGTGCCGGGCTATCCACCACAGAATATACATTTTATATATATATATGTATATATATATATATATATATATATATATATATAGCAGAAGCAAACGGGCGGCACTCCACAGGATTTCAGAATCAACACAGCAGCAGACAGCTGTCTGCTGCTGTGTTGATTCTGAAATCCTGTGGAGTGCCGCCCGTTTGCTTCTGCTATATCCAGTCCCTCACAGGTCGTTGGGAGGGCACCCAGGTGCTAATGTTTGGTTTGTGGAGTGCCAGTTAAAAATACGTTTCTATATATATATATATATATATATATATATATATTTCCATTAAAATTATCCTACTGTATATACCATTGTACCTCTCCATGTATTATAATAACAGGGTTGGGAGAAAAACACACGTTTTTAAAAAACGAATCAAAAAAAAATCCTGTTTTCAAACCATTCATTTTTAGACTGCTTTTTTTCCCACTTTTTTTTTTGTAGTGTTTTAATGAAAATAAAATTGAATCCTGCCTATTATAATAATACTAGAGATGAGCGGCCTCGGATTTCCGCAAACCAAACCCACTCGAACTTAGTAGTTCCGAGCAGTTCTGAATCCCAGCTCAGGTCTTCCTACAATGCTTGGATCCAAAAACAAGGCAAAACGTCCTTCTCGCAGCATTAGATCTCAGTGTTTTGGTTCAAAAGCTGTCTTCTGAATCCAACCAGTGGCCTCTACCATGGCAACATGCCGCTGGTTGGCTGAAAATGGCTGTCTCTCAGCCAACCAGTGGTCTATTAAAATGATTGGGTCTGCTGATTGGACCCAACATCCTCCTCTGCAAGTGATTGTGGAAGCTGGTCCGTCCTCCACCTCAGTGCTGCAGTTGCCATTGTGTCTCTCCAGTCAGCATCCTTTCCCAGGGGCAGTGTTGAGGGCAGATGTAAGCCTCTGCCTCCTCCCACTGCCAGAGGCAGGTGTACTGTAGCATCTCTGCTGCAGGATTGGCCTCTGCCAGGACAGGAGCAGAGTATGAAGAAGTAACAGGAAACTGCTCTGACCAGGCAAGTCCCTGGTAAGTTTCTGCCTAATGCTGGGTATGATATAATAAGAGATTGCTGACTGATTGTGCTTATTACATACATTTATCCAGGGATGCTTTTTTAAATACAACTTTTTTAAATTTATTGGGAAGTTAAACTATTCCATACATAGCTAGGATGCAGATTCACATGGTTCAGGTAATGTCTATATAAGTATATATGGCATTGCAGTAGACTATAATTAGCTTCATAGTACAAATGTCACTTTCTGTTCCAACAATGAGCCTGAAAAAGAGGTGAAATGTGTGGATGGAAGATGAGATTCATCTCTGATCCATCTCTGTGACTTGGCTGGGATAGGACACAATGTAATGCAGAATAGGACAGTACCGTCTATAGTGATCCGTCTCTGTGACTTGTATGGGACAGGGCAAGTTGTAATGCAGGATTTGGGGTGTGCACCGGGCCATTTTGTGAGTTTTGTGTTTTGGTTTTGGATATGAATTTCCTTCGTGTTTTGGATCTGGATTGGTTTTGCCACATCCACCCTTGCAGGTTTTGGTTTTGGTTTTAGATCTGTATTATTTCGAAAAAAAATAAAAAAAAAAGCTAAAATAACAGAATTTGTGGGTGTTTTTGTTTCGGCAGTATTATTAACCTCAATAACATTCATTTCCACTCAATTTTGACCACCTCACTGCTCACAATATTGTTCACCAACATAGGCCAAAGTCTGGCTGGCTAAACTAAGCAACAGAGCAGCGGCACAAACACACGGCAGTTATTTCTGTTTAAAAATGTTTTACAAATTAGTACTGTATTAGCAATAACCAATCAAACCAACTCACAAGTACTAGCAATAGAAAACAATCCAACACAGACATTTCCTGAGAATCGTGTGTACAATATTATTGCTCTAAAGTAGTTACCAAACAGCAAAGAAAAAACCCCAAAACCATGTGTAAAATAGCAACAGCAGACATTGATGCCCCCTACACAAGTGAACATGCCTATTCTAAGTGCCCAGTATGTACCTTCCTCCTGGGGGCTCTGGGTCACTGGTGACTGGCACTCTGCTCATGTAAAGCCCCAATCAATCAGCCTTTTTGTCGAGCAGCTCCCCAAGATCTCCCCAATCACAAAAACAGCATTCCATACCTGCATAGTACAGTGCGGATTACTTTGGGGCACACAGTTAAATATTTACCAGGTTACAGTGCTGGTCAGATACAGTGCGGGTCAAACAAGGTGCAGGTTACAGCACAGGTTGGATACAAAGCAGGTCAGATACAATGCAGGTTACAGTGTGGGTCAGATACAGGGCAGGTTGGATACAGTGTAGGTGGAATTCATTGCGGGTTGTATATGGTGCAGATCACATACAGTGCAGGTCAGATATAGTGCAGGTGGATACAGGGCAGGTTGGATACAGTGTAGGTGGAATTCATTGCGGGTTGTATATGGTGCAGATCACATACAGTGCAGGTCAGATACAGTGTGGGTTGGATACAGTGTGGGCCTGATACAGTGCAGGTTACAGTGCGGGTTGGACACAGTGCGGGTTGGATACAGTGCAGGTCGGAGTGTGGGTTGGATATAGTGTGTGTTGGCTACAGTGCAAAGTCAGACACAGTGCGGGATACAGTTCAGGTCAGATACATTGCAGGTCAGAGTGCGGGTTAGATAAAGTGTGTGGGTTGGATACAGTGTAGGCTACAGTGCAGGTTGGATACAGTGCGTGTCACATACAGTGAGGGTTGGCTACA
Source organism: Pseudophryne corroboree (assembly GCF_028390025.1). NCBI lineage: Eukaryota > Metazoa > Chordata > Amphibia > Anura > Myobatrachidae > Pseudophryne > Pseudophryne corroboree. The sequence continues at coordinate 98,101,774 of NC_086447.1, read as the reverse complement.
GTGCAAGGTCAGATACAGTGCGCGTCGGATACAGTGCAGGTCAGATACAGTGCAGAGTGCATAAACTGTGAGTTGTATATATTGTGGGTCAAATACAGCATGGGCTAGATAAAGTGCAGGTTACAGTGCTGGTTAAATACAGTGTGGGGTGGATACAGTGCAGGTCAGATACAATGTGGGTTGGATACAGCGCAGGTCAAATGCAGTGTGGGTTGGATACAGTGTGGGTCCAATACAATGTGGGTTGGATACAGTGTGGGTCAGATACAGTATGGGTTACAGTGCAGGTCGGATACAGTGCAGGTTAGAAACACAGATAGTGCACTTACTGTGACAGAGGGTCATCAGTGAGTGGTTGTCAGCATTCTCTTCAGTGCAGGGCTGCCACCAGTGTCCTTAGAGCGGTAGTGTCGGCAGTGCATAGGTGTCAACGATGTCCTCAGTGCATTAGTGTCGGCAGTGCAGGAGTATCACCAGTGTCCTCAGTGCGGTGGTGCCGGTAGTTTGGTAGTGCAGGGGTGTCCGTGGTGTCCTCAATGCAGTGGTGCCGGCAGTGTCGGCAGTGCAGGGGCACCAGCGGTGTCCTCAGTGTGGTGGTGCCAGCAGTGCGGGAATGCTGGAAGTGTGTTCAGTGTGGTAGTGCCGGAGGTGTCCTCAGTGCAGGGGTGCCGGCAGTGTCAGCAATGCGGGAGTGCCAGAGGTGTCCTCAGTGCAGGAGTGCTGGCAGTGCCCTCAGTGCAGGAGTGCCGGCAGTGCCGGCAGTGTGCCCAGTGCAGGGATGCAGGCAGTGTCAGAAGTGCGGCCGTGGTGTCAGTAGTATAGGAGGTGGTACTGGTAGTGCGGGCGGTGGTGTCGACAGTGCGGGCGGAGGTGCTAATAGCGCTGTGGGGGCATCCATCTTGCCCATTATAGCCTATGGGGAGACATTGATTGGCTGAAAATCCGAGCCAAATTGCCTCATTTTCAGATCAGAGTCAGACAGGGAGAGCCGAGCCTGACTCGTATCCGGGCTGGGATCTCAAACTTTGGGGGTGGGTGGGGGGAGTGTCGATTCTCTGAGAACCGAACCCGCTCATTCCTATGCAGAATAGGACAATATTGTGTTTACTGAGCCAACAATGACTTGGTTGGGACAGGACCCTTTGTAATGCAGAATAGGACAGTAGTGTGTAAGTTCATCATCCATGAGATTTGGATATGTTTTGCAGTTTAAATTGTAATTTTACTTCTGTGTTTGCCTTTATTAAACTGCCATCCTGGTTACCACTGTTGTGCCACAATGTTTCATAGATGTGCTATATTCTTTTAAACTGTCGTGTGTTTGTGCCACTGCTCTGTCGCTCAGTTTAGCCAGTGCAGCCGTTGGCCAATATTGGTGTGAGGCGGTCAAAATTGGCTGTAAATGACTGGAAATTAATGTTTTTGATGTTAATAATATAGTAAGATTATTACTTTTGTAATATTGTAAGATTATGACTTACGATACAGAATTTTAGCTGTTTCCAGCATTTAAAAAAAAAAAAATACAGATCCAAAACCAAAACACGTGAGGGTTGTTTTCGAAAACCAGAACGAAAACTAAAAACACAAAAATTAATCCAGATCCAAAACCAAAGCCAAAACATGCACATTTCTAATTAATACTGCTAAACATTGCAATGTATTAGAAACCTCGATCAACCATGTTTTATTGATATCTAACATTAGGCTTTGGTTTGATTTATTTTACAACTTTCAATAAAACCAAGTTTTTACTGCCTAATATTCCTGTTACTGTACATCTGAATATATGTAGGTAGACTAAACATATTAAAACATACAAAGTACACTCAGAGGCATTTCATAAGGATGGAAGGTTTTGAATTTAAATAAACATGAAGGAGATTAAACCATGAGGTGTTTCTTTGTGTATTGCCTCTTTAATGTGTTGCAGTTGCTCATCCTTTATGATTGAGACTCTTAGTTGTGGGTATTATTTCACCTGTCCTATAGGATTGTTAGGGAAGGAGTTTGTAGAGTCTTAGCTGATGCTAGGCAGATTTACCACCTCTCTGATCTGGTTCACCCTCCCTACTTCTGTGGTGTGTGTGAATTTACTGCATTGGTGCAGCTCACTCAAATGAAGACCACAAGCAACAAGTATGTGGCATAATGCCAGGTAAAAAGAAAGTTGGTTTAAACCAGCCAACTATTATTATACCGCTGTCCACGCTGCTTCTACTAAAAGCACATTATGCAGCCAAATAGCACTGATTGTAGCCTTTAATCACTCACCCATTAAACACCAGTGTGGAATTACCCTCTTGCAGGCAAATAGTCCATAGTATGCAGCGCTGGCAACAGAAATCACAGGGCACAAAACACCCATGTTTTGCCACCCGCCATTCTTTGTCCCTGGCAGGTACAGCCCAGTTGTTTGAGAGGGTGATTCAGACCTGATCGCTGGGCTGCTAACATTGCTGTCCAGCGTACAGATAGTCGTTTCCCCCATGGGGAGTGTAAATTTGCTTTGCAAGTGTGTGATCCCATGTGTACGCAGAGCTGCAAAAATCCACTGTGTGCAGTCTCTGCACAGCCCAGGACTTACTCCTACAGTGTGATGAGAAGAGGCTAATCGGCGCTGGAGCGGACGTCAGACACCCTCCCTGAAAACTCTTGGGCACGCCTGCATTTTTCCAGGCACTCACAATAAACACTCAGTTACCACCCACAAATGGCCTCCTCCTGTTTATCACCTTGTGACATCCTGTGCGATCGGATTTTTTGCACCGTCCCATCGCTGACCAGCGATGCCCTTTGTTGTGCAACATGCATGTGCATTGCAGTGCATACGTATGTGCAGTCAGTACTTGATCGCTCGCTGTGTGAAAACACTGTTAAATATGTAAGTGCATAAGGAACATAATTTATTTTACTAATTATATTCACATATTTCGTAGGTATACAGCTATAACTATCATATAACATATGCCTTACATGGCAAAATGTATGTTACATAGAGTTAGATAGCATATTACATTGAGTTAGATAGGTGACCATTATACAGACAATAGTTCACATATAAGATATATGTAACTTTAAACAGAGTTTGGAAATCAGCAGACTCATTGTGTGTAATATAATTGGAATTAGCCCTAAATAGGGCTAACCAGCTTCTAGTTTGTTACCAGTTCCTAATATGAGCATAAAACTGTAGAAAGATCTACTACGATGTAGGAGATCAGTGGGAGTGTTAAGAGAATTGGTGTAACCAAGTATTATAAAACCAGTGTATCACCATGTTTTTTTCGTTAATGTTAATGTAACCGGGGCTGATAGGATGTGCCTCTCAGCCTGTACATGGGTGTGGTCTTCTAAATAAATAATTATTTGCTTTATTAATCTGACTTCAATTCAATCTTTTACTTTGATGCAAGAAGGAAACAAACAGTTAAAAATAGTATTCAACAGTTGGGGGCTCGTCCGGGAATCATAGTTCATAACAGAAGAAATTATAGAATGTGATACAAAATGTTACACTTTATCATGAATGACTCTTGATGGATACATGAACAGAGCTGAACTATAAACTTATGCATAAGTTAAGACTATATTTAGAACTGTGGTTAAGCAATACATTGTGTATGATAAGAATCTGCAGTTTACATCGTTACCTCTGGCAGTACACATGGCTGTCACAACTTTGATCTAGCTGCATATTTGCCTTCCTCATCCTCAAAAGTGGGGATTATAAGAAATATAATGTGGATGAGTAAGGCAATTATAATTATTACATTGCACTTGAACACTGACAGTACCAGGAGAATACTTTTAAAACTGAAATTAGTATGTGAAAGTTGAAACACAAAGTGCTACTGCCAACATATGCTAGTGGGAAATGGTATAAATTATGCACATCTAAGGGTAATCAACATGAATTAGATTGCACAAGCTTACTATAGTAGGATGAAGTTTAATGGAGAAATATACATTGTGTTCTAGCATTTGACCAAAATAACAGAACTTAAAGCAATATAATTTTTTTACAAAGATTACAAATTATTTGATAAAGATAAGAAAGCTATAGTATGTGTTACTGAAGATGTTTTTGGGATGATTAAAAACAACATTGTTTTAAATACAACAGTTTACTGCTAAAAAGAAACTCCAGTATGTGTAATGTGTTAAGGGATAAAGCGCAATAGAATTTACTGCGCTATATAAGAAATGAATAATAAGGTGGCCAGATTTGTGGTCTACTGCTTCAAATGCAGTAAAGTTTTCTTACTGATAGAGTTTGCAGGAGTTTGAAGAAGAAAAAAAAGAGAAAATATGGTGGTTTTACAGGAATTTGTGATATTGAGATTAGAATTAAGTCATAATTTGCCAGGGAAGGTTTAAAGAATTAAGCATTATTAACCTACAAAAGAGACAGGAATGGCAGAACCTGAATCATGGCATGGTCCAATCATTTGCTCAATAGTAATGGAATTACACCTAAACAGCTGCTTAGTCTCTCTTCTGTCTACACTATTTCTTGTTGCTGTTTATTTGGAATCCAGCAAAGATATATTATCCAGAGACTGATTCAAAACTACAAACTGATTTGACTGTTCAATGTGTCACACAAATTATTTAAACAGTTACAAGAATATTGAAAGCTGCAAGAACCTTGGGAGGATATTTAACCAGCACAAACACTCAGTCCGGCACAGGACAAATCACTGAGAGAGTGGAGACTGTGTTATGGTGAGAAGTTGCTTATGTTTCGGTTCCATTACAGATCACATACTGTAGGACGGTCCTTGGCAAGTCCCACTGTCCCATTGTCACTTTAGCTCCAGTCCCCCAGTGTCTCTCCTTCTCCCTTCTGTCCATCCAGCCCACCCCATAACTCTTCAGCTCCCTTCTGTCTCTCTAGACCCCGAGTGTCTCTCCAACCCCCAAGCATCTCTCTAGCTCACTTCTGTCTATCCAGGATCCCAGTGTCTTTCTAGTTTCCTTTTGTCTCTACAGCCTCTCAGTGTCAGCCCAGCTTTCTTATGCCTCTCCAGCTCCCCGGTGTCTCTCCAGCTACCACCAGCTTTTTTTGTCTCTCCAGCCACACCAATGTCACGCCAGCTTTTTCTGTCTCTCTGCAGACACCAATGTCTGCAGCTCCTCTCTGTCTCTCCAACCCTCTAGTGTATCTCCAGCTTCCTTTGTTTTTCCAACCCCCTCAGTGTTTCTCTAGCTTCCTTTTCCCTCTATAGCCAAGTGTTTTTCCAGCTCCCTTCTGTCTCTCCAGACCCATAGTTTATCTCCAGTTGCTCTCTGTCTCCCCAGGTCCCCATGTTTCTCCAGATACCTTCTGTCTCTCCAACCTTCCAGTGTCTCTTCAGCTCCCTTCTCTCTCTTAGGCCCCCAGTGTCTCTCCAGCTTCAGACCCCCATTGTCACTCCAGCTCCAGTCTTCTAGTGTTTATCCTACTCCCTTCTGTCTATCCAGCCCCCTCCAGTAATTCTTCAGCTCCCTTCTGTCTCTCCAGACCCCCAGAATCTCTCCATCCCCCCAGTATCTCTTCAGCTCCCTTCTGTCTTTCCAATCCCGTTTCCCTCCAGCTGCTTTCTGTCTCCCCAGGTCCCCGTGTTTCTCCAGATCCCTTCTGTCTCTCCAACCTTCCAGTGTCTCTTCAGCTCCCTTCTATCTTTCTGTGCGTCCCAGTGACTCTTCAGCTCCCTTTTGTCTCTCCAGACCCCCAGTGTCTCTTCAACCCCATCATTGTCTCTCCAGCTCCTTTCTGTCTTTCTATGAGCAAAGCATCTTTCCAGTTACCTTTTTCTCTCCAACCCCCTAGTGTCTCTCAAGCTCTCTTTGCGCTCTCCAACCCTCCCACCCTCCCCCGAGTCTTCCCAGCTTTCTTCTGTGTCTACAGTCAAGCGTCTCTCCAACTCCTTCAGACCCCAGTGTCTCTCCAGACCCCCAGTTTTACTCCAGCTCCTTTCTGTCTCTATATGCCTTGCTCTTGTCTCTCCAACCTTCCAGTGTCTCTCCAGCACTCTTCTGTCTCCCTGGCCTTGCACTGTCTCTCCAGCTCCCTTTTGTCTCTCCAGCCCCTCAGTGTCTCATCAGCGCCAGGAAAAGTCTGTCTCTCCAGCTCCCTTCAGTTCTTTTCCATTTTTCCAGCCACCTTCCAGTGTTTCTCCAGCTCCCTTCCCAGCCTCCCAGTGTCTCTCCAACTCCCTGTTGTCTCTCCAGACCCTCAGTGTCCTTCCAGCTTCTGTTTGTCCAGCTCCTCTGTGTCTCTCCAGCCCCCCCCCCGCCCCCCCCCCCCCACACACACACACAGTTTTTCTCCGGCTCCAGCCCCCTGCATGCCTCCAGCTCCAGGCCACAGACTGTGTCTTATGGCTGCTCCTCTTTGCATGGTTTGGCCTTGTAAATGATTGCCCCTTTAAAAAAAGTTTAAGTTCGGGCAGCATCCCGCAAGGCTGCTAAACTTGAACTTCATTACATCCCGGCCCCAGATTCCATTTTTTTTCTGCAAGAATCAAACCACACATCACTTGGCTCATTATAAAAACAGTCTCACTTTTTGTTAACAGGCATATGCATAGTTCATACACTATTGTGATTTGCCTGTTTTTGCAATATGCATTGAAAAGACTAACATAACAAATGGTGGACATATAAAGTGTTCATAATCCAGTTTAGAAGTAGGATATGTGAGCTTCTTTTTTATGGATTAGTGATTGTGACATGAAAATCTTACTTCTTTAAGATGCTCACATCACTACCATGTCCTGCTGAGGTGTTTATCTAATTCTGAGTCATTGGCTTACTGATATTTTTACTATAACTCTCAGCAGTGACTTCCTACTCCTTCCACTATCTACTGTAACTTTCACCCAGTTACTTCCCGCTCCTGCAACTATTGAACTTTCAACAGTTGGCTTAATGCTCCTTCCACTATGTACTGTAACTGTCAGCCAGTGGCTTCCTGTTCCTTACACTATATACTGTAACTAACAGCCAGTTACTCCCTGCTCCTTCCACGATTGAACTCTCAACCTATGGCTTAATGCTCCTTTGACTATATATTGTAACTGTAGGCAGTGACTTCCAGCTTTTAACACTATCTAACTCTCAGTTGATGGCTTCCTGCTCCTTCTACTATCTACTGTATCTCTGAACCAGTGGCTTCCTGCTCCTTTCACTGTATATTGTAACTATCAGCTGTGACTTCCAGCTCCTTCCACTATATAACTCTCAGCTGGAGACTTCCTGCTCTCTCCAGGTGGCTTCCTAATCCTTTCACTATCTGTAAGCCAATGTCTTCCTGCTCCTTCCACTATATAACTCTAAGCTGGTGGCTTCTGCTCTTTCCACCATATAACTTTCAGACAGTGGCCTCCTGCTCCTCTCACATTATAACTTTTAGCTAGTGACCTACTGCTCCTTCCACTATCGAACTGTCAGCCGATGTCTTCCTGCTCCTTCCACTATCTGTCATCTGGTGGCTTCCTGCTCTTCCCATTATCTAACTCTCAGTTGGTGGCTTCCTGCTCCATACTGTATACTATACATTGACCTCCTTCGCCATCCATTCTCTGCTTTTTGATACCTGATCCTTCCACTATATAACTCTCATTCAATGGCTTCCTGCTTTCCTATATTGGTGTACTCACTTTATGACAGCACATTCCACAAAAGCTCTTGAATATTCCGTGAATATTTTTATGACTAAGGAATTCTCAGTTTTAGAGCAAAAATGCTTAAAATACCATTCAAAGTACATTTTCATACATAATTATTAAAAAAAAAACCCTGACCATACCAAAAACAAACCACTGCACACCCTTCATTCACACTGTAAACTGCAAGTATGTAAAAATAATGGGCCTAATTCAGACCTGATCGCTCGGGTGCATTTTTTGCATCCCTGCAATCAGGTAGTCGCTGCCTACAGGGGGAGGGGGAAATCGCTGTGCAGAGGTGCAATTGTATGTGCAGGAGAGCTGCACAAACAGAAGTTTGTGCAGTCTCTGCACCGACCAGGACTTACTCTTCCAGTGTGATGATCGGGGCCGGAGCGGACGTCAGAAACCTTCCCTTCAAACGCCTGGTCCCTCCTGCGTTTCTCTGGACACTCCTTAAAAATGGTCAGTTGCCACACACAAATGGCCTCTTCCTGTCAGTCACCTTGCGATCGCCTGTGCGATCGCTTTTCTCGCACCATCCTGTTGCTGCCTGCCGATCCCCGTCACTGCGGATCGACACACCTGCGCATTGTGGTGCATATGCATGCGCAGTTCAGACCTGATTACAGGCTGTACGAAAACACAGGTCTGAATTAGGCCCAAGGAGTAAGTCATTTATAGAAAAAAGAAAAAGCGAGAAACAAGCAAACAACAAAATATTACATTCTATTTAAAAAACACAACTTTAAACTAAACTAAAAAAAAAACAACAACATTAAACCAAATTTGTCTAATTTTGAGGTACAGAAGACATACACAAATTTTAGAAAGCAGTTCTCTGGAGTCCCACAGGCATGACTGAGGGTATCAAGCTATTGGTGATGATGACAGATTAACTTTTGGACTAGAACTAGATGGAAATATACTGTATGTTAGATTTAAAGTTGCAATTATGTTGAGATACAGTACATGCAACTCAAAATACATCTTTAAAAAGATAGTTTTACACATACATGCCGACATCCTGGCTGCTCTCTCCGGGAGAGAGCAGCCAGGTCGGCTCAGCAGGGGGGCGGGGCAGGGTTATGACACTCATAGGGGGTGGGGCGGAGGCGGAACAGGGGCGGACGGAGGCAGAACAGGGGCGGGGTTATTACGGCATATTGTTTAAGCCACGCCCCCTGTTATGTAATGCCGCGATTACCGGCATTATACAGCAGGGGGCGTTGCTATGATGACGCGATTCAGCAAGAATCGCGTCATCGACTGCCCGGACCGCCCACTTTACTCACTAAGTGGGCGGCCGGGCAGGGGGGGCCCTGAAAAATCGGGAGACTTGCCTGCTCTTCCGGGGGGCTGGGAGGGTCACCCGATTTTCGGGAGCCTCCCGCCCAATCCAGGAGAGTAGGCAAGTATGGTTTTACATGGTTACAAAGCTGCAATTGCATATATAACTAGATCAGAAAGAAAATAGTAGATATACAGTAAGTGTTATGCTCAATCACTAAAACATTTTAAAAGTAATGTTACCAAAATGTAGATTACAATTCTTCTGTGAGAACTGGAGCCACTCTGTCAGCTAACAAAGTAACATAATTTAAATCATCTTAAGTAACGTTTATTATGGAAGCATTTACACTTAAGGCCAGTACTCACTGGCCGATGCGGGAGAGATGTGTGCTGAGCGTGCAGGGGAGACGGGGGGGCGCTCATTTCACCCAGCGGCCAATCTAGCACCAGCGATAGCGATGCGCGGGGCTGCGCATCGCTATTGCTGTAGGGGGTACACACGGAGCGATCAGGCTTAAAATCTAAGCAATCTAGTCAGATTGCTTAGATTTTAAGCAGCGATCGCTCCGTGAGTACCCCCCTTTAGATTTGGAAATGACATTATATCCGTTGCAATTCTAAAGAGACAATTTTTTTAGACAACCTATTCTAGCACAACAGAGAGGGCTTCTAATATTCACAAATATATATGTAAATGTTTACGGAGATACATGAATGTAGCAGGTAAGTTCCAGACGACCAATGGGAGGCAGAAGTATTGCAAACAAGTAAGCTTTTATTTCCGGCTGACAGGCATAGCCAAAGGATATCATCAACAGTTCAAAATAACAATGCAGCTTACTTGAAGACAGCAGTGTAAACAGGCAGAGTATTTACAGCAGTTTCAGGGTTCAGATATCTCCAGGACAGAGAGAGCTGCTACGGGTGCAGCCTCTCCACACATTCCCCTTTACTAACTCGTCTGGCCCGGTTTTTATTCCTTAGCTGTTCCTAATTAAGGAAATGGTGTGGACCCTCCCTGAGCTGCAGGTGATTAACCCCTTCCTCAGAATGTGGGAGAGAGCCACTCTGCCACAATGAAATAAAGTTGTAATTGCATGGAAGTTTTCTCTCCAGTGCATAACAGACTTCCTTCATCTAAGCCTTTTGAATTACAAAGACTCTAGGCATTCTTCTGTCTGGAAGGATTGATTAAATGCTACAGCATTCTTGCCTACTTATTATTATTCCTCTCCAGGGGAAGCCCGGAGATGAAATGCAGGTGGCTGGTAATGGGTGCGGAGCCTGGCTTGTCTCATCATTAGGACCTGCCCCACATAGGAACTTTGCTGTGATTGGCTCATATTTAAATAGGGGCCAAAATGACGCATTTGCATACTGTATGAACACGTCTTTAAGCCCTGCCCCCTCTTCGGGGCCATCAGGATTCCCTATATTTATCACTCTAAGCTGCCTACTTCACTAAGAAGTGTGTCTCATGCAGGATTCGGGAGCGTAGGCATGTATGACTTACAGTAATAATGGGAAATAACAGCTATTATTAAATAACACATGTACATAAAGGGCAGTATGAATGGTGTAATGGTTGGAATCAGTAGCGGATCTTGCCACGGGCAAGGAGGACTTTTGCCCGGGGCACTGCCTTCAGGAGGGCGCCTGCGCTATCCAGAGGGCACCGCACCATGGCAAGATCCGCTACTGCTGTGCCCCCCGCTGCCCACTTTGTCCCCCGCTGCCCCACTGGTCCCGCTGGTTCCCCGCTGTGAAGGGAACTAGACGCTACACGTCTAGTTTCCCTTCGTGAAGAGGACCTTTGCTGTGTGGTGCGTTATGATGTCATCGCGCACTGCACAGCATTGTGGGACTGACAGACGCTAGGGGTCATAATTGACCTCTAGTGTCTGTCTATGCCAGATCTGAGGAGAGGAGCGGCGCCGGCGGAGGTCTGCTGCGGTCAGGAGCGGGCATAGTAAGTATTAATTAAAAATAAATAAATTTCAGCGGCGCTACTCTACTGTACAGGGGGCGTAACTGACCACGCCCCCTGTATGAAGCCATGCCCATATTTCCCGCCCGGGGCGCCAAAAGGGCAAGAACTGGCCCTGGTTAGAATTACTGTCTCACAGCACTGAAGTCATGGGTTCAATTACCACCATGGATCTAACTGTGTGGAGTTTGTATATTCTAACTGTGCTTGTGTGGGTTTCCTCCTACAATCCAAAAATACACTGCTAGGTTAATTGGCTTCCAACAAAACTTAACCCTAGTGTGTAAGTATGTACATGTGCTTAGGGCCAACTAGATGGGCCAAGTGGTTTCAATCTGCCATTAAATTCTATTTATTTATTTATTATTATTTATTAGCAGTTTCTTATATAGCGCAGTATATTCCGTTGCGCTTTACAATTAGAACAACAGTTATAGAACAAAACTGGGCAAAGACAGACAGACATAGAGGTAGGAAGGCCCTGCTCGCAAGCTTACAATCTATAGGGAAATAGGCATTGATACACAAGGATAGATGCAACCTGTTACATAATGGTTCCCCAGATTGCTAGGTTCTTAGTGGGTTGTAAGATATGATCACCCAGCAATGTTGGAAGACAAAATGTGAGGTTATGTGGACTGTACAGAGGGGATGTAACTGGATAGGGAAGCATTGAAGGTTGTGTGTGTGGGTCAGGAATTTGGTAGGCTTGTCTGAAGAGATTAGTTTTCAGGGAACGTTTAAAGGTTTGGAGACTAGAGGAGAGTCTTATTGTGCGTTGGAGGGCATTCCACAGAGTGGGTGAAGCCCGGGTAAAGTCCTGTAATTTTGAGTGGGAACAGGTAATACATGTGGATGAGAGACGCAGATCTTGTGCAGAGCGGAGGGGTCTGGTAGGGAGATATTTTGAGATGAGTGAGGAGATGTATGATGGTGCAGTTTGGTTAATAGCCTTGTATGTAAGTAAAAGTATTTTATATTTGACACGACGGTAGAATACCGGTAACCAATGGAGGGACTGACAGAGCAGATCAGCAGATGAAGAACGTCTGGCAAGGAAGATTAGCCTCGCAGCTGCATTTAAAATGGATTGAAGTGGTGAGAGCCTATGTTTGGGAAGACCAGTAAGGAGACTATTACAATAATCAATGCGGGAGATGATGAGTGCATGGATTAGAGTTTTTGCAGTGTCTTGTGTAAGATAAGGGCATATTTTGGATATGTTTTTAAGGTGTATGTAACATGATTTAGAGAAAGATTGAATGTGTGGAACAAACGACAGTTCAGAGTCAAGGATGACATCTAGGCAGCGAGCTTGTGTGGTAGGGTGGATAGTTGCATTGTCAACAGTTATGGCAATATCAGGTTGGTAACTACTCTTAGCTGGTGGGAAAATAATTAATTCTGTTTTGGAAATGTCGAGTTTGAGGTGGCGAGATGACATCCAAGATGAAATGGCAGACAGGCATCCAGTGACACGAGCCAATACAGATGGTGATAAATCTGGGGAGGATAGGTAGATTTGAGTATCATCAGCGTACAAATGATACTGAAATCTGAAGGAGCTGATTCGTTTACCAAGAGAGGAGGTATAGATTGAGAAAAGCAGAGGACCTAAGACTGAGCCTTGCGGTACTCCAACTGATAGAGGTAGAGAAGAGGAGGTAGAATCAGAGAAGTGAACGCTGAAAGATTGATTAGATAGGTAGGATGAGAACCAAGTAAGGGCTGTGTCCTGAAGACCTAGGGACTCTAGTGTTTGTATGAGAAGAGAGTGGTCAACAGTGTCAAAAGCAGCTGAGAGATCTAGAAGAATAAGTAGTGTGTAATGGCCTTTTGATCTAGCAGTGACTAGATCATTCACTACTTTGGTCAGTGCCGTCTCTGTGGCATGTTGGGCACGAAAGCCTGACTGAAGTGGGTCCAGTAAGTTGTGGGACTTAAGAAAGTGTGTAAGGCGAGTGTAGGAAAGTCTCTCAAGTAGCTTGGAGGGACTGGGTAGCTGAGAAATGGGACGGTAGTTAGAGAGTGTGCATGGGTCAGAGTTGTGTTTTTTTAGAATGGGAGTAATCACTGCATGTTTAAACAGAGATGGAAAGATGCCAGTAGAGAGAGATTACAGATTTTAGTTAAGGTTGGGATAAGCACAGGAGACAAACTTTTACTGACCTGTGAGGGTATAGGATCAAGAGGAGAGGTAGTGGAGTAGGAGGATGAAAAGAGTGTTGATACTTCATATTCACTTGTGGGACCAAATGAAGAGAAAGTGCCAGAGGGTTCAGATAGGGGGCTAGATGCATCATCGCTTAGAAAGTGATAAAATGGAGAGTGAAAAAGTACCAGCCAATCAGCTCCTAACTACCATGTCACAGGCTGTGTTTGAAAAATGACAGTTAGGAGCTGATTGGCTGGCACTTTTTCACTCTCCATTTTATCACTTTCTAAGCGATGATGCATCTGGCCCAGGGAATTGAGCAGGTCACTGAGTTGAGTTAGAGCATAACATTTCATCTAGGACTTTATCAATCTTATCCTTGAAGTAGGAAGCAAGTTCTTGTGCACTGATAGTAGCTAGTGGGGGAGGTGAGGGAGGGTAAAGAAGTGATTTAAATGTATTAAAAAGTCGTTTGGGGTTGGTGGCATGATAAGAAATGAGAGATTGGAAATATGTTTGTTTGGCAGTGTCCAGGGCCTGACGATAGGAGTGGTAGGTAGTCTTATATGTGAGAAAGTCACTTGGATTCTGAGATTTCCGCCACTGACGTTCCACTTTACGTGACAGTTTTTGTAGGTGTCTTGTTGATTTAGAGTGCCATGGTTGGCATCTAAGCCTACGTGGAGTGTGATGGGTTGCTGGAGCAACTTCATCAAGGGCACTCTCTAGGGTCTGGTGCAGGTGGGATACAGCAGTGTCAGGTGTAGTAAATGTAGAGATTGGTGAGAGACGTTGTTGCAGAGAAGTGGAAAGTTGTTGAAAATTTATGTTGTTAGTATTTCTGCGTGTTAGAGGAGGCTTGCTTGGTTTTAGTGTCCTAGAATTTAAAGTAATAGAAGAGATTGTGAAGGTGATCAGGTTGTGATCAGAGAGAGGGAAAGGAGTGTTAATGAATTGGGAAACTGAGCAGAGCCTGGTGAACACAAGATCAAGGCAGTGGCCCTCCTATGATTCTATATATGATCAATCATTTTAAACTTTTTAACAAATATATCTACTGTAAATATAATTCAGTGCACTTTTATTGTATAATAAGACTTGTAAATGTAATGATTCTGTAAACAATCACAAACATATTTTATACATCATGGTGCTTTAATGTACTGTTGTGATTCCCTGTCCTATACATTACATCCAAAGCTGTTAAAGGGCTAGCGTTATACCCCTTTTACACCGCCAGCATATAACACAGGTTATTGCACATAAGTGTGCATAACCCGTGTTGCTGTTTGGTGTAAAAGGGTCGAGTTGGAATAATTTGGGTCGAGTGACCCGGTATTCCAACTCAGGTAGTTTGCAAGGTTGAACACGTGTTCAACCCGGCAAACTGTGCAGTGTAAACGGTAGCCGGGTCGCATCGACCCGGCTTCCTGTTCACAGTGATGTACAGGTGGCACTTGGAGATCATGTGATCTCCGAGCGCTGCCCCAGCCGCGTCACTGGCAACGTCACCAACAAGGCAATATGCCGGGTTGGTGACTGCACTGGGAAAGGGGGCTGACGCGGGTGGCAGCCAGGTAGCACCCGTGTCAGGCTCCCGGCTGCGAACCGCGATTTTAGTCTACAAGTGGTTTACTAAAACTTCAAAAATGTTAAGATAGAGGCGTTGCCCATAGAAACCAATCAAATTCTACCTTATATTTTCAAGAATTTATATGAAAAATGATAGCTAAATTCTGATTGGTTGCTACAGGTAATTCCTCTACTTTTTTTTTTTTAGGAAGTTTTAGTAAATATAGCCTTTATTCTCTGAAAGCTGCATGTTTATGAGCTTATCTGAAATATCTCTCATTGGAACAATTTCCTGAAGCTTTAAATATGTACAATATATGTAAATGATACCAGAAGCTCTCTGGTAAATGCAACTTGTAATCTACGTTTAGCTGCCCTTCCTTTAAAAGAGGTTGAAAAAACATATATTTTATAATACATTTACATGCTGCTAAGTGTAGAGAAATATAAGTCACCATGTATATTATTTAGAGCCAATCTAAATGTACGAAAGCGTAGACCAGTTTCCAAGAAATAGTAAATTCTTGCAAGAGGGGAAAATGCAGGTAGGAGAGGTGTATCATCGCCCTGTACATATTGCAGACTGTGCATTCTAAATAAAATTAGCATCTTGTTAAAGTCATCATCGCAGTTGTGATTCAAATGGCGGTGCTTAAAGTGATTGATGTACCCAATGTTGACTGAACAGAAGCAATTAACATCCTAAAAATAAAATCACATCCTAAAATCAAGTACAGGGGAGGAGGAGATGGGGGTGACGACATGAAATCAATCTCTTGCAGCTACAGATATGCTAAAAGTAAATGAAAGAATGTGTAATCACAGTCTCCAAACATCGTATACAGTATCATACGTAGATTTAAAAATATTCTGGGATATTGGTCTATCAGGCGCAGTGTATATAAAATGTAGCCGGTTTAAACTGATTTCCATTTTGTCTTAGACACTCTTTAAAGGTACATTACAGGTAAATTTGCAGATTAATAATATACTGTAGTATATAGGAATAATCTTCACACATTGGCAAAGCTGTTACCACTGAAGAAGTTGCTGTGACTGTAGGGCCCAGTAGTGATGGGTTCCAATGATGCAAGTCCAGTTAATATGATTTACTTACTGGGGATCTTATTTGTGACGAGGGGACTGCATCCTGTCACTTCACTGAGAAGTACAAGAAATATGTGTCATAGCGATGATGAATCGATAGACTGTATTTTCGTACAGTAGGTATTAATTTAGCCCACAAAATATCTTCATGCAGCTGGCCTCATTTAGAGATGTACTTACAACAATTTTTAAGGCATTACAACGCTAAAAAATGCAAAATAATGGACTTTGGTGACAAATATAGTATGCAGGGTACAATACTGGAAAGAGGAAAGGGTTCTAGGAGTCACTATTTCAGGTAACATAAAGGCAGGGAAGCAATGTAACAAAGCAATGTAACAAAGATGTTTGGTTGTATAGGTTGAGGAATCAGTAGCAGGAAGAAAGACGTAATAATGCCACTGTATAGGTCATTGATACGGCCACATCTGGAATACTGTGTTCAGTTCTGAAGACCATATGTACAGCAGGATTTAAATACATTAGAGAGCGTACAAAGAAGGCAAATAAAATGGTGCATGGCTTACATCACAAAACGTACCCCGAAAGACTAAAAGATCTTAACATGTATAGTTTGGAGCTGAGAAGGCAGTGGCGCATGCAGGAGGGGTTCCAAGTACCTGGAAACCCCCCCACCCTGATGAGCTGAATCTTCTATTTTTGAGACGGAGACACAGCTGTCTCTGTCTCAGTTAAAAGCTGCGACCGTGCAGCTGCTGCACTGATGAGCATCAGAGAGCTACAGTAGCTCTCTGCTTGTAGAATGTCCGGAGGGGTGGAGGGGGGAGCTGTTGGCTGCACATGCTCAGCTGTAGCAGCACCCTCTGTCTTCACACTGCTGTCCGTCTGCTCAAAGCCCCTGATGGAACCATATGCAAGTATGTATGTATTTGTAGTTATGTGTATATGTACAGTATGTATGTTTGTGTGTACCTGCTCATGTATGTATTTATGTATATATATATATATATATAAATATATATATAATGTGCAGGGCCGTTTCTAGCCAATTTGGCTCCCAGTGCGAGATTTAAAAATGCGCCCCCCCATTTACATAAAAAAAAATGCGCCCCCCCCATAGATATAAAGAGTAAAAGAATGCGCGCGCCTAAGACGCGCGCGCTCCCGGCAAGGGAGCGGCAACCTCATTAAAGTGGGCATGGCTTTGTTAAGATGGGCGTGGCCTCATCTGATCTCATCATCACGGCCACCACAGGATAAAAAAAAAAAAAAAAGGCCTCATTTTACACATTACAGCAGGCACACGACCCCATTTTACACAGCACGGCAGGCAAGTGTCCCCATTTTACACAGCACGGTAGGCAAGTGTCCCCATTTTACACATTGCGGCAGGAAAGTGTCCCCATTTCACACATTGTGGCAGGCATGTGCCCCCATTTTACACATTGCGGCAGGAAAGTGTCCCCATTTTACACATTACGGCAGGCACGTGCCTCTATTTTACACAGTACAACAGACAAGTGTCCCCATTTTACACATTGTGGCAGGCACGTGCCCCCATTTTACACATTGCGGCAGGCACGTGCCCCCATTTTACACATTGTGGCAGGAAAGTGTCCCCATTTTACACATTGCGGCAGGAAAGTGTCCCCCTTTTACACATTGCGGCAGGCATGTGCCTCCATTTTACACATTGCGGCAGGCACGTGCCTCCATTTTACACATTGCGGCAGGCACGTGCCTCCATTTTACACAGTACAACAGGCAAGTGTCCCCATTTTACACATTGCGGCAGGCACGTGCCCCCATTTTACACATTGCGGCAGGAAAGTGTCCACATTTTACACATTGCGGCAGGCATGTGCCCCCATTTTACACATTACGGCAGACTGCATCCCCATTTTAAACATTCCGGCAGGCACGTGCCTCCATTTTACACTGTACAACAGGCAAGTGTCCCCATTTTAAACATTGTGGCAGGCACGTGCCCCCATTTTACACATTGCGGCATGCATGTGCCCCCATTTTACACATTGCGGCAGGAAAGTGTCCCCATTTTACACATTGCGGCAGGCATGTGCCCCCATTTTACACATTATGGCAGACTGCATCCCCATTTTACACATTCCGGCAGGCACGTGCCTCCATTTTACACAGTACAACAGGCAAGTGTCCCCATTTTACACATTGCGGCAGGCACGTGCCCCCATTTTACACATGGCGGCAGGAAAGTGTCCCCATTTTACACATTGTGGCAGGCACGTGCCCCCATATTACACATTGCGGCAGGAAAGTGTCCCCATTTTACACATTGTGGCAGGCACGTGCCCCCATTTTACACATTGCGGCAGGCACGTGCCCCCATTTTGCACATTGTGGCAGGCATGTGCCCCCATTTTACACATTACGGCAGACTGCATCCCCATTTTACACATTCCGGCAGGCAAGAGTCCCCATTTTACACATTCCGGCAGGCAAGTGTCCCCATTTTACACATTAAGGCAGGCACGTGCCCCCATTTTACACATTGCGGCAGGCATGTGCCCCCATTTTACACATTACGGCAGACTGCATCCCCATTTTACACATTCCGGCAGGCAAGAGTCCCCATTTTACACATTCCGGTAGACAGGTGTCCCCATTTTACACAGTACGGCAGGTGGTGGTGGTGAGGGGGGAGGGAGGGAGGGAGGGAGAGAGAGAGAGGGAGAGGGGCTGAATTACATTTGAAGCGGTTCTTCCCACTCTTCAGCCGCCTCTCCCTCGTCTGTGCGGCGCCGCGGCTTGGCTCCCCCTTCTCCCTCCTCCCGAGTGCCCAGCTCGGGGGGCGGGGTTTCGCGGAATGACGCGATTGCGTCATGACGTCATGACGCAATCGCGTCATTCCGCAAAACCCCGCCCCCGAGCTGGGCACTCGGGAGGAGAGGGGATGGGGAATTGAAAGTCCTCAAGAAGTGTCGCGGCGGGCGCCCCGTGCGGTTGCACGGCTCGCCCGCCGCAAGAAACGGCACTGATAATGTGTGTGTGTGCAACTGTGCCCTCGGTGGAGACTGGCTTGCCCCATGCCCCCCCCCTCCATGCAATATAGACCAGGCAGCACTCAGCGGTCTTTGTGAGTAGATTAAATGTATTAAAGTACAAAACACATAGTGTATCGACGTTTCAACGCTGCGCAGGGCATTTTTTTCAAGGTGCTATACTGTAGGCTTGAAAAAAACGCCCTGCTCAGTGTTGAAACATCGGTACAATATGCCTTTTGTACTTTTACACATTAATTTACTCACAAAGACCGCTGTGAGTACCTCCTGGTTTCTACTGCACAGGAGGGTGTGTGTATATGTGTATATATATATATATATATCTACACATACATACATACACACACACACACACACACATCCAAGCACCCACCCTCCCACGGAAACCCCCCTTGCTAAATCCTGCATTTGCTCCTGGAAGGGAAAGCGAGAACATGATAGAAGCTTTCAAATATATCAGGGATTTAAACGAGGTCCAGGAGGGAGTAATTCTTCAAAGGATGAGAAGTATTAGAACATGAGGACAAGCACAGAACTGGAGAGAAGTAGGTTCAGGGAAAATTTATAGAAAAATTACTTCACAGAAATGGTAGTGGACTAGTGGAATAGCCTCCCATCAGAGGTGGTACAGGCTAAGGCAACAGAGCAATGTAAACATGCTTGGGATAGGCATATGAATACCCTTACAAAGAACAAATAGATCAAATAGGGGTGAAGTTACCAAAGGTAAAAAAAAAGTGGCAGACTAGATGGTGCAAGTGACCTGGCATCAAATTATATATTTCTATATGCATTTCCATACTGTGTATATGTATCAAAAATGCATTTTACCTGGATTCTATTGAGACTACCCATCTCTGAGAAAATCGTCATTTGGCAATGAAACGCATCATATAAGGTTTAAAGCCACAGTGGCGTTGAAGTAAGATTACAAAGTCTCCTAAATATACACTATAAAAACAACCTTAAAAAGTCATCAGATATTGCTTGTAACTTTTTAAAGAAATGTGATTGCAAGGAATTATTAAAATTCTTTTTACCTTTTAAACGGTCCTGCACTATATTCTTTTTTTTCTTTTTGAGTCACATGTATTTGTTTGAAGAAAGAGCACATCATGAAAAAGTCATTGCTGCTGAAAGAATTTACAGTATATGAAGTGCACGATACAGTCTATGCAAATGTGAGTGTGCCTGATTAACAGAATTCTGTTGACAATCGAAAAACGGTGTTGTACTATATATATTCCTTCTTTTTTTGAGATAAAAGTTCCACTTGGAGTACCACACATACAGTACCTCTTTCAATTGGATCTGATGGTCTGGAACTAAGGGGGTAATTCCAAGTTGATCGCAGCAGGAATTTTTTTAGCAGTTGGGCAAAACCATGTGCACTGCAGGGGAGGCAGATATGACATGTGCAGAGAGAGTTAGATTTGGGTGGGTTATTTTATTTCTGTGCAGGGTAAATACTGGCTGCTTTATTTTTACACTGCAAATTAGATTGCAGATTGAACACACCACACCCAAATCTAACTCTCTCTGCACATGTTATATTTGCCTCCCCTGCAGTGCACATGGTTTTGCCCAACTGCTAAAAAAATTCCTGCTGCGATCAACTTGGAATTACCCCCTTATTTCCTTCAAATGTGAATACTTTTTAAGGTTGTTTTTATATTGTACATTTAGGAGAGTTTGTAGTCTTACTTCTGCGCCACTGTGGTTTTAATCTTTATATGTTCCCATGAAATACCTGGAGGACTAGTGAAACCTCTATTTTTAATCATAGGCTGCCCTTTGTAAGACTTATTGCACGATTTGGGTCATTACCTTTTACCAATGATACGTATCAGTCAGTACTAAAAATTTGATATTGTGACGACTTTCATAGGTCCTTAATAGGATTTTAGAATTAAGTATCCACAATTAGAGATCTGGCTAGGTTACTCTGCATTCAGAAATATATTTTCCTTACCAACAAAAAGTTTTGTTGGAGGACAGATGCATCTGGAGCAGGAAGTTTCATTAGTCTATTCTTACTGTGATCTCTCCCTCCTAAACTGTATTGTATGTTCTTCATTATCTTCAGATTCATTGTTCATGATGTTATTACCTATATTCATCACAAAGGGAGAACCTTATTTTAGTATTTGTTTTCATAATACGCTAAGGCTTGTTCAACAAAGGAATTGATTTGGAGCCTTATTTCTTTGCATTAAGCTCATTATTCAGTTGCTATGGAATCTTCAGGATGAGTGTTCATTATCAGGTATTACTGTTAGTGCTCATTATCATTTATCCTCTGGATAATTACTGATCATTAGACACTACTATTTTTGCTCAGGACTCGAACTGTGGACATCGATGTGATGTCTTTTTGTGATTCATTAGGGAGTGTTTGTTCTATTTTATTGTATTATTTCACTAATTACAGACTAAAGATATCCGTATTATGCAATTTCACTAGTACTGTATTTTTATAGGATATTAACTAATGGTTCCTCCAAGTATAACTAGTGCGGTGACTGTTTGCGTTGTGAGTAAATGTTTTGCATTGCATGCACTCATGACTTCTGCTGTGTTACTTTATATTTTTAAGAATTACACAAAAGGGAAGGAAACAGTAATATGGCAATTTAAAATATTTTTTTCTATTATATCTAGATAAAATAATACATAAAGTAAATATGCATGGTTAATGAAAAAAAAAACATTGGAAATAGGTATTAGGAGCATGTGCTGTGCAACTTCTTAGGAATTTAGATGCATGCACAGTCAGAAAACATTATGTGAACTTCAGCAATGTGTCCAACTCAAAATCACTGACTTAGATACTACTGTATCTTGAAGTCTATTTGGTACACGTAATTTATCCTGTGCTTCCTAGTAGAGATGGCCATCACAAGACGCCAGCAAAGAGTGTTGGCATTACCATCTCAATGTAAACATTCAATTTTGGGCTATCAATGGTTATTTAGTGCACATGTACAGTAGAAGCTGGAAGTTCACACACACACAACACAATGGCATTGGGTGATAGCAGATTAAAAAGAAAAACTACAGTACAGTATACTGTATAAACATTGGAAGACCCATTGGAAACAAGCATGCAATGGTGGCAACTGTAATAGTCCTAACACCAACTGTAAAAATCATTTCAATCAAATTGGGAGCATGAGTAGTTGTCAACAATCAATTTACAAAGGACATCCCTTCTTCCTAGTATTAGAAGTAGTTTAATAATCATTTCAACATATTTGGAAGTCATGGTGCATCTGACACTTAATTAGAGGATAATAAGCCTGATGATATAAATCTAAAGATGGTTTTGTACTGGACAACCTGCGGCATTCACTCACTCACTCTCATCCTCATGGTTGTTCCCTGAAAATCCTTTGTGACCACTAATTTCATTATAGTCTACAATAGCGGTTAAAGATAGAGCATCGGGGGTCATTCCGACCTGGTCGCACGTTGACGTTTTTTGCAGCGGTGCGATCAGGACTGAAGTGTGCCTGCAAATGGGTCACAATGCGCAGGCGCGTCCTTGCCCGTAGATGGACAGTGACGAGAAGAACAAAGAAAGCGATAACAGCGGCGAATGCAAGAAGATTGACAGGAAGAGGCCGGCCGGGGGTGTCAACTCACCGGTTTCTGGGAGTGTCGAGGAAAACGCAGGCGTGTCCGGCCGTTTGCAGGGAGGGATCCTGACGTCAGCTCCAGGAAGGATCATCGCAGCGGGTGATTAAGTCTTGAGCTGTGCAGAGACTGCACAAACTTTTTGCTTGTGCAGCACTTTGCCCAGCTGATCGCAGCCCTGCACAGCCCTAACCCCCTCCACTGTAGGCAGCGATTACCTGGTCGCAGCAGTGCTAAAAATAGTCTGCGAGCGACCAGGTCGGAATGACCCCCTTTGTTTGTTGTAACTTTTCATTCACTTTGCCCCTAATTAGCGCTACTTACATATATATCACACTTCATTGCATGGCGTAAGTTGCTGTCAAAGATTGTGTTATTGGGGGTCATTCCGAATTTATCGCTCGCTAGCTAGTTTTAGCAGCCGTGCAAACGCTATGCCGCAGAAGTGCGAATGGTTGTATCGCAGAGCGGCTACAAAAAATTGTTTGTGTAGTTTCAGAGTAGCTCAAAACCCACTCAGCGATTGCGATCACTTCAGACTATTCAGTTCCGGGTTTGAAGTCACAAACCCGCCCAGCGTTCGCCCAGCTGCGCCTGCATTTTTCCGCACACTCCCTGAAAACGGTCAGTTGCCACCCAGAAACGCCCACTTCATGTCAATCACTCTGCGGCAAGCAGTGCGACTGAAATGCATCTCTAGACCCTGGGCAAAACTACATCGTTCATTGTGCGCGTGTGCATTGCGCCACATAGACATGCACAGAACTGCCTATTTTTAGCCTGATCGCTGCGCTGTGAACAAATTCAGCTAGCGATCAACTCAGAATGACCCCCATTGTGTGTTGGCCATGGTCGGAGTGCCAAGAGGTGCTTGGGTGGATACGTATTACAACTCCCCCCTTCCCTTATTACAATAGTGTCAGTGAAGGATATGGCATGCAGGGTGTGTCTGCATACCCCCAGAATTGGCCACGCCCCCTCTCAAGCACGGGACCCACTTGAAGTTTCTGTAGCACTAGGCATGGTTTACCACAGAAAGTGTAATAAATCCTGCTTCATCTGTGTCTTATTCAGAGAAGGATACAGTCCGGGTCAGTGCTGCATCTTCAGTCACAGCAGATCTGAGAATTTATGCTAAAGCCACAGGATGTGTATTCTGTAAAAAGACTCCTACTGGCAGCTTTTCAGATCCACTGCTTGCGTCCCAAGACACAGCATTGGATCACCATCTCAGGGGCACTGGACATCTGCTCAACTCTAAACATTAAAATATCCAGCTGAAGAGGCCAGTTAATCTACATACGATGATGCAGTAGCTGGCTTTAACATGACACAAAAACAAAGGCACAAATACCTCCTTTTTATAGCCGCTCCCTGTCTCCACCCCTAACTGCCTGTAGCCTGTCAATCAGGCTGCAGCTAAATCAATAATGCAACCTGAGCCTCTGCACCATCGCAGCACATATGCACTGTAACTCCAGTGCATGCAGAAAAACACATTGGTCAGTTGTGACCGAATAACACATGCATACAGTACTGAATCAGGCCTGTAATCCTCTTTTTAACATACAGTATGATCCTGGATCATCTTTACAGTAGTGGCAGCCAGTGGTGCAGCAGGTGCTTTGCACCAGGGCCCTTGAGGACTAAGAGGCCAACTGCTGCCCAGACAAGCAATGAGTTATCTCCTGGACAATCTACAGACTATTTTGAGCAATATAAGAATAATGGCCCAATGCAGAGAGCAGAGTAGGCCCCCCTGCCTGAGGGACCTGCCCCTTAACTTAAGTAGAAACCAAATATTTACAGAGGACTCTTGTGTGGGTGCACTCTTATTATTTACTTGTATTTAATTAGATAAGGTAGGTATTAAAACATAACATTTATTATCAGTTAAAATACATTTAATATCCACTAATCCACCATAAAGTCGACATACAGTAAACGAAAGACAAAGCACATAAGTACAGTACATACAAATTCTTAAAAATTAGGATATGTTCTGGTTTATCTATATCAATGATAGATTGGCAGAGGAATGTAGACACTGTGGTCCTACATCAATCTTCCGCCGTACCAGCACAAGCAATACTTTCATTAATAGGACCTGAATAGGTCATGCATTGGCCGGACCTCATGCATCTCTGATTTACCTCTAAAGACTATCCTCTGACAATTTAAGAGGATTTGCCAAAAGGGTTGGAAGGAAGAGAAAGTGGTGATCCTACTGTTGGTGTTAGGTCGGAGTAAGTCGTCCAAAGTTGCTACACTGGGTATTCACTGAGGGTCCTCCCTTCAGGTACTGACCCAGCCCATGACCGTTTCGCTTCCAAGATCGGATGAGATTGGGCTCCTGTGGTGAGGTATGGTAGTAGAAAAAATGGACAAAGTTGCCGACTCACCAATGAGAGTACACCTATTAAAGATGGTTAAGAGATAAAGATTGTGGATCTGCTGTCTACGTTAGACATACGATTATTCCACTGAATCGTAGATGAGCTTTCATAGAATAAGTTCAGATTTGAACAAGTGGGATGAGCACATAGTCTGAGATGTGTAATCGAGATCCGTTACATCATACACTGTTGCTGCATTTATGCTTAATTCCGAATACATCTGCATTTATCCATTAAAGTCACCTTATTGACCAATCTTATGGGCAAGGATCCGTATAATGAAAGTCACAATGTTCATTTCTTTTGAGCAGTAAGAACAGTATCAACACACCATTTTTGGATGTATTTGTAGGCATAAACATATAATAACTTAGTGTTTATGGACCCCTCATACACATCTCATAAGTCACAAAATTGCTTGGTCATAAATATAGTACTATACAGACCTTTTAATCTATTCACATTTGTGTTGGATAATAGACAGGTCTACACAGGGTGAGACATAAAGACCTTTTAATCTATTTACATTTGTTTTGGATAATAAACAGGTCTACACAGGGTGTGACATATATGAGAGCAAAAAATGATTATTCTAAACTGTCACAATTAGTCCCTGTGAGATTCAGACCGGTTGGTACAATGGAAGTGAGCAAGCCCGCTTGACGGGTGAAACGCATTTTCCACTACTCACAACAAGGACCCAGGACACAAAGAGTACTTATATCACACCTACTTATCCACAGATTGACCCAGGGACCTGGGCAGCGCCTGGTATTGTCTGTCTATATATTTGTACTTTTTTAATGCCACTAGGTTAACATTTGTATGGACACAGAATTAGACAGAAGCATGTTTTGCCATAAAGAGGCAATCATCTGGGAATTCCATCTGTGTTTACACTAAGATTGGCATTCATGCAGGACCTGTTTGGGAATGCTTTCCCTAGACCTAATATTACTGTGACACATTGTTTTTGGAAATAAGTGACACTGTACCTGTATAAGGAAGCCGGCATACTACCGGGCGGTATCCGTTCACATGGTCGACCATGTTATGGTCGACAGTCATTAGGTCGACCACTATTGGTCGACATTGTCATGGTCGACATGGACACATGGTCGACATGTGAAAATGGTCGACACGTGAAAGGTCGACACGTGAAAAGGTCGACGTGAGTTTTTTAACTTTTTTTTCTTTGGGGGAACTTTTCCATACTTTACGATCCAAGTGGACTACGATTGGAACGGTAATCTGTGCCGAGCGAAGCGGTAGTGGAGCGAAGGCACCATGCCTGAAGCATGGCGAGCGAAGCGAGCCATGCGAGGGGACGCGGTGCACTAATTGGGGTTCCCAGTCACTTTATGCAAAAAACGACACAAAAAAAAACCTCATGTCGACCTTTTCATGTGTCGACCATTTTCACGTGTCGACCATTTTCACGCGTCGACCATGTGTCCATGTCGACCATGTCAATGTCGACCAATAGTGGTTGACCTAATGACTGTCGACCATAACATGGTCGACCATTCATACCGGAACCCTACCGGTTTGACTCTCACAGGGACTAATTGTGACAGTTTAGAATAATCATTTTTTGCATTCATATATGTCAGACCTTGTGTAGACCTGTTTATTATCCAAAACAAATGTAAATAGATTAAAAGGTCTGTATGTCTCACCCTGTGTAGACCTGTCTATTATCCAATACTATATCTATGACCAAGCAATTTTGTGACTTATGAGACATGTATAAGGGGTCCATGAACACTAAGTTATTATATGTTTATGCCTATAAATACGTCCAAATATGGTGTGTTGATACAGTTCTTACTGCTCAAAAGAAAGGAAAATTGTGACTTTCATTATACGGATCATTGCCCATAAGATTGGTCAATAAGGTGACTTTAACGTTATGTTTTAATACTTACCTTATCTAATTAAATACAATAAGCGTGCACCCACACAATAAAGAGTATTCTGTAAATATTTGGTTTCTAACTTCTCCCCTGACTCAGGGTGCACCACCAGGTGTTTTATCACAGATTTGCTCTCTTACCTGGTACGAACTATCAATTTAATCTGTTTGGACTGGTGCAGAATCACAAACTTTCACTTGTCCTTACCTTAAGTAGTCAGGGGTGACCTTGTATGTGCCAGACTGATAGAGAAGTCCTGCCACCTAACAGCGCTGAGCATCACAATCCCTTGCTGCCTCTGATTAACACACAGCTGTACATTTTTGTCGGATTCACTGCTGTCTGTGAATTAAAGCAGCTCACAACTGGTATAACTCGCACTGTCTGCCTGACCGAGTGCAAAGCTGAGGAAAACACAAGAGGCAGGGGCCTCTATTATGGACAGAGTAGAGGCTGCTGTGTTCCTGCTCCCACCAAGGTACATGCCCCCTGTTCTCCACACCACACAGGACGTTGTGCTTGTACTCCATCTCCCACTGTCTATCCCTGTCACCCCCTGCCTCCCTAGCCTCCCTCTACATTCCACTTTCACCCTCTGCCTCCCCTTGCCTTTCATTGTCACCCTCTGCCTCCCACTACCTTATGCTGTCACCCTCTGCCTCTCCCCGTCTCCCACTGCTGTGTGGCATACAGATGGGTCCACATTTATCTTGGCCTTTAATAGGATTAATTGAGCCAGGTCAGTCAGACTTAATCCACTGCTGTAATGATGTAATCCCCTGATGTATTGTTCTCTGTATTGTATTGCAGCTGAGAACAATAGATGAAGTGTTTATGTTGATAAACCATGGTGGTGCCTAGGCGCAGCAAAGAACTCAAGATAAAGGTGGACCCATCTGTATTGTGAAATTTGGTTGGAGTGGAGATGGGGCCCAAATTATATTTTTGCACCTGGGCCCACCAATCACAAGTTCTGCTACTGAGTAGAGGGACAAAATGACCAGGGTACTTAATAAAGGCATCTGAATTAATCTAATTGTCAGTATGTATCATTGAAATAGTGGTGTCACTGCTCACCAAATATAAGACTTCTGATATTAAAAGTGCCGACATCACTACTTCCCAGCATAAACATAAACTGTATACTTCCTGGAAGAAAAAGAAATAATTATCACCTGAAGCTGAGGATGTAAATCAGAGGATTAAACAGTAAAAGGGAATCAATGTAGGAACAGATATTCAAGGAAATAACTGTAAAAAGTAAATTGTATTGTTTTCTTAAAATACACCCAGTAAATATATACTACGGCACAATGGACACTTAAATCACAGTGTTGGAGATGAAGTGAAAAGTAGCAATATTCTAGTCACTAAGGGGCAATGAATCTGTATGTATATAACAAATTCCTCTGAACACTGCTGTAGATGGGAATGCAAAGGATAAGATCTGAGAACCATTATTATTTCTTCTATGTAATGCTGCAAGTAACAAAGAACAAGCAGAGATGCAGCAGAATACGTCTGTTAACCCTGTCCCAGCTATACAGACCCAAGAACACACAATGGAGAGATGGATTGTAGGTATGTGATGACATATTGCTAAGCTCTGT